>NC_133651.1:31292827-31659031 GCF_009905375.1 Apium graveolens
GTTTGTCAATGAAGATTGTTAACATTTACAATTCAAGTTCATTGTATAAAGCATGATTATCAGTTCTAACAAAAGGGTTGCTTGGAGTTTCTGTAAACTAGAGTTCATAATTAAACTCAGAGGGGGTCCTTTATATTTTTAAAAAATTGTTGGAATAACTCAATTTACGAGAGTCTAGCTAGTTCAGTACGGTTTAGCATAGATACGGTCAATTAAAGAAATTTAAATAATCACACACATGTACTCTTGACTTCTTGGTAAAACAATAAATGAGTATAAAAGATGAAGAATGAAATCATAAACCTACTAACACTCGAAACAAGAACTTACTGTGTGATACAACAAATTAACTAACCTCACATGAATTTTTTGTAGCACTTCGTATGGCTCATTAATAAGGTACAAGTAACAATATCACTCTAGCAGGCATCAGATGTTTCGGATTACTTGGTTCAGTAATTTTTCTGACCAACTGCAGAACCTTGATTACATAATACAATAAAACTTTGTTTATGTCTGAGTGTCTGACATGGTACATGCGGCAAAATGAAGAAAGCAATGTAATTCCAAGAGAAAATATAGAACAACACTCAACTGATTAGTTTTTAAAAGAATTAGCCTCTTTTCTTTACTTCTTTAACTGCAAGTAAGTAAAAAGGTAAGATTGTCTACATTGAGACATCCCAGGTGGAGGCATGGAGCTGTAACTACTTGGTTTGACTGCAGTGAACTCACTTCGTATCAAACCTCAGCAAATTCACTTGTCAGAATCTGGCATACATAGAGAATTCAAGAACCACCAACTGAATATACTTGATCAATGTAGTCACGCAGTAAATGCTGGCTATTAAAAAGAATACACCATATGACATAAAAAGTTACATTAACGTTTCATCGAATACAGAAAGAAAAACGATGCTGTTGGGAACAATACATTATGGTAAAAAAGCATTTGAAAATTATAATGTTAAATCAGATGTTTCTCAATAATCTGGAAAATATTTGGGGATATCCCTCATTTTAGCAAAAACTGTATTGAGACAGTTCTCGTTCAAAATCACAAAAATCTGAATCTGTAAGCTCCATTGTCTTCAACCCGTCTTCTTCCGGACCTGGACCTTCTGTAGCTGCAGCATTGCGTTCTGTTTGATCCGTGGCAGCAGCTTTCCGTTCATGTAGCTTTGTTGAGAATCTCATTCTTTAGCTTTCTTTGTTGAATTGTTTCTTTCCAGATTTGAGAACCTCTTCCCGTTTCTCTTCACATAAGGCATCAAAGAGTTTGTCGCACTGAAGGCAGTCATCAGCTTCACAGAATACCAAAAAACTGTCTGACTCTTCATGAGAAGCTTCACAGAATATCCGGGGATTCCAAATGTTGTCCCCATCCTTTGAACTGACTTCTCTTTGATCCGTGAAATCATTCCTTTGATCTCCTACAGCAGCATGATTAACATTCTCCAAACCAGGAGAAACATTTCCGGTTGCTGATCTATCCTGTCTTTCAGCCGAGGGATTCTCTTGGATTTCTAGTGATCTTCTCCTGAGATCAAAATCTCTTCTAGTAAATTTATTTGACAAAGTCAACCATGCTTTGTCCAGAAGCTTGTATGCTTCATACGACCCAATATATCTGATTTGTTTAACCAGTTGCACGTATTGAGTCTTCATTGTATTTAGATCAGCCAAAGGATTCACACCTAGGACAGTGTACCAGTCCGGTTCCTCATCCTGCTGCACGATAATTTTGGCTAGAAAACTGAAAAGCCCTTCGAGCTCTGGAGAAGAAGGTTTCACCCTTCTAGCAAAATATATTGCAAGTTTCAAATTATTGTCATGCAATAGATTCTCCATTAATTGTATGCCACCCATCCTAATGAAATACCTAAAAAACATGACATTAGTGCAGCAGTAAGCTAGGGAATGCACGACGATAGTAACCTTAAATGAAACCACACCTCTTTATAGGGGATTTTTTTTTTTTATATTCACCAATTATCCAGAAACAAGTTAAGAAAACAATCCAATGAAAACTTAAAACACTTGCAAATGCCTAGGTATAGCGCAGTTCCATACCCTAGTCAAATATTGCGTGATTACATACACTAAATATGAACATTTGTACAAAAAAGGGCTACGTGTCTCCAACTAGTCTACACAAAATATGAACATTGTACAAAGAGGGCTACGTGTCTCCCGACTAGTCGCCTGTGCAGATCTTCATTTAAAAACCTTCTTTTCAAGGCAATTAAAACTTGAAATTAAAACCTCAAATACTCAAAAGTTATATCCGAACCGAACAACAATCTAGAAAAAAAAATCTGATTTTGTAAATCACAGCATTGTTCTATCAAAAATCAATTTCAGGTCTTTTTGGTCCAACAGTCACAACCAAATCATTGCACATTTGAAATTAACACAACTGAAAATAGAACAAGAACTAGTGCAAGCAATCTCAGTGAAATAACCTCTAAGAAGATCGACAAGCTGATGTGCACCAATTGCAACAAAAATATCTATCAATAAAAAATAATAAGTAAAATTATATAAACATAGATAAATAATTTGAACCTTTTAGGAATTGAAGCTACCAAGTCCTAAAAGATCGACAGTGCATCTAAATGATGTGAACCAATGAAACATTCAAATTCGATCTATTCAGTAAAATTATACGAAAAAGGACTGCAGATTAGTTGATACATAAAAAGAGACCCTTATAAATAACAAATGAAGTTAGATTGAACAAATAAACACATCTGTCATTGTGAAAACAAACATACTAACCGAATTCGAATAATCGGAATCAGTAAATCAACTGAGCAAATTAAAATTAATCTTTAAAGGAACATATCTGAAACATCGAGAAAGATTTACATACCTGATATATGACTGGAATTGAAGGAGTGGATTTACAGGCAGCGCTCCCAGTAAAACACGAAAATCTGAAATTGTATAAAACAATTTAGACGTTTTGGTTGTGCTAACCTCTGTGTGTGTGTGTTTGTGCGTTTATATAAAGTTTGCTGCATGCATTATACTGAGCAAAAATCTCAGGCAGTGACAAATATGCAGCGTCTTCGTTGGACCCACCAGAAGAAAAAGGACAAGAATATTTAAGTTGGATTTTGCACAATAATACTTAATGACGGTTTTAATTCTTATTCTGGATTCGATATCTCAAAATTACATTATTTCTTTTTGTTTTTGATTACTTTTAGATAGTAGTTGACTTGAATTCTTAGAATAAAAAATATTACCTCTTAATTTCCATTCTAACTAATTTTGACACTATTAACGCGTGAAAAGGTTAATATCATACTTGACATAAATTTTTATTTATAATATTAATTAAAGTTTAAATTCCAAACTTTTCTTTTGATATACGTATTAAATCGACACATAATACTTTTAGTAGATTTCCCAATGGCTTAACACCGCCGCTATATCACACGCTTCTATAAAATAAATCAGAAGTCAATCTTTCTATATAGGAGGATGGAACAATAAATACTAAAACATACGCAATTTGTTTGAGGCCAGGACCATATATGGCATTTGAAATTGCATGCACTGCCTATCATTTTACATCAAGCAAGTCATAATTTTTAACGACGTCGACAAGAGGTTCAATCAACTTGAAATCAATTACAGTCAAAACAATGTCAATTTTACAAGAAGTCTTTTGAAAATATTCAAAAATAATATTTTATGACTATTTTGTTACGTGTTAAACAAGTATTTATGCATTTATTATTATTTAAATTGTTGTTGGCCATGATTTAACAGGTGATAGAATTGTATACGGTCTCGTAAAGACCAATATATTTTTCTGATATTTGTTTATACGTGATTTGGACGCATGTCAAAATGCGTTTATTACGTGGCACTTGTTTGTCTCGTTCTGCGTGCATCTGTATATTATATATGTATTTTCGGGGATTACTATTAATTTAGAAAATGTCATTTTCCAAAAATTGATCGAATCGGGGCCCGACCGGGACGTCAAAACCCATAAAATTTGTGTTTTCATTTTTAAAAAATCGGGGGACTTTCAAATATTTTATATTTCAACATATATGGATTATTCATAATTATTGGGGAATTTTGGCATTAATATTGTATTTATTTAAAATATTATTTTTGAAATTATTTCTCATAATTATTATTTTTGGGCCTAATTATTTTAATTAAGGGATAAATACACCCTTAAATGATTTTTGGGTATTAAATGTTGCTAAGTATAAATTCCAAAATTCTGATTTTTCTGTTTTTATATAAATCATATTATTTGAGATAATTATCAAGAAATCAGAAATATCTTTTGGGGAGATTAATTTGTTCTTGATCTTCTCTTTCTGATTTAAGAGCTCTAGAGGATTTCTGTTGACGCTCCTATAACCAAATCAAATCTCTCGAATAGACCTTTCATTTCATATCAATATCATCGATTAAGATTGATTAGTTTGTAGTTTCAAAATTTTCGATATGAACTCGAATTAGTTGTTTAATTTCGGGGTTGTTTTGATTGTTTTTGATGATAGTAGTAGCTTTATCATGATCATGAAAGTCGATTTGTATATAAAATCGTATTGTTTGATTACGGGATAGTACAACCCGAGTTCTCGGTTTTTTGTAGTTTTTATTTTCGAATTTTCTGATTAATCATGATGTTGTTGTTAATTTGATCATGGGGTTGAATTATATGTGTTATAAAGTTGATTTTGGTACCAGAACCGCGTTGTTTGTTTTAGTTACGGCCAAAAACGAATTCTCGCCGGAAAAGCTTCGATTCTTGCCGGTTTTAATGGCGTCATTGGCCATTTTATCAGTTCTGTGATTAATTGTCGTTCTTGTCATCGTATTTGGGTTGTTGGGTTTTTGTTGTATCGATTTGGCTTTGGAAACTTGTCGAATCAAGGCCTTATGGATCTGAGAGGGGTTGCCGAATTTTGGCCGAAATTATCTGAAAGGAATATGTCCTAAGTCCAATCATGTATTAGGATTTAGGAATAACTTTTATGTAATCTGTTTTGATTTCATTGATATTAATAAAGACTTGTTTTGTTTTTATTACGGGCTTTATCTATTTAAGTGTTTAAATAAGATATACCATAGTTTAGAGTAAAGCTTTTTATGGATTATGATGAGATCATAATAGTGAGACCTAAAAAGATGATAACTCTAAACTTAAATAGTTCCTGGTCATAGGATTACTAACTGGTAATTAATAATCCGCAAAGATCGGTACATACTATACTTGGTTCATTATGAAGGAAGTCTATTCTCATAGACATTTGTGTGGTGACACTATAGCTAGTATGTAGGTGCTTATTATGGAATAAGTTCACTGAACATGACTCGCACAGCTGAACAACTGATGGAGTTCACTCACGTGTCAGCAGTTGTTCACATAGTGATAGTTGTACAAGTATCCTTAGACTTGAGGTCATCATAGTCATCTTGTGTACACTGAACTATGCTTTGGTTTAGTTCTTAGTCTCCAGGGACAATTATTAGGGCTCTTCTGGGTATAGGAATTTGTACACGAAGATAGTGTATGATCAATAAAGGATCTACCCCTTCCAGTGAAGGAAGCGAATGTTCAAGGCTAATCCACTTATGCTAGTTCAGGAATCTCTGGCCAGAGTAAATGAAATTAGAAAGGAGTTTCTAATTTGCATAGAACTACGCATAGTAAATGGTAAGCAAAGTGATTAAATTAGATAGGCTTGACACGAGATCCATGCCTTGTATTTAATCGGGGCATTGTAGGGTAGAAGGAGTTTATTGTACGGTAACTATTCACTGAATAGGTTCTTGGTATTCTAAGCAGTGAATTCATATTATCCGGATAGTCGCGATATGCTGAGAAGTATCCCTCACGATGTAGAATAAATGTGATTAATTAATTAATCATATTTAATAAATTAGAGAATTTATATAAATAATAATAAAATAGTTTTATTATTATTTATTTCTACTACCGGCTTAATATTGAACCTACAGGGTCACACCATAAAAAGAGAATGATTTAATGGTGAAGGAATTAATTAATAATGACTAATAATTATTTATTTATGAAATAAATAATTAATTGGAAAATTTAATAATTGATTAAATGAGATTTAATTGATTATAAATTAATTAAGAAAAGTTCTTAATATTATTAATTAAGGATTTAATTTTTGGAAATTAAATCAAGAGAGAGAATTATTTCTAAAGTGTTTAGAAAAATGATTAATAATTAAAAGGTGTTTTAATTATTAATGAGAATAATAAATGGGATAATAATAATATTATTTATGGGAAAATTTCAGCTGAAAATTTTGCCTATAAATACACTATTATAGACTCTATTTTATTCTAACACACATCGAACCCGAAAACCCAAAAAGTTTGAAAAACCCAATTCTCTCCACCTTCTTCCTCCTCCTTAACATCGTTTTCTTGGTGGATACTGGTGGAGTGCTTCACACTTGAGGAGCAACTGCTAAGGATCTCTGATCGTTGTCTCCGAATTATTTTAAAAGGTTAGATTCGATCCCTCGAATTTTTATTCACGATTTATATGCTTTTATTTGGATTTTGTATGTGTAAAAGTGTTTTTTCATGCCCCCACTGTGTTAAAAATCCATCAATGGTATCAGAGCATAGGTTGTATGCATATAGATCTGTGGTAAAAATTTCAGAATTTTATGTGCTTGTATGAATTAATTATGATTTTTACAAGTTATATTATAGATTAATTTTGTCTGATGAGAAATCGTTTCTCAGAATAATTTTGAATGTTGATCTGGGTTCTACAAGTGTTGTAGATCGTCTGGGTATTTTTTTCATAAGTTTATGATGTATAGATTTTTTATTATGAATTTTTGAAGTTCTTACAATTAAATTCGTAATTAAATAAATCATATATATATATATATTATTTGTAAGTATATATAAATGTACATCTGTAAGTCATCTGCATATGCTGTTGTTGCTGTTTGTTTACTGTTGCACGGAAGACAAAGAAACAGAGATTGTCAGGCTCGTTTTCCGAGGAAAAGCGGCGGCTGCTGCAAAAAAAAATAAAAAAAAATAGGGGTGTAACGCATTCCGGGAATGCGTTACACACCTGTGGCGCATTCACGGAATGCGTTACACCCTTTAATGGCTGAAAAGGGGTGTAACGCATCACCGGAATGCGTTACAGGTCCTGTAACGCGTTCCTGTAATGCGTTACAGCCCCTCTGTTGATTTTAAAATTGATTTTTTGGGAGTTTCGTAACTCCGTTTTAGGCGTGCAATATACCGTTGGATTCGTTTTTTCGAGACGGATCTAATGGAGTGATCAATTTTAGTTTATATAAAAGTTTTGAACTGTTTATATTCCATGAAGTGTTTTAAAGCTGTTTTTGATCGTTTGAATTGATTTTAAATGCTTCATGTGATACATAGAGATGTATAATGCTTAGACTAATGTGCTAGATGATATAACATGCCTACCTTGATGTTTATTCATGTTTATATATGTGATATATGCTTAGTTTATCATGCGATGATAGATTTAGGTGAACTTAAATGCACATAAGGCGTTTGTTAGACAACCTAGTATAGTGAAATTGTTTCATAACCTTAATAACAATATTATGAATACAATCATGAGATTTTTGTGTTTGTGAAACACGTAATTGAATATGAATTTTTGATATGAGAGAAAGGATGATTCCGTCAACAACAGATTTCTATCTGTAAGAAAGGGTTATTAAGTGACGCCTCTTGACAATGCTCCACCCGATCTGGGAATCATCTGATTATTGATTATTGATTTGAAATATTTAATTTTAAAGGAAGAATTTCTTTATAATATGATTATGATTGTAACGTAATATAATCCCTCTAAAATTAAATAATATCAAGTAGTAATTGGCCAATGATACAACGGGTTTGTGTCGGTCATAGCCTTCCAACATGGTAGAAAGTAGTTCTTATTTTTGAATCATTGTCGTTTCGTGCCACAGCCGAGGGCTTTGATTTCGAAATAAGAAATACTTGTCTATTACATAGAGATGTGTACATTGAATAAGAATCTAAAGGTCGTTACGTGCCACAGCCGTGGGCCTTTGGGGACTGATTCAATTGTACAGAATGTTGGGTTAGACTTGACTTAGAATATTGAGTTTGTCGTGCCACAGCCGTGACTCAATTATTCAAGAGGCTAAAGTTTGATTAGGGAATAACATAAGATGTAATTGACAAGAGTTGTCTACCTATTGAATATTACATGGCGTTTCGTGCCACAGCCGGGGTTGTGTAATGGAATGTAGGATCCCTATTCCCACTAGCATTATGAATGCTTAATTTTTCACGTAGGGGGTTGAATAAATTAGATAAACTAGTGGGAGCCACTTATGAATAAAGACCCGATTCATATAGTGTTTTTAAAATGAAATCGAATATTTGCTAAGTGCTGTTATGTGTTTATCATTTACAGATTTACAATATACATTATGTCTTCTGCACTATCACTCAGGAGGATACTAGATGCTCATAAATTGACTGGTCCTAATTATGCTGACTGGCTTCGAAACTTGAGAATTGTTCTCAGGATTGAGAAGCTGGAATACGTGATTGACTCACCTAAGCCTACTGAACCTGCTAGTGATGCACATAATGATGAACATGTTATGTATCGTAAGTGGATAGATGATGCAAATGTTGCTCAATGCATCATGCTAGCTTCCATGAACATTGAGCTACAGAAGCAACATGAGCATATGGATGCTCACACTATCCTTATGCATCTACAAGAGTTGTATGATGTGGCGGGGATGACAGATCGATATGAGATATCGAAGGAGTTGTTCGGTTGTAGGATGTCTGAGGGATCATCTGTGAATGACCATGTACTTAAGATGATCAATTTGATTGAACGTCTTGGACAACTTGGTTTTGCCATGGATGGGGAGCTGAGCCAAGACTTGGTCTTGCAATCGCTTCCGAGTTCGTTCTCGCAGTTTGTTGTGAACTTTCACATGAATAAGTTGGATGTCAGCCTGCCTGAACTCCACAACATGTTGAAGACTGCGGAATCGAATTTTTCCCCTAAGAAGAGTTCTGTTCTTCTAATTGGTGAAGGTTCCAATCCTAAGAAAAGGAAGAGGAACTCTTCCAAGAAGAAGAAGGTAGGTGAAGAAAAGCCGGTTCCACCAAAAGCTGAAGACCCCAAGAGCAAAGTTGTTTGCTTTCACTGTAACAAGGTGGGGCACTGGAAGAGCAACTGCAAGGTTTACCTTGCAGAATTGAATAAGAAGAAGGGTAGTGAGACTACCGCTTCTGATTCAGGTATGTTCATGATAGGAGTGAATATGTCATTAAATCAAATTTCTACTTGGGTATTAGATACCGCCTGTGGTTCTCATATCTGCAATTTGTTGCAGGGACCAAGGAGAAGTAGGACTCTTGAGGAAGAGGAGGTGATTCTACTGATGGGAAATGGAGCAAGAGTTGCTGCTGAAGATGTAGAATCATTTCATTTACATATGCCTACGGGCAAGACTATTATTTTAAATAATTGTTATTTTGTTTCCTCGATTGTGAGGAATATTATTCCCATGTTAGACTTGGCTGGATTTTCATTTATTATTGAGAATAATGAATGTTCTATTCTTAGAGATAATATTCTTTATGGATGTGGTACTTTAAATAATGGTCTGTATATATGTGACATAATTTACTTCAGATTGAACAAACTAATAAAAGAAATGGGATGATAAAAATCTCACTTTATAGTGGCACTGCAGTCTCCATTTAGTAGACATAGAGAGAGGACTGCAAATTTGCTAGGAATGGTACACACAGATGAGTATGAAATGAGTATGATGGGAGAACTAACTTACTTTCTTGGTTTGCAAGTTAAGCAAGTTAGTGATGGAATATTCATTAGTCAAACTAAATACATTTTTGATCTATTAAAGAAGTTTGATCTAATAGATTGCACATCTGCAAAAACTCCCATGGTTACTGCAACTTGAAAGGAATATGTCCTAAGTCCAATCATGTATTAGGATTTAGGAATAACTTTTATGTAATCTGTTTTGATTTCATTGATATTAATAAAGACTTGTTTTGTTTTTATTACGGGCTTTATCTATTTAAGTGTTTAAATAAGATATACCATAGTTTAGAGTAAAGCTTTTTATGGATTATGATGAGATCATAATAGTGAGACCTAAAAAGATGATAACTCTAAACTTAAATAGTTCCTGGTCATAGGATTACTAACTGGTAATTAATAATCCGCAAAGATCGGTACATACTATGCTTGCTTCATTATGAAGGATGTTTGTTCTCATAGACATTTGTGTGGTGACACTATAGCTAGTATGTAGGTGCTTATTATGGAATAAGTTCACTGAACATGACTCGCACAGCTGAACAACTGATGGAGTTCACTCACATGTCAGCAGTTGTTCACATAGTGATAGTTGTACAAGTATCCTTAGACTTGAGGTCATCATAGTCATCTTGTATACACTGAACTATGCTTTGGTTTAGTTCTTAGTCTCCAGGGACAATTATTAGGGCTCTTCTGGGTATAGGAATTTGTACACGAAGATAGTGTATGATCAATAAAGGATCTACCCCTTCAGTGAAGGAAGCGAATGTTCAAGGCTAATCCACTTATGCTAGTTCAGGAATCTCTGGCCAGAGTGAATGAAATTAGAAAGGAGTTTCTAATTTGCATAGAACTAAGCATAGTAAATGGTAAGCAAGTGATTGAATTAGATAGGCTTGACACGAGATCCATGCCTTGTATTTAATCGGGACATTGTAGGGTAGAAGGAGTTTATTGTACGGTAACTATTCACTGAATAGGTTATTGGTATTGTAAGCAGTGAATTCATATTATCCGGATAGTCGCGATATGCTGAGAAGTATCCCTCACGATGTAGAATAAATATGATTAATTAATTAATCATATTTAATAAATTAGAGAATTTATATAAATAATGATAAAATAGTTTTATTATTATTTATTTCTACTACCGGCTTAATATTGAACCTACAGGGTCACACCATAAAAAGAGAATGATTTAATGGTGGAGGAATTAATTAATAATGGCTAATAATTATTTATTTATGAAATAAATAATTAATTGGCAAATTTAATAATTGATTAAATGAGATTTAATTAATTATAAATTAATTAAGAAACGTTCTTAATATTATTAATTAAGGATTTAATTTTTGGAAATTAAATCAAGAGAGAGAATTATTTCTAAAGTGTTTAGAAAAAGGATTAATAATTAAAAGGTATTTTAATTATTAATGAGAATAATAAATGGGATAATAATAATATTATTTATGGGAAAATTTCAGCTGAAAATTTTGCCTATAAATACACTATTATAGACCCTATTTTATTCCAACCCACATCGTACCCCAAAACCCAAAAAGTTTGGAAAACCCAATTCTCTCCACCTCCTTCCTCCTCCTTAACATCGTTTTCTTGGTGGATACCGGTGGAGTGCTTCACACTTGAGGAGCAACTGCTAAGGATCTCTTATCGTTGTCTCCGAATAATTTTAAAAGGTTAGATTCGATCCCTCGAATTTTTATTCACGATTTATATGCTTTTATTTGGATTTTATATGTGTAAAAGTGTTTTACCATGCCCCCGTTGCGTTAAAAATCCAACACAACTAAGCTTGAATTAAACACTACTGAAAAGTCTGTGGATATTTCAAGTTATAGGGGCATGGTTGGCTCACTTTTGTACTTAACAGCTAGTAGACCAGATATAATGTTTGCTACATGTTTGTATGCTAGATTTTAGGCTAACCCTAGAGAATCTCACTTAGTAGCTATTAAGAGAATCTTCAGATATCTCAAGGGAACACCAAAACTTGGCATTTGGTACCCTAGAGATTCTGGTTTTGATCTAACTGGTTAGTCAGATGCAGACTATGCAGGTTGTAGAATTGATAGAAAATGTACAACAGGAACTGTCAATTTCTAGGAAACAAGCTTGTGTCCTGGTTTAGTAAAAAGCAAAATTCAGTTTCTACTTCTACAGCTGAAGCTGAATATATTGTTGCTGGAAGTTGCTGTGCACAGATTTTGTGGATGAAAAATCAATTGCTAGACTATGGTTTGCAAGTTGAAAGGATTCCTATTTTCTGTGATAACACAAGTGCAATTGCCATCCCTGAAAATCCAGTACAACATTCAAGGACAAAGCACATAGACATCAAGTACCACTTTATAAGGGAACATGTAATGAATGGTACTGTGGAACTACATTTTGTTCCAAGTGAGAAGCAACTTGCTGATATTTTTACCAAGCCACTGGATGAATCCACCTTTTCAAGGTTGGTAAGTGAGTTAGGTATGCTCAATTATTCTTAAATCTTTATGAGATAATTTGCAAGTTGTAATGCAGCCAGAAATTTAATTAATTTTTCAGTCTTGGATAAAATTTTGGCTAAGTCAAAATTTACATCTCGACGGATGATCGTTATCCATCGAGTTTGATCATCCGTCGGAATACTATTTGCTAATAAAAATCAATTATTTTTCTGAAATATTTTATAACTCGACGGATAACAGTTTATCCTCATCCGTCGAATTGTCTTAATCTTAGCCGTTAATTTCCTGAACATTATCCATCGAGTATACTTACAGTTTGTAAGCATAACACGACGGATAATTGATGGAATTTTTACAGTTTATTTTTAAACGGCTATTTTAGGCAATTTTAATTGGCTACTTTATTTTACTTTATTATTTTTGGCAGTTATTTTTGAGATAGTATAAAAGCCTATTTCATTTCTATTGTTTTTCTTTTATCATTCTCAAATTATCTGCTCCAATTTCTTTCTCTTTCAAAGCACTTACTCTCTCTCTGCAAGCTCTTATTCTCTAACAATGGCGCATGTTGTCAAGATTATGTCTCAAACTGGGTTCATTTATGAGAAGAATAACTTCACAGCCTTAGTGAACAAGGGGATTCAGTATTCTGGTGACTACCACAAAATGATGGATTTTGTGAAGAACTGCAAGCTTAACTATGCCATGCTGGAATCACCCACCATCTTTTATGAAGTTGTTGAAGAAATGTGGACCACGGCTACATACAACTCAACAGATAAGACCATCACACTCACCATTAAAGGTAAGGAATAATGTATTAATAGTGATGTTATCAAAGCATGTTTCAAAATTCCTGATGATACTGTGACCTCACCACACACTGACACTGATATAGTTAATATGCTTAATTCCATGAACTATGCTCTTTCTACTTCTAAGTTGAGTGACATTAGGAGATTAGGTCTTAGGAAGGAATGGAGTTTCATGTGTGATATAGTGACCAAGGTCTTTTATGGTAAAATCAGTAATTTTGATTCTGTTAATATTTCCATGTTTAACATGCTCTACATGCTAGTTACAGATAAGTACTTTAATTTTAGTGACCTTGTTCTGTTTGAGTTGGGTTTTAAATTAGGAGAGTTAAACAAGAGGGGTAAAAGTGTTTATTATGCTAGATTTTTCATGATGTTAGCTAACCACCTCTCTGAGGAAATTGTGCTTGAGAACCCAAACAACAAATTAGATTGTTGGGTTCAAGAGAGAAGGATAATTGCAGATTTGAACAGGGCAAATCATCACAGAGAAGTGCCACTTTTCTATTTCCCTGTAATGGAAGCACCTCAGGTAAGTGAGGTAAGTTCATCTATCCCTACTACTATTCCAACCTCACTAGTTTCTTTGAGTTCTAGTGTAGTTATGGCAACTGTGTCAATGACCCAACAGTTGCCTACCCAAGCTACCAAACCAACAAAAATTTCAAAATCCAAATGAAAGAAAGCCCACTCTGGTATCTCTCAAAAGATGCCAGCTGCAAAATCCACCAAAACCAAAGAGGGGAGTGTGAAGGTGGGTAAGGTAGGTGAGGGAAAGGGTGAACATAAAAGAAACCCTAAGGATAAGGATCGAGAGTTGAGTGGTTCCCAGCCTAGCCACACTGTAGTCTCCCAACAAACTGCAGTGCTTAAAAAGGATAAAAGCTCATTTCTAGTTGCATCCTCCCAAAAGGATGTAACTATTAAACAAAGCTCTCAACCAAGAGCACATGCCAAGAGGGTAAGGGACACTAGCTCACCCCAAACTTATGCCAGAAAGAAGAAATCCAAAACCCTTGGGGATGCACAGGGTACACACACTGTGCAAACTGGTGCTAAAGACACAGTCACTGCACCTTCTCAAATTCAGCTTTATGTGGCTCCAATAAATATGGAGTCACAGCCAAAATCTCTAGTAATAGAAGCACCTCACACACTAAATCCTCCCACAAACTCTCTGGATATGGATATGATCCAACACATCAATTCCTGATTCCCCTTCTTTAACTTTGTTGGGGAAACCAAATTCTAATGCAAGTGAGCATCATCTTTTAGATGATTTGTTGGCTCACTTGCCAATTCTTTTAGGAACTGTTGAATCATCTGTGCCCAAAATATCATCAATCAGCATAGAGTCCACAGTAGTTTCAATCCCAAGTTCATTCATTTCTACTTTCTCAATTGATATTGCTCATCCGTCGAGTACTGATTGTATCCCGACGGATAAGCTTAACAGCAGTTATCCGTTGGATAGCAAAACCACTAACCCGATGGATATTACTCATTCGTCGAGTGTCTCTGCACAGCTTCAAACTTCATTTATTTCAAGTGCAGAAGAATTAGTGGTTGTACAGTCACTCTTAGGATTGAGGACAGAGAGTGCTATGAGTGAGAGTCTGGGTTGCTCCCAGGAAAAAGGAGAGCAAAAGAGTGAAAATATGCAATCCATTTCTTCAGGATTGGCAAAAGTAAGTGAGAGGAGTCCCACCTTAGATGGTGAAGGTGAGGGTGTGAGGGTGGGGAGATAGGGTGAGACCCTGATGCAACAAAAGAGAGAACACAAGGGAAATGCAGGTACAGGAGCTATAAGGATGGATGTCATTTCTAGTGAGTCAATGAATGTCCAGGATGCAGACAGGGAGGGACTATCTCAGCAACCTCAAACTGTTATAGATTCCACCTCCCTTGATGATGAGGCATTTACTCACCCTGTTCCAGCTTATCAACTTCTAGCTGAACAGGGCAATGATAATGCAGAATGGATGCTCAATTTGGTGCATAACACTCAGTCAATGCTAAGAGCTAAGGATGCCATCACAGCTTTGCCTTCCACAGCTGGTGATGTGGATTATGATACTGGTGGTTCAGCAGATTTCTTTGGTGATGAAGGTGGAGATAGTGAAGAAGAGGCATTGGACATAGGGGGAGAAGTAGGTTCCAGTTCAAGATCAGACATGCCATCATGGGCATTTTCAAAGCACTGTGATGAGCACTACTTCAAGAGAACCCTGATTCAACTAATCAATCAGACAAATTCTGCCCTTCAAACCACTACAAATGTCAACACCAAGAAGCTCTTTCAAGCACATCTTACTTCTCTGCAACTTCAACAGATTCAAGACTTCCAACATGCTAGAGATGTTAACACCATCAAGGGTGATATTGATGAGATGAAGAAGGCCATTTCAGAAAAAATGGATTCTAAGCTTCCAGAAGCTACAATGTTTGACATCAAGAGGCAACAAAGGAAAAATTCTGATCTTGCAATAAAGATAGATGCTTTGGATACAAGAATGTCAGCTATGGAAGCATCTCTAACAGCCATTCATCTTCATCAAGCCCAACAGAAAGATTTACTTCAGAAACTGGTGGCTGCTCAAACCTCCTCCTCTACTCAACTTGATGATAAAAAAAGGGGGAGAAAGGACCAAGTGAGGGGGAGAAGCTTCAAATTCAAATTAGTAAAGTAATTGTGCCCATAATTACTTTCACCAAGCCACCAGTAACAAATAGTATAGATCTGATCAATGCAGCAGCAGCCAATTTAAGAGAAGTTGAAAAGGAGCAGTTGAAGCCAATCAACTGGGAGAAAATTGATGAGGACATACAAAGGAAGTTTGGGCTAGTAAAGGAGCCAGTAAAGTCAGCCATTCATCACTCTGAAGTCAAACAGATCTCTGTGAATGAAATGAGCATGAACTATCTGGAAAGAGTACAGCCATCCTGCATCAAATCTCCAAAGGATGAAATTATTCTGAAGCCAAGGGTAAACTATCCAAAATCATCATTAAAGAACCCTTTGGGTATAGTGTATGAGACACCTAACCTGATGAGAAGAAGCTTCTGTCAAGGTCAATTGCCTTCTACAAGGATCCAGCTGATTCAGCTTTAAAGAGAAGAATTGCTAAAGTTTTCAGGAATGGGAGAGAAATTTGTGTGGTGGCTGGACATCCTCAATTTGCTCAAGCAAAGAGAGAAGAAAAGGCAAGATTGAAATAGGAAAAGAAGCAATCTATTCTAAATGCCAAAAAGGCTAAGCAAAAAAAAGAGCAAGCTGCTATCGTGGCCAAGCTACAAGCTGTGAAACCAACACAACAGATTCCTTCTCAGCCATCTGGAATCACTGAATCTCAATATCCAAAGAAGCAAGTTGAATTAGAACAGAAGAAATCTCCAAGATACAAGGAATTGGCCAAAAGAACCAAAATGAAACTGGATTTTGTTGATAAGGAATTGGAGGATCAGTTTTCTAAGGAATCCACTTCAACTACAACTCAAGCATCAAAACCCTCTGTGGTATTTGAAGACATCAAGGTGGTGGATCCTTACAGGAACATTCATGGTGAACCTATTGTACCTAAGGATGAACCAATAGACTGGGAGAGCCTACCGATTCCTGACTTTAATTTGCCAATCCTTAGCAAGCCAAAAAGAACAAAGTCAAGAGCAGTCAAGAAAGTGAAGTTGTCACCTCTCAAATCCAAATCTCTAGTCAAAGCTCAATCTAAAGTCAATAAGGGAGATTACATGTACTTATGTGACATTAAGGAATTCTCTGATCTAAATCTCTATCTAGATGAACTAGAAGAAATGAGAGGGATTGATGCATACAGAAACCTACCTGAAAGGTTAGTTTTCAAGTACAAGGGAGGAAAGGAGATTCAATGGCCACGTCACAGGATCCTTCAAGAAAGCCAAGCTGTACTGATTAAGGTTTATTCATCTTTCAAGAAGAACTTTGGGTTCAATGTAACTGCAAGAAGATTGGTTCTAAAGAAGATTGAAGAACTGAGGAGTTTTAGAGCTAAAGATGCACTCCCAAAGACTCTAATTATCCCTTACACAGGGAGAAGAGTGCATCTAAGGCCCTACTGGCTGATGGAGTTATGGATGACAAAGGAGTGAGAAGATTTTTCAGATTAGAAGACCAATTGAGCATCTCTAGTAATGAGACTCTCTTGGAGATGCAAGAAAAGCTAAATCTCTCAGAATCTGATGAACTCGAATTCCACAGACAACTCCGAAATCAGATAGAAGAAAACAACAGAAAGCTTGAAAAGAGATACAGACCTTCAAGGAACTAGATAAATCTGCTCAGGCTAGAGGAGCACCTTGAAAATGACTGTGAGCTAAACTTTGTACATTCTGATAATTGAAACACTTTACAGTATTATTTACTTTCTTTTAAAGTTGTATTTTTAGGGTGTTTTGTTATCATCAAGTTTCTCTTAATTTATGGCTACAATTCCAGTACACATAAATTAGGGGAGATTGTTGTGTATATGTTGTGAACTTGATGATTTCATTAACAAAACACCTTGGTAGATTTTACTTAGGGGTCATTTGTTAAATCTGAATGATATTTTCTGAATGAACGGTTTTTCTGAATGAATGACAAATCTCAACAATGGATGAAAAGGTCGTTTGATAAATAATTTTCATGTTTCTGAACCACGGCTTATTAATCTAATTAAACTAATTTAATTTAATTAAACTAATTTAATCTAACTAAACTAATTTATAAAAGATATGATTGAAATTATTTATTAGAAAATTAGGTGTTAAATTAGTTATCCAAAACTTAACTATTTATAATATCACCAATATATTTTTTAATGCGACAAACTAATATCTTGAAAAATATAAAAATAAATTTAGAAGTTGTGGAAAAATAAATTATATATTTTAGTATTAATAAATAAATTTCACAAATTACAAATTCCAATTAAATTATAAATAACACAACTACCCGTAATAAAAAAAGCAAAATCAATGAAATTTGTTATCGAGAAATTATGTATAAATTTATCATTAAAATATCTAAGAAAATTATTTTTTTAATTATAAAAATAAGAGTTTATCTACAAATTTTCATATAATATATTTATTTAATCTAGTTACACGTTAATGATAAATAAAAAATAAATTTATAAAAAGAAATTGATATTAAGAATCTTTGTTATCTATAAAGCAGCCGTGTGAAAATTGAATAATGGACCAATTACAAACCATTCAGATAGATTTTGGAGAGGCAATGGTTCAGAGATAATTTGGTGTCGTCCAGGAAAATTATTTATTACAAAATTGCAAACAAACAATCTGAATGAACAAAACAGAACGATCCAGTCAATATCTTGTCATTCACCCGTTAACAAATGACCCCTTAGTGAAAAATATAGCACTCGATGGATAAGGATTATAGTCCTGACGGATGACTCAATATAGTCCCGGCAGATGATGATTTATTATCCATCGAGTAAGTAGCTTATGTACCAATAAGTCTGTAGCACATTTCTGCATACACCTTTGTATAGATTCTGTAGTAGCATATAATTCATGATTGACTTTAACCAGATATGCAGAATAGGTTGATTAATTGTACATAGATGATGTCTTGTAATTCTACATAAATGAAATGAATTCAAGTGCCAAATAGCTACCAACGGATGATTAACAAAGCTATCGACGGATGACCAATATAGTTGTCGACAGATGATCAACAAAGCTGTCGACGGATGATCAACAAAGCCATCGACGGATGATCATGTAATCAACGAATAATCAATTCAAACATCCGTTGACAGTGACAACACAGTCACATGCGTTGAGTGTATGCAAATGGAATGTGGTAGCCTATTCAACTGGGTTTTCGAGAACAAAGAAGCATTGCCATTTCCATGCTAATATGAAGATATTCAAAGATGCTGGAATAGAGTAATGAAGTAGCATAGTATTAGACTTGATAGTTTTTGTTTTATTATCTTGTCTTATTGCTTTGTAATCTTGGTGATATATAAACCAAGAAGCAGCAAATAGAACAACTAACTGAGATAAAAGGAGAGAAACATATGTAAGCTGTATTCTTAGCATTTCTCTGCATTCTTAGTTGTTCAACATTTTTAAGCAGCTGTGAGATTTTTGCTACACAGAGTTCTCTCGATATATATTATATATCTCTGCTGGATACATTCAAATCCACCAGAAAGTTTTTAAAGACTTGTGTTTTTTTAAATACTTGTGTTTTGATTCATTTGAAGTTATTATTCCGCACTCTGCAAATCAATTCACATTGATATATATATATTTAAGTTAGAACAATTTTATTTAAGAAAAAGTTTCAAGAATTCCATTCAACCCCCCTCTTGTAATTCTTGTTGAATTGTTAAGGGACTAACAATGCCTCAGTATGTGACTTCTCCTTGATCACAATACTTTTTACCTTAGGCCTTGGAGGTTTCTTTGCAACAGAAGCTTTTGGCTTTAGCTTTGTCTTTTCAGCTTTAAATCTAGCTTCTTCCTCCTTGACATTTTCTAAATCCATTCTTGGATTATGTTTCAGAAACAATCTTCTAGCAATTTCCTCATCAAGTGTCTGAATCTTTGGATCTTTGTAGTAGACTGTAGTCTACTTCCCCTTTAGCTTCAGAGTTTGGATAAACTTTTGAGAGTCTTGACTTGCACCTTATATTAGAACATCAGGCTTTGTCATCAGACTTTGCTCATCAGAACTTGATATCAGATTTTGAGTATCAGTACTTGCTATCAGATTTTGAGTTTTAGCAGCTTCAGAACTTGTCTTCTTTTGATGAGAAGATCTGCTTGCATCATTAATTAGTTTCCTAGAAGAAACCTTGCTGCTCTGCCCTTTACTTTGAACTTGACCTCTATCCTTGCTAGGGTTTCCCTGGTCATCAGCTTCATCATCTTTCTTTTTCAGTATTTGATCATTAGAGCATTTGGACTTAACTATTTTCTCCCCCTTTTGGGCATCATCTGATAGTAGGAGTGAGAGAAGAAGTTCAACTTAAGATTGGATCTCATCCAATTGAGCCTGTTGAGAAGCTTGATTATCCAGGACCTCAGAGATTTGGGCATGTTGCTTCTCCTGAGCTTTTTCAATTGCTTCTACTTTCTCAAGTGTAGGTCTGATAATCCTTGTCTTGTCAAGCTTAATTTGCATATCTAGCTTATTAAATGATTCTTGTAGTGTATCAGCCTTTACTTGAGTTTGTGAATGTAGACCTTGAAAGTTCTTGGTAGATAGAGTAGTGATCTTGAGCTGTGTCTTGATATCAGAATTCATCATCAGCTCATCAGCTTTAGCAATGTGCTCTATCAGAACTTTAGAGCTTGGAATGAAATTAGAATCATTCCACTTCTTGGTCCACTCTACTCCTCTATGAGTTTCATCCCAAGGTACAGGAGCATCCTGTTCAACAAATTTCTTGACCAATGCTTCCTTTCCAAGTACAGGAGCTGGAGTATGTAGAGAAACACTGTCTACAGAGCTGGAAGAAGACTCATTATCCTCTGATAACATAACAATATGTGAGGCTATAGGAGTTTCTGATTCAACTTCATCTAAATTCTGATCTTCAGGTTCTTGATCCAGAATTGGTGTAGATGGTATCTCAGCATCAGCATTTAAGATTGGAGAATTATCAGTAGATGGATGAGCTGCTGTAGGAGCTTCCAAATAAAGAATAGTAGGAATGTGCAGCCTATTGATGTCAATTTCAGGACATAAGCCTGAATCTTCAACTGTAACATCTTCATGAGGAGGAGAGACAGGGGGTGTAACCACTATATCATTAGCAGTGTCTTTGGCTTTAGCTAGAGGTGGCAGAGATTCAATCACAATTGGATTTGAGATCAGAGATTCCTGATCCCCTTCCTCAGCTTCTTCAATAGTATCTTCTAATGGAGGCTTAGCCATGTGCCTTTTAGCTCTCATTTTCTTTAATCTCCTTTCTAGTGAAGGAGTTGCCTTATCATCAGAACTTAAAGTTCTTTTCCTTTTCAAAGTATCAGAACTTTGAACTTCAGCATTTACCTGATGGGTTGACCCTTCAGTTTCTGTGTCTTTCTAAAAAACTAAATTTTCAGCTTCATTAGTCACAGGTTCTAATGCTTTAACATGTGATTCCTCTTCACTATTAGATTCATCGCTGAGAATGATCTTCCTTCTCTTATGTGGAGGTTGAGAAACAGACTTTGCCCTTTTGGGCCTGGAAGGTGAAGGTCTGATGGTAGGTGCTGATGGTTGTTGTTGTGAGGGTTGTGTTGTTTTGAAGTATATTTTGATGGTAGGTTGTGGTTGTGGTTGAGAAGTTTGAGGTGATTGTGTAGTGGTGGTAGGTATTGATGGTTGAGGATGAGATGGTTGAATATCAGGATATAGAGCAGTGTATTTGGCTGGGTCAGAGTTTACCAAAAACTGTTTTACAGATGTAGGAATTTGGAGGGGTCTCAAAACAGTTTTCTTATTATCAGCAGATAATAAGTCAGTAAAGGCTCTCTTAGAAAGTTTAAATGGGGAAAGCAACTCACTTGCTAATTGGGGTGCATCAGGGTTACAAAAGCTGTAAATAAGTTGATAGAATCTAGCAAAATATACAGTATTTCTATCTTCTGTCATCCTATCCCCTATGAATCCTAGTACAGCAGTAGCAAAATCAAAATGAGATTGAGTAATCAGAGCATACCCAATTTGCTGACTGAGGATAGGAATTGCATCAAAGTTTGAACACTTGTTTGCAAAGGTTCTTGTGATGCAGTCAAAGAAGAAACTCCACTCCCTCCTGATGTGGTGTCTCTTTAGTTGTCCAGCTTTGCCAAAATTTGCTCATAGCCCAAATTGGCCATTAGTTGTTGAAGAGTTGCCTCCTCAACTATTGAAAAAATGCAGTTGTAAGGAAGATGAAGTGCTTATCGAACTGTGGCCAAAGTCACCACATGGGCATCCTCCCCTATTGTAAATACAATACTAGGAGACCCATTGGCACCACCATCATCATACACTCCTGACCTCCAGAACTCCAACACTTGAGTTCCTGAGAATGAGTCTGGTTGGGTCAGTACATAGCCTATTTCACTTCGAGACAAAAAGTCTTGGATGAAGTGAAGTTCTGATGGAGCTTCATCCTTAGAGAGAATAGCTGAGTAGTTGTTAGGAACAAACTTAGCTCCATTGAAAATAATATCTTTTGGTGCCATTTCTGTTAGTAATCAAGTGAGAAAAAGAGTGTTTGCAAGGTATTTGATAAAATGCCTGTATAAAAAAGAGCTTCGGAGAATATTAGTGGGTGAGAGAGATTAGAGAATAAGAGAAGTAGGTAAAAGATTGTAAAATCTTTTAACTTTCTTATTTATACAACCCACGTGAAGTATGGCAGACAGTTTATACCTGGCAATATGTGAACAGTCAATAGTTAAAGTAGGAGTTAGTGGGCACAGGAAATAAGTAATAATTACTGTGCACATGTAGTTTTTCAAGACAAACACGTTTACCACTAACCCAAATGATTATGATTATTTTTATCTCACTTAAATATATTTCAGATTAAATATGACCATTTCAGTATTTACCACAAATAAGTCAAGGAGATAAATAATGCCACATAAGCATCATAGTTTCCATCAGAATTTAATATCAGAACTTGACTATTATCAGATTCTAACGGTCATCAGAACATGACTTCTATACTCAAAAAGTGAATTTTTGTTACTGTGATTCTTCATACAAATACTGACTTGTTTCTTCAGAGTTTAATCATCAGAACTTCCATCAGAACTTGTCCTCAGAATTTATGCATATGATACTTAACTGTTTATCTGAAACAACTTGATCATCACAGTAATTTTCATCATTCATATGGAGTGATAGTGTGTGTATTAGTAAAATATCAGATAAAGATCAAAGTCTGATAAACATCAGTACATCTTAGAAATAAGGCATAACTAAGAAAAGTGCTTAAAATCTGTCATTAATAAAGAAGTCTACTATAGAATAACTTTATGCAAGAATCCACCTCAACTGTTTGTGCTCATTTTATGCATCTTTTGTCATTCTTTTTCACAGTGGCTTCTCAGTGTAAGTGAGTCACAACTGCTATCAGAATTTATGTTATTATCAGAGTATTTCTCCAGCAATCAGAGAATGTGAAAAGTCACCAAGAAAAATTTATTTGCTTTTCTAATGCATATTACTTAATACCAGCAATGCACTTGGGTCTTCCCTTCCACATTTTTACTCTAGATCTCAAAGGAGTACCTGACTTCAATTTTCTTTTCTTTTCTTTTCTTTACACAAGTGAGGCTTATCAAGCATGTAGTTCATCATTAAGATTTACTGACATCAGAATTTGATAGATAAGAAGTAAGAATCTAGTTTGTGACTTAGTAATAAGATACACAAAGTAAATTTGACTAAGATCAAAATCAGAATTTGCTTGTGTTAATGAATTCCCACATAAACAACTACTTCAAACAAGGGATTTCTAGTATGTTAAAGATTACTAGGTCAGCATCTAGCATAGTAATCCTCACTGGATCGAATAGTCACAGAACATTTAAATAACTATCAGAGTATATAGATCCACATCAGATAACAATCAGTATTTAATGTATTTCAATTTAAGCACATATTACATGAAGATAAGACAATCTGTAAATACTGATCATAAAGTCTGATGCATGAGAACAAAAACTAAGCAGATTTAGAGAAAGAACCTGAAATCATTCCAAGTTCATTTACCAGTCTTGTAAAAGTAGCTTCACATAGTGGTTTTGTGAAGATATCTGCTAGTTGTTGATCTGTTGGAACAAAATGCAATTCCACTGTTCCTTCCATCACATGTTCCCTTATGAAATGGTACCTAATGCTGATGTGCTTTTTTATTGAGTATTGAACTGGATTACATGTCATAGCAATAGCACTTTGATTATCATAGTAAATAGGTATTTTAGAAAATGCTAACCCATAATCCAGTAACTAATTCTTCATCCAAATAATCTGTGCACAACAGCTTCTTGCAGTAATATATTCTGCTTCTGCAGTTGATGTGGAAATTGATTTCTGTTTCTTGCTAAGCCAAGAAACCAATCTGCCTCCAAGAAATTGGCAGCTTCCACTAGTGCTTTTCCTTTCTATTTTACATCCTGCAAAATCTGCATCTGAGTAACCTATTAGCTTAAAATCTGATTCTCTAGGATACCACAATCCTAGATCAGCTGTACCCTTAAGGTACTTGAAAATTCTTTTCACAACTATAGGATGAGGTTCTCTTAGATCAGCCTGAAATCTTGCACAAAGACAGGTAGCATACATGATATCAGGTCTACTTGTAGTTAAATTGAGTAAAGGGTCAATCATACCTCTGTAGTTAGTAATATCTACTAATGAACCAGTATCTTTATCTACCTTGGTTGCAGTGGCCATGGGAGTGGATGCAGTTGAACAGTCTTGCATTCCAAATTTCTTCAGTAAATTTCTGGTGTACTTGGATTGATTGATAAAAGTACCTTCTTTATTTTGCTTAACTTGAGTCCCAGAAAATAGCTAAGTTCTCCCATCATACTCATTTGATATCTTGACTGCATTAGCTTTGCGAATCTTTCACAGAGCCTGGCATTTGTAGAACCAAATATGATATCATCAACATATATCTGTACCAAAAGTAAGTCCTTTCCATGGTTGAGGTAGAACAGAGTTTTATCAATTGTACCTCTGTGAAATCTACTTTCTAGAAGGAATTGAGCTAAAGTCTCATACCATGCTCTTGGAGCTTGCTTAAGGCCATAAAGTGCTTTGTCTAATCTGTAGATATGATTTGGAAATTTTGGATCTTCAAATCCTGGAGGTTGTTCAACATATACCTCTTCTTCCAATTCTCCATTGAAAAAAGCACTTTTCACATCCATTTGAAAGACTTTAAACTTTTTGTGAGCAGCATAAGCCAAAAAGATTCTTATGGCTTCCAATCTAGCAACTGGTGCAAATGTTTCATCATAATCAATACCCACTTGTTGAGAGTAACCCTTAGCAACCAGCCTTGCTTTGTTCCTTGTAATTATGCCATCACTGCCAGTTTTGTTTCTGAACACCCATTTTGTGCCAACAATAGATCTATTCTTTGGTCTTGGCACTAGGGTCCATACTTTATTTCTTTCAAATTCATTCAACTCTTCCTGCATTGCTTGCACCCAATCAGCATCTTGAAGAGCTTCTTCCACTTTCTTTGGTTCAGTATGAGATAGAAAAGAATGATATAGACATTCATTTGATGTTGCAGTTCTAGTTCTGACACCTGCTTCAGGATCTCCAATTATTAATTCAGGTGTATGTGATTTGGTCCACTTCCTTGCAGATGGAAGTTGATTTCTAGAACTGGATCCTCCCCCATGATCCATGTTGTCTCCATCAACATTTTCTGATGCTCCCCCTGTAGTTATGCTCTCCGAGACTTCATAATTTGAGTTAGATTCTTCAGAATTTGAAGAATCAGAGTTTCCAGAATTATTAGAATTTGGCTCATCAGAACTTGATGAATCAGAACTTGAAGAGCCAGTGACAGGTTCTGATGCTTCTTGAGAGTATTGAGTTGTGGTAGGATCTTAAGCTTGCTCCTCCTGGACAGGTGCATTTTCCTTTGGAGTTGTTACCACAGTTTCAATGACATCAGAACTAAACCCGCCAGAACTTACAGGATCAGAGTTTAAGTCATCAAAATTTACGGTATCAGAATTTAAATCTTTATTTTCAAATCTCAGCTGATCATGATCATTGAAATCTTCAAGTCCAGTAATCTTCTTATCATCAAAAGATACATCGATAGATTCCATGACAACCCTTGTTCTTAAATTGTAGACTCTGAAGGCTTTTATGGAAAGTGGATATCCAATAAAAAATCCTTCATCAGCTTTTAGATCAAATTTGGACAGCTGTTCGGGATGATTTTTAAGAATAAAACACTAACAACCAAATACATGAAAGTATTTCAGATTTGGCTTTTTTTTCTTCACCATTTCATATGGTGTTTTTCTATGCTTGTTTATGAGTGTAACATTCTGTGTAAAACAATCAGTCTGCACAGCTTCAGCCCAAAAGTAGGTTGGTAACTTTGCTCCATCAAGCATAGTTCGTGCAGCTTCAATGAGAGTCATGTTCTTTTTTCTACAACTCCATTTTGCTGTGGAGTTCCAGGTGTAGAAAATTCCTGTTTGATTCCATGCTCTTTGCAGAACTCTTCTATGATTGAATTCTTGAACTCAGTGCCATTATCACTTCTTATAATTTTAACAAAATCTTTGATCAATTTATCCAGCTGTTTGACATGATTAGTTAGAGTAGATGCAGTGTCATTCTTCTTATGCAGGAAATACACCCAAGTGTATCTTGTGAACTCATCCACTATAACCATAGCATATTTCTTCTTTGCAATAGACATGACATTGACTGGACCAAATAGATCAACATGCAATAAATCATAAGGCTCAAGAATTGAGGATTCAGTTTTGCTCTTGAATCAAGATTTTCTTTATTTTGCCTTTTGACATGAATCACAAAGGCCATCAGGAGCAAATACTGATTTTGGCAGTCCTCTCACAAGATCTTTCTTTACTAGCTCATTTATGTTGTTGAAGTTTAAGTGAGAGAGTCTTTTGTGCCAATTACAGCTTTCTTCAATTGATGCTCTACTCAATAGACAGATTACAGAACCATCAGAACTTGTTGAAAGTCTGGCTTCATAAATGTTACCAAGCCTGTAACCTTTCAGAACCACTTTGCCTGTAGAATTGCTTACAACTTCACAGTGTTCTTCAAAGAAATCCACATGATAGCCTCTGTAACAGATTTGACTCACACTTAGACATGATAGCCTTGGATAAGAGCTACTGTTTCAATGATGACATTCCTAAGATTTATATTGCCATATCCCAGAGTTTTTCCCATGTTGCCATCTCCATAAGAAACTTCTGGGCCAGCTTTCTCCACAAAGTCTGATAGCAGGGCTTTATTTCCAATCATATGTCCTGAACATCCACTGTCCAGCACTAGGATGTTTTTCCTGTTGCCCTGCAATCACAAAGACCACTAATGATTAGTTTTAAGGACCCAGACTTGCTTGGATCCTTTGGCCTTTTTAAGTTTGTTAGCATTTGCAGCGGATTTAATTTCAGAGTTTATGCTAACATCCTATTTATTAGAGTTTATATCAGACTTTGCATCAGACTTTACACTAGAAGGAATTAAAGTAACTTTCTTCAAAGAAGATTTTAATTGATAATAATCATAGTACAGACTATGATATTCCTTACAAGTATAAATGGAATGCCATAAACTACCACAATGAAAACAAGGATTTTGTGATTTAAACCTAACAGACTGTCTCTTAAATCCTGATTTAGGAGGTAAAGAGTTTATATCTTTATTTTTCCAGCAAAAAGAAGCAAGATGGTTAGAGTTTCCATAGTTATAACATTTCTTTCTAGGAGCATTAGGAACAGGCATATAATTATTGCTTTTATTCATACCTTCCTTTACATTCCTATTTTTCCTAGCTTCCTTTACCTTGTTGACATTCCTAATCTCTTTCAGCTTATGCTTAAGCTGATTCTTTGTCATTAAGCCTATGTTTACTTCAGCTGGTTTATCCTGTTCTAATTTGTCAGAAGTTGACTTTTCCTTAACTTCTGTCACAGACTCTTTCATCTTTTCAGAATCAGACTTTACAGTTTTTGCTACAAACTTAACAGGATTTACCTTCGGCTTAGTAGTCTGTTTAACAACAATTGGCTCAATTTGTTCAGTTCCTTTTTCACTTTTATCATCTCCATAACCTAGGTCCTCTTTCCAGTTTCCACTACTTAGTAAATTCTGAGTTATTCTGCCAGAGTTAGTCCAAGTTCTGATAATCTCTCTTTCCTTTTCTAAGTCAGCTTTTAGAGATTCATTCAATTTTAACACTTCATCTCTAACAAATAAAGCATCATCTTTTTCTTTCTTAGTTTGATGAAGGAAAACTAACTCATTTTCTAGATAATCATTTCTCTTTGAATAAGAAAGATTTTCAGATGTTAATCTTTCACATGTTAAAGTCTGATCTCTATAACTAATGAACATGGTTTTAAGATATAATCTCAACTCGGTAATATCATCAGTATGAAAGGTATAAGTTGTTTGAGGTACCTTCAATTCAGCAGTTTCAGGACTGCTGTCAGCATTTGCCATCAGGGCATAGTTCACCTCATGTTCAGAATCTGAAGTGTCTGTCCACCTTTTCTTCTTTGTGACAAGTGCCTTGCCTTTGTCACTTTTTCCTTTCTTGCAGTCAGGAAATATGTGGCCTCTTTCACCACAGTTGTAGTATTTGACATTTGAGTTGTCTCCTCTGTCAGACTTTCCTCCTTTTCCTTCAGACTTTCTGAAACCTTTCTTATCAGAACTTCCATTTTTCCTGGAAAATTTCTTGCCTTTTCTGAATTTCCTGTAGGCTATCTTTGTGATACCCTTCACCATAAGAGCACACAATTTCATCATCTCTTCATTAGCATCCATTTCAAGTAAACTTTCAGTTTTTGAATCATCACATCAGAATATGATGACTCTGAATCAGACTTTATAATGAGAGCCTTTCCTTTGCCCCTCTTTGAGGCAACAATTTTAGGAGATTCCTCCTCAGCTTTAAGAGCAACTGTCCTTGACTTCTTTCCATACCTCTTGCTCCTTTGATCCATCTCAAGTTCATAAGTCTCAAGCATACCATAAATTTCATCAAGAGTAGTTTCAGTAAGGTCATAGTTGTCTCTTATGGCAGTAGACTTCAAATCCCAATTTTCAGGAAGAGCTAAAAGGAATTTTAGATTTGAATCTTCTAGATCATATTCCTTGTCCACTAGTGACAGATCATTTAAGAGTTTGACAAACCTGTCATATAAGTCAGTTAATGACTCATCAGATTTTGAGTCAAAGTGCTCATACTCTTGAGTGGGTATTTTCCTCATATTCTTCTTGATTGCATCAGTTCCCTGGCATCTTGTCTCCAAAGCATCCCATATCTCCTTTGCAGTTTTGCAATTAATTACCCTGTTTGACATGACATTATTAATGGCACTATGCAGAAAATGCATTACCCTTGCATCCTTAGCAATAGATAAGATGTCTTCAGCTGTGTACTCACATTTTTCCTTTGATATGGTTTTTGCTGGTTGATCAGCAACTACAACAGAGAGCTTGGTAGGCTTATGTGGTCCTTCATTAATTCTGTCAAGGTATTCTGGATCTGTAGCTTCCAGAAACATAGCCATCTTCACTTTCCATATGGGATACTCAGAAGGTCTCAGTATGGGAATCCTAATAGTCTCATATCGACTGTGGGTTTGAGTCTTTTGAGTTTCTTCAGATTTGGTGGGCTTGGTTAGAGTTTATGCTTCTTCAGACATGATTGTTTGAATCTTTACTATATGTGTGTTAACAGATAAGCTCTGATACCAATTGTTAGGTCACACAACACTGTAGAAGGGGGTTGAATACAGTGTTTATACAATCAAATTAATTTAACACAAGTATGTAACAAAGATCAAGTATATTGAATAAACTCTGTTACAATAAGAACTGTTGTTCTCTCTCAGTGATGAACAAATATCACTAAGAGCTGCTGGGTTATAATGTATAATCTTCTCGATAATAATAACACATATAGTGCAAACCCTAAGTCTGTGTTTAGATAGTACACAGTTATAAGATAAGTTCTAATTGATATGGAATACAATTATATCTCCTAAAATATATCAATCAGATATCTTCTACAAGTCTTCTAGTCTTCTAACTCTTTCCATGCATATCTTCTTTTGTTTTAGTCTCGATCTTCTACTGTAAATCAGCTTCCTTCATTAACTGTAAGTCTTCCCGCACTTAAGTTCTGATATGACCTTAAGTTCTGATATTAAGTTCTGACGTCCAGTAAGTCCTGATATGAGTAAGTCCTGATATGTCCTATTTGTTAAGATCTGAAAACTAAACATGAATCATATAGACATGACATCTCAAATATATCTAACACATCCAATCCAAAATATTTTTCTTTTAAGGAGCCACATCAATCAACATCCTTATTCAAATAACTCCCCATGACAAATGGTCCGGAGTAATCACATCAACTGATGGCGAGATAATTAGAATGATTAGTTATTCATTAAATATATAATCAAAATTCATTGTATAGAGTATATCTTGATAGAATAGTTGTTCACTATCTATCTGGAAATGAATTATCTTCTAGCAGAACAAGGGCCAGAATAGCATGGTTTCAATAATCTAATGATTATATGAACAGAATGTCTTACAAAACCTTTATAAAATAATATAAATTTTCGAGTATGTAAACATTTACCTATTCTCAATTTAGAATAAGAAAGAGGTACTTGCATAATCAGAACTAAACTTTTTGATATGTAAAACATTTACTATTCTAGAATTAGAATAGTGTATGAAAACTTGCATAATCCTAATTAAGCGGTTTGATATATAAAACATTGAACTATTCTGGAATTAGAATAGTAAAGGGAAACTTGCCTTTGATTTTTAGCATTTAAGCATGCTTGCTAACACAAAATATCTCATTCTGACAGTTTATGACATCATCGTCTTCTATTTCACTAATTCTCTTATCTACTACTACCGCGCGTCAAAAACTCTATCGTCTACCAGTACGATGACCTACGCATATATAAAACCAATAAACATATGAATCTCGAATTACGCAGACATATAGTTCACTTAGCACGTAAGCGCATAATTCAAATAGCTTAAAATCACATAATTCATGCAACACATAATTCGGATCGTCATAACATTCGACTCGGTATATTTAAAACTGAAATCGAGTCGAAATACGACTTTTTGATAAATACGCAACTTAGAAACGTTTGTAAAATGAGTGATCTTTCGATACAAAAGAACTAATGTCTCGAAAGTATTTTTAATTGAAGCAGAATATTTTTCAGAATCTATATGCGTTCGTTTCATATTAAACGGGCAGATGGTCTATTTATTATGAATAAAATAGGAATAATTCAATTAATAATACTATTAATTGCTTATTCAACAACTTTATCTATTTTTAAAAGTTCAAAATAACTCTAAAATATTATGTGTCTTAATTATAAATAATTACATTTTATTTAAATATTTACAAATAAAATTAATCGATTAAATGAATTAATCGATCAATTAAATGAATAAATCATTAATCAGAATAAATTATAAGTAATTAAATCAAATTTGAATTTTCAAAAATAATAAAAAAAATAATTTTTTGGAATTAAAATAATTCAGTTAATTATTTAAAAATAATTAACCATTTTTTACGTAAAATAAGTTTTTGGAATTAAAAATTAAAATTTTAAATTTATTAAAAGAATAAAATGACAAAATAGATTTTAGGAAATGAAATTGGGGCAATATGGATCAAACCCGGGTCAAAGTCGGGTAGCAAAACGGGCCACCAAGAACATGGTCGGACCCTCCAAGAACAGTCGCTAAAATATGGGTTTTTGATAATCCGGACGGTGAGCTTGATAATGATGGATTTTTAACGCAGCGGGGGCATGGCAAAACACTTTTACACATACAAAATCCAAATAAAAGCATATAAATCGTGAATAAAAATTCGAGGGATCGAATCTAACCTTTTAAAATAATTCGGAGACAACGATCAGAGATCCTTAGCAGTTGCTCCTCAAGTGGGAAGCACTCCACCGGTATCCACAAAGAAAACGATGTTAAGGAGGAGGAAGAAGGTGGAGAGAATTGGGTTTTCCAAACTTTTTGGATTTTCGGGTTCGATGTGGGTTAGAATAAAATAGGGTCTATAATAGTGTATTTATAGGCAAAATTTTCAGCTGGAATTTTCCCATAAATAATATTATTATTATCCCATTTATTATTCTCATTAATAATTAAAACACCTTTTAATTATTAATCCTTTTTCTAAACACTTTAGAAATAATTCTCTCTCTTGATTTAATTTCCAAAAAATTAAATCCTTAATTAATAATATTAAGAACTTTTCTTAATTAATTTATAATCAATTAAATCTCATTTAATCAATTATTAAATTTGCCAATTAATTATTTATTTCATAAATAAATAATTATTAGCCATTATTAATTAATTCCTTCACCATTAAATCATTCTCTTTTTATGGTGTGACCCTGTAGGTCAATATTAAGCCGGTAGTAGAAATAAATAATAATAAAACTATTTTATCATTATTTATATAAATTCTCTAATTTATTAAATATGATTAATTAATTAATCATATTTATTCTACATCGTGAGGGATACTTCTCAGCATATCGCGACTATCCGGATAATATGAATTCACTGCTTAGAATACCAAGAACCTATTCAGTGAATAGTTACCGTACAATAAACTCCTTCTACCCTACAATGTCCCGATTAAATACAAGGCATGGATCTCGTGTCAAGCCTATCTAATTCAATCACTTTGCTTACCATTTACTATGCGTAGTTCTATACAAATTAGAAACTCCTTTCTAATTTCATTTACTCTGGCCAGAGATTCCTGAACTAGCATAAGTGGATCAGCCTTGAACATTCGCTTCCTTCACTGGAAGGGGTAGATCCTTTATTGATCATACACTATCTTCGTGTACAAATTCCTATACCCAGAAGAGCCCTAATAATTGTCCCTGGAGACTAAGAACTAAACCAAAGCATAGTTCAGTGTACACAAGATGACTATGATGACCTCAAGTCTAAGGATACTTGTACAACTATCACTATGTGAACAACTGCTGATACGTGAGTGAACTCCATTAGTTGTTCAGCTGTGCGAGTCATGTTCAGTGAACTTATTCCATAATAAGTACCTACATACTAGCTATAGTGTCACCACACAAATGTCTATGAGAACAGACATCCTTCATAATGAAGCAAACATAGTATGTACCGATCTTTGCGGATTATTAATTACCAGTTAGTAATCCTATGACCATGAACTATTTAAGTTTAGAGTTATCATCTTTTTAGGTCTCACTATTATGATCTCATCATAATCCATAAAAAGCTTTACTCTAAACTATGGTATATCTTATTTAAACACTTAAATAGATAAAGCCCGTAATAAAAACAAAACAAGTCTTTATTAATATCAATGAAATCAAAACAGATTACATAAAAGTTATTCCTAAATCCTAATACATGATTGGACTTAGGACATATTCCTTTCAATCTCCCACTTGTACTAAGCCAATCACTCTGGTATCTAACACCCATCTTGTCTTTATGACGATCAAAGTGACTTTCATAAAGTAGCTTTGTGAGTGGGTCTGCTATGTTGTTATGTATGTCAACTCTATTTCAATACAATACAAGAAATGTTACCGCGCTCCCACTAACCCTTTTGTAGACGCATGGTTCATCTTTGTTTTTGATAAAATCAAACTCTTTGATTGTCTCATCAAAATGAATGTTCCATCTTTCGAGAAGCCTGCTTTAAACCACATATGGTTCGCAGTAGCTTACACACTAGGTTTTCATTTCCCTCAGAAAGAAAACCATCTGGCTATATGCCAGATCTCATAGTCGTAGTAAGCAGCAATCGCAAGCAAAATCCGAACTAATTTTAACAGGGCTACAGGTAAAAGGTTTCATCAAAGTCAATCCATTGCCTTTGTTTGAATCCTTTTGCCACAAGCCTGGCCTTATAGGTCTCCACCTGGCCATCTGCTATAATCTATCTTTTGTATACCGTATACATAGATTCCATTCCGGATTTCATGGCACTTTGCCATTTCTCTGAGTCAACACTACTCATAGCCTCATTATAGGTCACAGGGTCGTCATCATCAATGATCGACAACTCATTGTCATTCTCAATGACAAGACCATATTACCTCTCAGGTTGGCGAGACACTCTCCCTGATCTATAAATGGGCTGTTCCATAAAAGGTTGTTCAGTCAGAACAGGTGTTTCCACTTGATCCGTAGTAGTTTGTGCTTCTTGAACTTCATCAAGTTGAATTTTGCTCCCACTGTTTTCTTCAAGGATAAACTCCTTTTCCAAGAAGGTAGCATGTCTGGAGACAAACACCCGATGATCGGTGTAAAAGTAATACCCTAAAGTCTCTTTAGGATATCCCACAGAACTACATTTTACGGATCGAGATTCCAGCTTATCTGGGTCAACTTACTTGACATAAGCTGGACATCCCCAAATCTTAACGTGTTTAAGACTCGGTTTCTTTTCTTTCCATATCTCATACGGAGTTTGAGAAACAGATTTGGAAGGCACCTTATTCAGTAAATATGCTGAGGTTTCCAAAGCATAACCCCATAGGAATACTGGAAGATTTGCATAGCTCATCATGGACCGAACTATGTCTAACAAAGTTCGATTTCTCCTTTCAGATACCAATCTGGAGGCGTCCACTGGGAGACTATACCATTTACTTTGAGATAATCTAGAAACACTCCATTAAAGTATTCACCACCTCGATCTAATCGAAGAATTATAATACTCTGTTTGGTTTGTTTCTCCACTTCATACTTATATTCTTTGAACTTTTCAAAGGCCTCAGACTTGTGTTTCATCAAACACATATCCGAATCTAGATCTATCATCTATGAAAGTAATGAAGTATGAAAATCCACCCATGGCTTGCTTAGACATTGGTCCACATACATCTGTGTGTACCATTCCTAGCAAATTTGCAGTCCTCTCTCCATGTCTACTAAATGGAGACTGCAGTGCCACTATAAAGTGAGATTTTTATCATCCCATTTCTTTTATTAGTTTGTTCAATCTGAAGTAAATTATGTCACATATATACAGACCATTATTTAAAGTACCACATCCATAAAGAATATTATCTCTAAGAATAGAACATTCATTATTCTCAATAATAAATGAAAATCCAGCCAAGTCTAACATGGGAATAATATTCCTCACAATCGAGGAAACAAAATAACAATTATTTAAAATAATAGTCTTGCCCGTAGGCATATGTAAATGAAATGATTCTACATCTTCAGCAGCAACTCTTGCTCCATTTCCCATCAGTAGAATCACCTCCTCTTCCTCAAGAGTCCTACTTCTCCTTGGTCCCTGCAACAAATTGCAGATATGAGAACCACAGGCGGTATCTAATACCCAAGTAGAAATTTGATTTAATGACATATTCACTCCTATCATGAACATACCTGAATCAGAAGCGGTAGTCTCACTACCCTTCTTCTTATTCAATTCTGCAAGGTAAACCTTGCAGTTGCTCTTCCAGTGCCCCACCTTGTTACAGTGAAAGCAAACAACTTTGCTCTTGGGGTCTTCAGCTTTTGGTGGAACCGGCTTTTCTTCACCTACCTTCTTCTTCTTGGAAGAGTTCCTCTTCCTTTTCTTAGGATTGGAACCTTCACCAATTAGAAGAACAGAACTCTTCTTAGGGGAAAAATTCGATTCCGCAGTCTTCAACATGTTGTGGAGTTCAGGCAGGCTGACATCCAACTTATTCATGTGAAAGTTCACAACAAACTGCGAGAACGAACTCGGAAGCGATTGCAAGACCAAGTCTTGGCTCAGCTCCCCATCCATGGCAAAACCAAGTTGTCCAAGACGTTCAATCAAATTGATCATCTTAAGTACATGGTCATTCACAGATGATCCCTCAGACATCCTACAACCGAACAACTCCTTCGATATCTCATATCGATCTGTCATCCCCGCCACATCATACAACTCTTGTAGATGCATAAGGATAGTGTGAGCATCCATATGCTCATGTTGCTTCTGTAGCTCAATGTTCATGGAAGCTAGCATGATGCATTGAGCAACATTTGCATCATCTATCCACTTACGATACATAACATGTTCATCATTATGTGCATCACTAGCAGGTTCAGTAGGCTTAGGTGAGTCAATCACGTATTCCAGCTTCTCAATCCTGAGAACAATTCTCAAGTTTCGAAGCCAGTCAGCATAATTAGGACCAGTCAATTTATGAGCATCTAGTATCCTCCTGAGTGATAGTGCAGAAGACATAATGTATATTGTAAATCTGTAAATGATAAACACATAACAGCACTTAGCAAATATTCGATTTCATTTTAAAAACACTATATGAATCGGGTCTTTATTCATAAGTGGCTCCCACTAGTTTATCTAATTTATTCAACCCCCTACGTGAAAAATTAAGCATTCATAATGCTAGTGGGAATAGGGATCCTACATTCCATTACACAACCCCGGCTGTGGCACGAAACGCCATGTAATATTCAATAGGTAGACAACTCTTGTCAATTACATCTTATGTTATTCCCTAATCAAACTTTAGCCTCTTGAATAATTGAGTCACGGCTGTGGCACGACAAACTCAATATTCTAAGTCAAGTCTAACCCAACATTCTGTACAATTGAATCAGTCCCCAAAGGCCCACGGCTGTGGCACGTAACGACCTTTAGATTCTTATTCAATGTACACATCTCTATGTAATAGACAAGTATTTCTTATTTCGAAATCAAAGCCCTCGGCTGTGGCACGAAACGACAATGATTCAAAAATAAGAACTACTTTCTACCATGTTGGAAGGCTATGACCGACACAAGCCCGTTGTATCATTGGCCAATTACTACTTGATATTATTTAATTTTAGAGGGATTATATTACGTTACAATCATAATCATATTATAAAGAAATTCTTCCTTTAAAATTAAATATTTCAAATCAATAATCAATAATCAGATGATTCCCAGATCGGGTGGAGCATTGTCAAGAGGCGTCACTTAATAACCCTTTCTTACAGATAGAAATCTGTTGTTGACGGAATCATCCTTTCTCTCATATCAAAAATTCATATTCAATTACGTGTTTCACAAACACAAAAATCTCATGATTGTATTCATAATATTGTTATTAAGGTTATGAAACAATTTCACTATACTAGGTTGTCTAACAAACGCCTTATGTGCATTTAAGTTCACCTAAATCTATCATCGCATGATAAACTAAGCATATATCACATATATAAACATGAATAAACATCAAGGTAGGCATGTTATATCATCTAGCACATTAGTCTAAGCATTATACATCTCTATGTATCACATGAAGCATTTAAAATCAATTCAAACGATCAAAAACAGCTTTAAAACACTTCATGGAATATAAACAGTTCAAAACTTTTATATAAACTAAAATTGATCACTCCATTAGATCCGTCTCGAAAAAACGAATCCAACGGTATATTGCACGCCTAAAACGGAGTTACGAAACTCCCAAAAAATCAATTTTAAAATCAACAGAGGGGCTGTAACGCATTACAGGAACGCGTTACAGGACCTGTAACGCATTCCGGTGATGCGTTACACCCCTTTTCAGCCATTAAAGGGTGTAACGCATTCCGTGAATGCGCCACAGGTGTGTAACGCATTCCCGGAATGCGTTACACCCCTATTTTTTTTTATTTTTTTTTGCAGCAGCCGCCGCTTTTCCTCGGAAAACGAGCCTGACAATCTCTGTTTCTTTGTCTTCCGTGCAACAGTAAACAAACAGCAACAACAGCATATGCAGATGACTTACAGATGTACATTTATATATACTTACAAATAATATATATATATGATTTATTTAATTACGAATTTAATTGTAAGAACTTCAAAAATTCATAATAAAAAATCTATACATCATAAACTTATGAAAAAAATACCCAGACGATCTACAACACTTGTAGAACCCAGATCAACATTCAAAATTATTCTGAGAAACGATTTCTCATCAGACAAAATTAATCTATAATATAACTTGTAAAAATCATAATTAATTCATACAAGCACATAAAATTCTGAAATTTTTACCACAGATCTATATGCATACAACCTATGCTCTGATACCATTGATGGATTTTTAACACAGTGGGGGCATGAAAAAACACTTTTACACATACAAAATCCAAATAAAAGCATATAAATCGTGAATAAAAATTCGAGGGATCGAATCTAACCTTTTAAAATAATTCGGAGACAACGATCAGAGATCCTTAGCAGTTGCTCCTCAAGTGTGAAGCACTCCACCAGTATCCACCAAGAAAACGATGTTAAGGAGGAGGAAGAAGGTGGAGAGAATTGGGTTTTTCAAACTTTTTGGGTTTTCGGGTTCGATGTGTGTTAGAATAAAATAGAGTCTATAATAGTGTATTTATAGGCAAAATTTTCAGCTGAAATTTTCCCATAAATAATATTATTATTATCCCATTTATTATTCTCATTAATAATTAAAACACCTTTTAATTATTAATCATTTTTCTAAACACTTTAGAAATAATTCTCTCTCTTGATTTAATTTCCAAAAATTAAATCCTTAATTAATAATATTAAGAACTTTTCTTAATTAATTTATAATCAATTAAATCTCATTTAATCAATTATTAAATTTTCCAATTAATTATTTATTTCATAAATAAATAATTATTAGTCATTATTAATTAATTCCTTCACCATTAAATCATTCTCTTTTTATGGTGTGACCCTGTAGGTTCAATATTAAGCCGGTAGTAGAAATAAATAATAATAAAACTATTTTATTATTATTTATATAAATTCTCTAATTTATTAAATATGATTAATTAATTAATCACATTTATTCTACATCGTGAGTGATACTTCTCAGCATATCGCGACTATCCGGATAATATGAATTCACTGCTTAGAATACCAAGAACCTATTCAGTGAATAGTTACCGTACAATAAACTCCTTCTACCCTACAATGCCCCGATTAAATACAAGGCATGGATCTCGTGTCAAGCCTATCTAATTTAATCACTTTGCTTACCATTTACTATGCGTAGTTCTATGCAAATTAGAAACTCCTTTCTAATTTCATTTACTCTGGCCAGAGATTCCTGAACTAGCATAAGTGGATCAGCCTTGAACATTCGCTTCCTTCACTGGAAGGGGTAGATCCTTTATTGATCATACACTATCTTCGTGTACAAATTCCTATACCCAGAAGAGCCCTAATAATTGTCCCTGGAGACTAAGAACTAAACCAAAGCATAGTTCAGTGTACACAAGATGACTATGATGACCTCAAGTCTAAGGATACTTGTACAACTATCACTATGTGAACAACTGCTGACACGTGAGTGAACTCCATCAGTTGTTCAGCTGTGCGAGTCATGTTCAGTGAACTTATTCCATAATAAGCACCTACATACTAGCTATAGTGTCACCACACAAATGTCTATGAGAATAAACTTCCTTCATAATGAACCAAGTATAGTATGTACCGATCTTTGCGGATTATTAATTACCAGTTAGTAATCCTATGACCAGGAACTATTTAAGTTTAGAGTTATCATCTTTTTAGGTCTCACTATTATGATCTCATCATAATCCATAAAAAGCTTTACTCTAAACTATGGTATATCTTATTTAAACACTTAAATAGATAAAGCCCGTAATAAAAACAAAACAAGTCTTTATTAATATCAATGAAATCAGAACAGATTACATAAAAGTTATTCCTAAATCCTAATACATGATTGGACTTAGGACATATTCCTTTCAAGTTGCAGTAACCATGGGAGTTTTTGCAGATGTGCAATCTATTAGATCAAACTTCTTTAATAGATCAAAAATGTATTTAGTTTGACTAATGAATATTCCATCACTAACTTGCTTAACTTGCAAACCAAGAAAGTAAGTTAGTTCTCCCATCATACTCATTTCATACTTACTCTGCATCAGTTTGGAAAACTTTTTGCAAAGTTTCTCATCAGTAAAGCCAAAAATAATATCATCTACATAAATTTGAACAAGTATGCTAGAGCCATGAACATTTCTAAAGAATAAATTTTTATCTACAGTACCTCTTGTGAAGTAATTTTCCAAAAGGAACTTTGATAAAGTGTCATACCAGGCTCTAGGTGCTTGCTTTAGTCCATAAAGTGCTTTCAAAAGATAATAGACATGTTCTGGAAAATTTGGATCTTCAAAACCAGGAGGTTGACTGACATATACTTTCTCCTCCAAATCTCCATTCAGAAAGGCACTTTTGATATCCATTTGATAGACCTTGAAATTGGCATGGGCTGCATAGGCTAAGAAGATTTGATGGCTTCAAGTCTTGCAACAGGAGAAAATGTTTCATCAAAATCTATTCCTTCTTGTTGACAATAGCCCTTAGTAATCAATCTAGCTTTGTTCCTGACTACTATGCTATTTTCATCCATCTTGTTTCTAAATACCCATTTGGTGTATATTGGATTCTTTCCTTTAGGCTTGGGCACCAGCTTCCATACATTATTCCGCTCAAATTGGTTTAGTTCCTCCTGCATAGCTAAAATCCAATCAGGATCCAATAAAGCTTCTTCTACCATCTTTGGTTCTTCCTTGGAAAGAAAGCTGATGTATAGACATTCTTCTTGAGTTACTCTCCTGGTTTGAACTCTAGAAGAAACATCACCAATGATGAGCTCAAAGGGGTGATCCTTTGTCCATTTCCTTTGTTGAGGTAGATTAGCTCTAGATGAAGAGGCCTCATTGTTATCTTGATGTGTGATTGAGTTTTGATTATTAGAAACTCCCCCTGAGTTTGTGGATCTTTGATTTGAGAAAGGGGAACTTTCGATAGGTGATCTATTCTGATTTCCAGCTTCTTTTGATACCCCGACTGATGGTGAATTTTGAGTTCCGACGGATGAAGCTGGTTGTCTACCGACGGATAGCGCAGATTGCCTCCCGACGGATAGCGCAGATTGCCTCCCGACGGATTAAGCATTTTACAACTCGACAGATGTTGAATTTTGTGCTTCATTGGTGGTGGATTTTTTTGCATTATCTTTTGATACTATTTCTTGATCACTTTCATCATCACTGTCATCACTAACCATCTCCACATTGTCAAATTTGAGGCTCTCATGGTAGTCTCCATCTTGTAGTCCTTCAATCTTTTTATCATCAAATACAACATGTATTGATTCCACAATAATATTGGTTCTTAGATTGTAGACTCTATATGCTTTACCAACAGCATATCTAACAAAAATTCCATCATCTGCTTTAGCATCAAACTTCCCATTCTGATCAGTTTGATTTCTCAAGATGTAACATTTGCAGCCAAAGACGTAAAGAAAATTTAGGGTTGGCTTCTTGTTCTTGAACAATTGATAAGGAGTCATGCATCTTGCCTGATTAACTAGGGAAATATTCTGAGTGTAGCATGCAGTGTTTACAGCTTCAGCCCATAAATATGTTGGCAATTTAGATTCTTCAAGCATTGTCCTGTCAGCTTCAATAAGTGATCAGTTCTTTCTTTCCACTACTCCATTTTGTTGTGGAGTTCTTGCTGCTGAAAATTCATGCAAAATTCCATTTTCTTCACAAAATGCTTTCTTGACAGAATTCTTGAACACAGTTCCATTGTCACTCCTGATTCTTCTCACTTTGAAATCAGGATGATTATTGACTTGCCTTATGTGATTGATGATGATTTCACTAGCCTCATCTTTAGACTTTAGGAAATATGTCCAAGAGAACTTTGAGAAATCATCTACAATTACTAGGCAATATCTTTTCCTTGAAATGGACAACACATTGACTTGTCCAAACAAATCCATGTGAAGTAGTTGCAAAGGTTCTTCAATTGTTGAATCAAGTTTCTTTCTGAATGATGCTTTAATCTGCTTTCCCTTTTGGAAGGCATCACACAATCCATCCTTAGAAAACTCTACTAGAGGAATGCCTCTAACCAGTTCTTTCTTTACTAGCTCATTCCTGGTCTTGAAGTTTAGATGGGATAGCTTCTTGTGCCATAACCAACTATTATCTTGACTTGCTTTGCTGAGAAGACAAGTAACAGATTCTGCATTAAATGAGTTGAAGTCAGCTAGGTACACATTTTCTTTTCTCACACCAGTGAGAACCACTTTGTTGTTCCTCTTGTTAGTCACAACACAGGCTTCTGAGATGAAGGTTGTAATAACCCCTATTTTTTTGGAAAATTTTTGAAACCCTTATGAATAGTGTTTTTGCTGAATGAGAAAACTTTTCATGCCACACTATGCAGGGGTTCTGTTATGGATATTCTGAGATTTTATTAGTACTCTATATGGTATATAAGTGTATGTAAAGATCGTCAGAATCCAATTCCGAACACTTTGATTTTTCCCGGAAATCCACTAGATACAGAAAGAATTGAGTATAAGGTAATAGGATAAAAAGGATTTAAATTAAAGGATTTTAAGAGAGGATCATAAAAGGAATATAATGTATTGAGAAAGGTTAAGGGAACCCAAGTAATAAGATCCCGGGTATGATCCCTCAAACGATAAACGAGAACAAAAGTTAAGCGAACCGTATAACAGATCAGCGGTCATTAGGCAAACAATTAGGAAGTTAATCAAGGAGGTTAGGGATGATGAGGTCATCCAACCAATAAGAAGAGGGCAAGTAAGGGATGATGACATCACAAAGTGACATAAGCATGACATAGGAGGGAAGGAAGTGTGGTTGAATGATAACCACACAAAATCAAGGTTAATTAGGTAATTAACCTAAAACAAATCAAAATTCAACCAACCAAGCCAAACATTTCATTTTCACCAAACAAAACACAAAACATTTCATTTCTTCCAAGCTTGCTCTCGGCTTCTTGCTTTTCCAAAGGAAGAAAAAAATCAAAATCAAGTTCCAAGCATTGTTAAATCACAAGGTAATTACCTAAGGTTCCTTGTACATAGATATGGATATCCTATAAGTTTAAGCTTCTAATTCCTTCACAATCTCTTCCAATAAATCATGGAAGAAGATGGTGAATAGTGTTTTTCAAGAACTAAAATTTTTGTTCTTGAAGTTTTGTTTAGTTTAAGCTTGGATAAGGACTTTAAGGGTGATTCCAAGCCATTCTCTTGATTCTCCACTCTCCAAGGAAGGTATAAACTCCAAACCCTAGCTTTAGTTTTGAGTAATTAGGAATGAATATGATTGATATAGTATATGTGAAGCATGATGCTTGTTTGTTTAAAGTTTGGTTGAGTTTGTAGAGATTAGTTGGTTTTGTGGTGTTTTTGGAGTTGTAAATCTTGATAATTAGTTAAAGAACTTAAGTAAAGCTTTTAGTTCATGTGGGGAATAAGTATAAATTGTTAATGTTGAGTTGTTGGTGCTGTTATGATGTAGTATGGATGGAGTTTTGATTTGGTTGTGATTGTGGATTGATTGGTGGTTGAATTGGAATGGTATAAAATTGGGAAATCGCGTAAACATAGCCGTCGTAATGCCCGATTTACCGTAGACTATTTTTGTTCTTAACATCAGAACCCTTGAACTAACTGTTAGGTTTTTACCATTGCCATGTTTAGATAGTTCCTGTTACGAGCTTCGTTTTGATATGTAGTTCGTTTGATTCCGATGTACGGTTTAGGAGAAACGGCCGTTTTAAGTAACGACATTTCGCGAACGAACCATTACCCCTCGCCTTACTTTGAAACCTTGGTAAAGGACCTTAAATGACTAATTGGGGTAAGAAACATTTATGTAAGGTGTAATAGGCAGTTGGTAAGACATTTGCGAAAGAATCGCCTTAAAACTCGTAATGGTAAATTTATTAAAAATGGCGGAGCCACGGGTACTCGAGCGACTTAAGTGAATCATTAAGCACGAAAGCGAACATTAGGACTCTAAATGGTTAAAGTCTAGTTTCTTAAGCGACCGGGGTCTAATTCCGACTTATGTTGTTATTCATAGGTTATCGGACCCACTCTAAGCTTAAGTCTATCCGGGAGCACTCAGACAAGTTTTCTATCCGTTATACTGTTGTTGTGATGTATACACTTGTATATGCATGATCTTGTGATAGATGCATGATGGTTAAATTAGCAAATTCTTGCGATATATTGTAGCATGTGATATGGTACATATGCATGCCTATTTCGTATTCTTGCCATATATATCTGTTGGTTCAGTTGATAATACATATGCTAGAGAATAACGGTAATTTGCATATACCCTTAGTATAGGGACCCAAAGGTAAAAACATTTTCTAAAACCGGGAGTCAAGGATCCCGAGTAGATTTTATATATATATATATATATATATATATATATATATATATATATATGGTTATAGTTTTCAAAACTATTAATCGAATAAGGTTTATTCGATAACTTTATTTTATTTATTGAATATTATTTCGAATATTCATTCGAGGGCTTATGACTCAGCTTATTTTATTTATTGAATATTATTTCGAATATTCATTCGAGGGCTTATGACTCAGCTTATTTTATTAATTGAATATTATTTGAATATTCATTTGAGGACCTATGACTCCGATTATTTACTGAAATATATTCTTTATTTTATTAAAGAATAAGGTGTCGATCATCAAACTTATTTTTGATTATTCAAATAAAGATAGTACTTTCGTATAAGTATATCTTTGGTTATTTAATATCCAATTCAAGTATAAGTTTTACAACATCTACTTCAATTATTTTTATAAAGATTATTCTTTATGGGAATATTATTTAAATAATAATATTCAGATATATTTTTTTTATATATTGGGACTGATTTATTAAATCAGCATCACTCCGAACATTCTTAAAAATGTTTTGCGAGTCTTCAAAATGATTTTTAAAAGTTAGAGCGGATCCCAAAACTCATTTTTATATTTAAGATCCTCCTTTCGAAGGGAATTTAAATACTCGCTCAAAACCTGAGGGATCCGACTCTGTGGTGTGTTTTATATTCGCAACAAGGTTGCTGTCTTGATAAAAGAATTTTGATTACTTACCCAACACTCGGGAAGTAAAATTCTTGGAACAAGTTAATCCATTAACAGGGATCGCCTGGGAAATATCGGTGAGTTTTCCTTTCCAACTAGATACGACTTCTTGGTGGAGCCGTATCAAAAAGTTTCTACTTTTGATAAGGGGGGACGAGCTTTACGTTTCAGAGTCATGGATTTCATCTGAACTAGGAGTGGCGTAAGTGGTCGAGTGGCGCCGGCCCAGCCTTATTATATTGGCCCATAATGGCCTAGAAGTTCCGCTAAGATGGTCCATTCCTTAGGAGTCCAGTGTTCGGTTGACAAGTAAATCCGACAGGTTCTCCTCTACATGTAGAAAATGGTGGGGTTGTACTACTACGACTGATCATTGTAAGTGGTCTTCCTGGCACGGCAAACTCCCGTAATGAGTTCATCATCCAATTGGATATTTTCTGCAACACTACCCAGAGCACTTCGATAGAAAGGCTACGGTTGGACGATTGATGAGTGTTGGCAGGGTCAAGTTTTCAAAATGATGTTTGCATAAAATGAAGTATCTCATAACTTCATTTTATTTTGATGATATTTTAAAGATTGAATCTATTCAAGTATTACCGTGTAGTCTCATCTATGTGATGAACTTTTGAACTAATTATAACTTGAATGGTGGTAGTTCAAGTAGTATTTGGAAAAGATATAAGTATATTGGAGTATCTTGTAACTTCATCTTTTAAACTTATATCTAGTAAATGATTATCTTATGCATGTCAAAATTTTTCAGAAAAACGTTGAGACAAGGTTAGATATATGAGATTACCTTGCAACGATAGTTTTATACAGTTATAAACTGGAACTCTGTGTATATTATGCATGGAAGAGGACTTCCAAGATTTTGAAAAGTATATATGTATATATACTGAATATTTTGCGACTTCATCGCATTAAGATATCAAACTTGGTTCATTTCTTCTTGACCAAGACTTTCATGAGTACTATGAGAATGCTCATATATTGTAAATCATTATACATATTATTTTGATGGGCTTGTTGCTCACCCTTGCTTTCTTCTTTTATCACACAACAACAGATAGAAAAGATGAACATGACCAAGCTCCCGATTCGCAAGCGATCAGGAAATGTTCTGCAGTTTCCTATAGGTGTTGATGTCGCTGTAGCTGAGGTAGGAACTACCAATAGGCTAGGCTTTCAACTTTTGATGTACCAGACTTATGTATCTTTATCAATTGTAATAATGGCAAAGAAATGTAAATTTATTCAGAAACCCTTTTAAGGTGTATTGGCTTATAATTGTGGAATAAAACGACTTGTGATTATTTTTGGATATTCATCTCTGAGACTATAACTTGTGGTGTGTGTGCTTATTGTGGGGTCACAGTGCAGAGTAGTTGATTGTTTACTAAGATTGGGTGTTATTAAGGGAAATGGAACTCGTGACAACCCGAATCCCCGACCCCGGATTTGGCGGTGTTACAGAAATGGTATCAGAGCTAAGCGTTGTAAACCTCAGAGATGATGTGACATAAAGATAATAAGTTCACTAAGATAATAAGAACTCTTGCCAAGTTCATAGTCGGGCTACCTAACGTAGTACTGACAGTTAAAACCCTTACGGGAACCCTTATAAATATCGTGATAGTAACATAGTTCGTTCTCGTATAAGGCAGCGGGGCACCGAACCCTGAGGTTCAGGAGCATCAGCATGAGGATGTTTTATTACAAGTTGGAGATCAAATTGTGAATCCGATAGAGTACCCTAATGAGGGACCGAATGAGATTCATATTGAGAATGTTGCGGTTGAGGATGTTATTTCGGAAAGGATTGTGGCTGAGGAGGATCTCATGGAGGATCCTGATGAGAATGAAGAGAGGACCGCGGAGGAATTGATGACCGTAGTCATGGCGACTACCAGAGCAAGAATGGCCGCGAGGGTGGCACTAGAGGATGAAGAGTTACCAAGGGCACAAAGGTTAATGAGGGCAGAAGGAGTGGGGCCTTCCACGACCCCAATTATACCAGTATCAGACCCTCTTCCAGAGGTTCCTGTAGACATCCATGAGGTCCCACCAATTCCTGTTCCCTCCCCTGTACAGAGCCCAACACCTACTGAGGAAATGCCACCTTTATCTCCTGCACCATTATCACCGGATACCGTGCTTGGTTATCCGTTTGGATCTCCTAGGTCTGCGCCACCTGCACCCCATGGACTGCTAGATGCTACCACTCAGGCTTCTCTTATCGCCAATTATCACATGACTTTGGGTGGCCTGTCCGAGGCCCGTAATGTTAGGAGTGATCTGTTGGATCGACTTACTGCACCAAGGATTGAGGGCGGGGTACTTCCGGCAGGATTAGCTCATAGCATGGAAAGGATTGAGGCTACCACCCGTGTTACAGCTAGAGGCCATCTTGAGGGTCAGACTGATCCAGCTCTACTTGCAACTATCTTAGACCTCATCACCTCTGTGATGGAGCAGGTTAGGGATGTCGTGCGTGCCCGCATTTCTTGATCCATGGTAGTGTGCAGAGCCAGAGCAATCAGACAAGGGTTTCATGTAGCACTGCTTTTGGAGGATTAGCCTAAGTTATGAATGATTAGTTTTAATGACTAGATGATTATCTATGGTAGTACTTTTGGGATAGAAGCAATCAGATCACATGATGTAATTCTCTTTAATGTGTTCAGTTGTTGTACCCTCGAACAAATGGTTATGTATATATTCATTAATCTCAGTTCAGATCAGTTTGTTTGTGATAAGATCACATTGTTAATTGCTCTATTAACACTTAAGAGAGTGTCATGAAGTTTATCGAACTTGAGAATTCATAATTTGCAATCGTGCAAGGACTGAACGAGGGAAAGACTTAAGCAAAGTAAGTAAGACAAATATCCGGAGATTCTCAAAAAAAAATTCCAAGTAATATGCCCCCACAAGGAATAAGATTAGGGGCAAACCTTGAATGTGATAATCAGGGAGGTCGCAATTAAGATATAAGGAACCCAGAATATAATAAAGTGGAAAATGAGGATTTTAAATTTAAAGATGACCCCAATTATGGGGAGTAGGAAGAAATATTTAGACTGAGAAAATAGAAGTCGAGCGAGATAGGGAGACCCGAGACGGTACTCCTATACGGAAATTCATGGACCTGTCTAAACAGAACTTATACTTTATTCCCAACCACCACCTTGAGGGAAGCAATGTAGTGGGAAATTCTTTCAGGACCTTTAAGTCGCTAAGCTCTCAGAGTTCCAAGGAACGAGCTGACCCAGCCGAGGCAAGAGCCTGGATAAAGGAAATAGAGGAATCATTTGAGATTCTGAATGATTGACGAATCACAAAAGACTGTTTTTGTCACTTACCCTCCTAAGAGAGAGACCACCCGCTGGTGAAAGGCCAAGGAAGGCACGAAGCAAGAGATTATAATAAACTGATTTAAGTTCAGTCAATTGTTTTCGGGAAAGTAATTCCCAAGGTTATGGAGATAGTGTAAAAGCTTTAGAGTCAGAACAAAGGCAGACGAGTATGATGAATTATGAATCTAAGTTATAAAAGTTATCAAGATTCGTTCTGAGGACACGAATCCAGAATGACGGGATGTTTGAAATCAATGCTCTGTTGTGTTGGTTCATGAAATAGTGATAAGAGAAAGGAAAATAAAAAGAAACTGAAGTGGAAAGGAATATAAAGGCAATAGAGTTTGAGGTATGATAAGGGAGTTGGGTATGAGGAAACCCTAAAGACTCGTAGCAATAGAAATAGAAAAGTATGCATTCGTCAGGATGAGGGTGATTCACCATGAGTTAAAATTGATGGTTGAGGGCATAAGAGAAACATATATTTTATCCCCTGTAAGTTGGGAGGATTCGAGGAAACCTTGAGATAGTTCGAAGGATAAATAATGAGACGAGGATAGACTGAGGAGACAAGAAAGTAAGAAATTAGGAAAAAATTGGATGAAGGAAGTGACCTTCAAGAATGTGAAGTGTAAGACCGGTGGCTTGATACCCAGAAAGGGAGACGCCATGTATGAAAGATATCCCAACATTGAGGTGACTGTTGAGATAAACAACAAAAGTAAATAAGGAATTATTAAGAAGAGGTTCACGTTGAACACGACCAATATATTCCAGAACATCCTTGTTATCGTTACCAAATTAGGCAAGAAAAGCGGATAACCGTTGTTATCTTTTGGAGGCCATATTGATTGACCTTATTTTGAATACAGATGTTATTGTGAAACTAGGCATATACTATCAAGGTGGGAATGATTGAATAAGACACCCTTATCAGGGATATATGACTTGATTTATCCATGAAAGGATGCATGTACCTTTTTAAAGGTGGAATTAAGGATAGAACATCGGTAACTTAAAACGAATCCTAGGGGAATGCATAAAGGCTAACATTTCACCCTTAATAGGGATAGTATGAGTTTTGACAGTATGAATTGGAGAGGATTAAGGTAATAACAACCTTTAAGAATCAGTGGAGATTTTTTTTTTCTTTCAGTAGTATATAGACAATGATTCTGGTATTAATAAATGGTATCTTGATATGCCCTGTATCTAGGGAATACAGGAGGAACGATTCAAGGATAACCTTAGAGGTTTTACAAGGAGAAAGGTAATATTCAAAATTCTCAAGAATAGAAATGTTGATAAAGGAAATATGACGTAATTATAATGATGCCAAGTGGGGCACGTGTTAAACCACGAGAAAGTATGGATCGAACCAGTAATGGTCGAAATTGTTCAGGGCAATTAGGACTTAAGATAAAAGATATTCTAAGTATGATTGAGAGTCGGTCGTGACAGTGATTAACCTCTAAAGAATGAGGCAATAACTTATGGAAAAATGGTGATATTTTTTTTTACTCATCAGATTTTAAGGAAAACATCTTCACATAAGCAGTGATTGAAATGAGGTAGAAAATTTATTTGGAGGTGATTAAAATGACATTGACTGTAAGGAAATTTTACTATCAGGAAAGGCCAAAGAGGTGGCCGACACTTTAAAGGTAAGAGGATAATTATAGGCGCTTGTGCCAAAGAAATACAGTGATGATGGTTAAAGCTGTGAAGGTTGTATTATGGTTTGGAAGATTGACATTCCTTCTGATGACTGTGCAATACCCAACCGTAATAGTAGTTGGTAAAGGTTTTATTCGTGTAATCACCATGAGCGGGCTATCAATCTCAGAAGGTGCTATCTTGAGATAAGCCAGGACCATGTTTCAAAAAGGACTAGATGAACCTTCGAGTTAAGTCTTCTATTGAAGGTATATGATTAAGAATGGTATTAACCTGCTATCGGTGCTTTGATTGAAACTCTTCTGCAATTTTATATGCTTCATGTCATGTATGTATGTCAAGATCAGGAGTGTTCTTCATGAATTACGAATGGTGATTATGTTAACTCCTTAGAAGGATTTGATACGACATGTATGGACTCCGTATGGTTAGATATTAAGACTTCATGGAAAATGAATGACGACAGTAGGTCAGTAGTGGACCATAGTAATGTAGCAATGATTCTGCGAGTAATGAGCTGATTACAACCGTGAGAGTTGTATTGGAATGGATGTTGAGATTGAGTACCACTAATCGGGTTGTATTGACGTATAAGTTATCTTTGATAGAAAAAAAACTAGGTCGATTATTTACCTTGATAGGGATAAATAAATTATGATAGTTTAATTAAATACTGCGTTAATTGTACAAGGTGTGGACTGCTAGGCCCAATAAGAAGATGTATGACATTCAGACCAGAAAGGTTAACATGCTGATCAGGCCTGATGGACCAGATCAGGCCTGATGGAACAAAGAAGGCCCAAAAACCCTGATTATTAATTAATTTCTTAATTAATTAATAAGAGAAAAATCAGCTATTGAGAAGAGTCCCGATAAGGATATAAATCCTTACAGATTAGCCTCAAGGGGACCTAAAAGGATAAGGAATCAGTTTCCTACTATCTAGGACTTCAAAGTCAATTCTAATTATGAGACTTGCCCACCAAGTCTCCTATACCAAGTCCAATTCAAGGACTCCCAACATCTATATAAGGGGCCTCACCCCACAGATCAGAACTACGTTTTTTGACTTGATCCTTGGCAATCAGCAAGGTACGTAGGCATCTTGTTAAGGCAGATTGAGTCACGAAACACAAGAGCAGTCAAATCGAGCCTTAGAGCTCACATTCCTTTTTATTAAATACAGCAAATAATAACCTTAGTATTTTATCCATAACATTTGGCGCCGACTGTGGGGAGGCACAACAACAACCATGGCGAGAACACGGAGAACAATTAGAGCTCTAGAGGAAGGAACACCATCAGAGACAACCCAGGTGATTTCGTCAACCGTGGAGGTTCCTCCCCATTCAACTTATGCATCTACTCAGGGGGAAGCCCAGATAGGGGCAACTCAACCTCAGCCATAAGGGACAACTCCCCCGACTATTCAAGGTACGAATCCTCAAGTTCAACAAGTACATATACTTGTGAATTCTCGACCCGTCGGGTATGAATATTCAACTATTGTTACTACTAACCCCCCTTATGGGATGCCCCTTCACCCTGAGGTTGGAGGAAGTGGATATGCTGGGCGAAGCGAAGCACGAGGGCAGTCGCCCCCTATATACGAGGTTTGGGTCCTATCCCTGAGGATCGGGAATTTTCTGGTCCTTACACTGAGAGAGACTCCGAATCTTCGGATGATGAAGTGGCCCCGAAAAGGAGGCGTCCTGGAAAAGAGCCAATGGCCGATGGAAGGCAACGCCCCCAAAGCACCCCAGGGGCGAATCCCCAAGAAGTGCAGGAAAGGATTAGGGCTCATGAGGCTGAAATCCAAAGGTTGAGGCGTGATTTGGAGGCTCACCAGGCCACCAGACCCCAGATACCTCCTAGGGGGAGAAATCCTCCTCCTATCATAGACCTGGATGGTCCGGTACGAAGAAGCGCTGTTGTCCCAAGAACTGATCTAAGCAATCTCCTTCCCCTTGGAGATCCTGATGATCCAACTCCACCTTTCACAGAAGAGATAATGAATGCCCATATCTCAAGGAAATTCAAGATGCCCACTATCAAAGCCTATGATGGCACGAGAGACCCCGCTTATCATGTTAGAACATTCTCTAATGCACTGCTGCTGCAACCCGTGAATGATGCTATAAAGTGTCGGGCCTCCCCTCAAACCCTGTCGGGTATGGCTCAAAGATGGTACAGTCGCCTGCCCCCAAACTCTATTGGATCGTTCAGAGAATTAAGTCAGGCTTTTATTAAGCAATTCATCAGTGGAAGAGTCCATGAGAAAAGTTCAGCATCTCTTATGAGTCTTGTGCAGGGAGCTAAGGAATCCTTGAGAGATTACCTGAATCATTTCACAAAGGAGGCTTTAAAAGTCCCGGACCTTGATGATAAGGTAGCCATGATAGCACTGCAACAAGGAACTAGGGACGAGTTTTTTAAGATGTCCTTGGCCAAACGTCCCCCTGAAAGTATGTTGCAGCTCCAAGAGAGGGCAGGGAAGTATATCAAGGTTGAAGAAAGTATGAGGAAGACCGTAGTAAGTAATGAGCCCACTGGAGGCAAGAAGCGGAAAACTGATTTAGAATATATTGCAAAGGACAAATATCCTAGAACCGAACAAAACCCTGATTCAACCCCCAAGAAGGGAGGACTTGGGAAAAAGTTCACTGAATACGCTAAGCTGAATGCTCCTAGAAGTCAGATTTTGATGGAGATTGAGAAAGATAGAGATATTCGCTGGCCTAAGCCCTTGAAGGCTGATCCCGCCAAGCTAGATAAGAGCAAGTATTGCAGGTTTCACAAGGATGTTGGCCATGACACGGATGAGTGTAGGCAATTGAAAGATGAAATTGAGTTTTTGATTCGAAAAGGAAGATTGAACAAGTATACTGGAGATGGAGGGGACAGAAACAATAATGGAAGGAAGAACTTTGAAGATCGTAGGAGGGACCAAGACGATCAGGGGCGGAATCCCCAACCTAGAGGGCCGGTTATAAATGCAATTTTTGGAGGACCGCGACGCCCTCGAGGACCTGTGATAAACACGATCTTTGGAGGTCCAACTGCTGCTGGATTGTCCAAAAATTCCAGAAAGGCATATACTAGGGAGGTTATGCATATTGTTGGAGAAGCCCCGAAGAGGGCCAGGACAGAAGTAACATTGGCTTTTGATGATTCTGACCTAGAGGGTGTGAAGTTTCCCCATGACGACCCGCTGGTCATAACACCGATAATAGGAAATAGCCCGGTTAAGAGGGTCCTTGTGGATCAAACTTTGGCATCAAACTTTCCATGTTGATCAGTTTGATTCCTTAAGATATAGCATTTACAGCCAAAGACATGTAAAAAGTTTAATGTTGGCTTCCTGTTCTTGAACAATTGGTAGAGAGTCATACATTTGGCTTGATTGACCAAAAAAATATTCTGAGTGTAGAATGCAGTATTTACAGCTTCAGCCCAAAAATATGTTGGTAACTTTGATTCTTCCAGCATTGTTTTTGCAGCTTCAATAAGAGACCTGTTCTTTCTTTCCACCACTCCATTTTGTTTTGGAGTTCTAGTTGCAGAAAACTCATGCATTATCCCATTCTCTTCACAAAACAATCTCATCACAGAATTCTTGAACTCAGTTCCATTGCCACTCCTGATTCTTCTTACTTTAAAATCAGGATGAGTGTTGACTTGCCTTATGTGATTGATGATGATTTCACTAGCTTCATCTTCGGACTTTAGGAAATATGTCCAAAAGAACTTTGAGAAATCATCTACAATTACTAGGCAATATATTTTCTTTGAAATGGACAACACATTGACTGGTCCAAACAAATCCATGTGTAACAATTGCAATGGTTCTTCAATTGTTGATACAAGCTTCTTTCTGAATGATGCTTTAATCTGCTTTCCTTTCTGGCAGGCATCACACAATCCATCCTTTGAAAACTCCACTTGAGGAATACCTCTAACCAAATCTTTCTTGACTAGCTCATTCATGGTCTTGAAGTTTAGATGGGATAGCTTCTTGCGCCATAGCCAACTTTCATCTTGACTTGCCTTGCTAAATAGACAAGTGACAGATTCTGCATTTGATGAGTCAAAATCAGCTAAGTACACATTTCCTTTTCTCATCCCAGTGAGAACCACTTTGTTGCTTCTCTTGTTGGTCACAACACAGGCTTCGGAATTGAAAGTGACTGAGTTGCCCTTATCACAAAGCTGGCTGATACTCAAAAAATTATGCTTGAGTCCATCCACAAGGGTAACCTCTTCAATGATGACATTATCCTCTGAAATCAAGCCATATCCCACAGTATAACCCTTGCTGTCATCTCCAAAAGTGATACTTGGGCCAGCTCTTTCCTTGAACCCAGTGAGCAGGGTAGAATCTCTAGTCATGTGCCTTGAGCACCCACTATCCAAATACCAAAGATTCTTTCTATTTCCCTGCACACATCAAAATCAAATCAAGTTAATTTTGGTACCTAAGTATCCTTGGGTCCTGCCTTGTTAGCCTTTTTTTTGGTTTCTTAGGTTTGACCTCATTTGACTTGGGTATATCAGATTCATCCTTTGTCATTTGAGTTGGACTTTTGAAACCATTAATTGAAGCAGAATTATCATGCACACTTTGATTAACATAAAAAGGCATGCTTTATGCAAACATATTATTCCAGTAAGGCATGCTAAATGGCATTTGAGGCATACTAAATGCAGCATAATAAAGATTAGGTGCAAATGGCATGTTAGCATATTGTGCATTCAAATTTTGTGCAGGCATAACATTAACAGGCATTGTAGGCATGTTGGGAAATGAAAGAGGTGCAGACATAGGAGTAGGCATAACAAGTTTGCAATTAACAGACAAATGATTAGCACTACCACACTTAACACAGATTTTTCTTGGAGCATATTTATCAGGTGTGTAGTTGTTATGTTTGTTAATACCTACTTTCCCATTTCTATTGTTTTTCCTTTTTGATTCTGCTTTCACTTCAATTTTCTCCAATATGTCATTCAATTGCTTGATAGAAAGATGACCTACATTCACTCTTTTATTCTTATTCACTTGACTTGTTTCTCCTGGAACAAAGTTCTTGGAAACTGATCCATACTTATCATTTAACTTGGCTAGTTTAGCTTTCCTAACAGGTTTTCTTATACTCAACGGATGTGGCTCATTGTCTCTCAACGGATAATCCTTTTGATTATTCGACGGATAATTTTCATCATCCGTCGAGTCCACATCAGTTAAAAGTCCTTAAACCAAGTTGGAATCAAGCTTCTCTTTATTCTTTTTCCAGGCTGCATCACAAAAGACTCTATACCTTGAACTTTAGTGATTTGAGCATGGACATCTCTAGAAGATTTCCATGCCTTAATCACATCATGTTCTCGTTCAAGTTGCTTTCTTAAAATCTCTTTCTTTAAGGATTCTCTTAGTTCATCCTTAGCAACCTTGCATTCTAATTTCAATTTTTTCAAACTCAATGAATTAAGTCTTTAGCACATTGTTTCTTTCACTTAAAAACACATTGTTCTCTTTAATTTTATTGTTTTATTTAGTGAGGGACTTAAGTGTAACACACAAGTGATATAGTTCGGTAGACATGTCATTTATTGCATCATTACACTCAGTTTTAGATAAATGTGCTAGGGTTAGTTATGATTACATGATTGCTTGATGAATTGGTCTCTGTTTCATCTGATTTGGCCATTAGGGCTAGATTGACATAGTTTATTTCCTCATCTTCATCCAATCCGTCTGCAGCCCAGTCATTTTCTTGTGTAATAAAAGCCCTTTCCTTTTGCTTGAGCAACTTAAAGTATTTCTGCTTATAATCAACAGGCTCAAACTTCTTTTTTCTAGAATAAGACTTTCTACTTACTAGCAAAATGACCTGCTAGGCCACATTTGAAACACTTGAATTTAGACTTATCAACCATGTTTCTGTCTGGCTTAGCTGCTCCAAAATTCTTATTAAATTTGAGCTTGGAAAATCTCCTGGATAGGAATGCTAGATGCTCATCTATATCATCCATGTCATCTTGGATCAATTGTTCTTCATTTTCAGCTACCAGCCCTTTACCCTTGCTCTCACAGACCCTTGAGTTTGATGCAGATTCCACAACTTCAACCTTCATCTCCTTTTCCTTCTCTTGCTCAACAACAAGTGCAATAGATCCTCCTTTTTCCTTCCTTTCTCCATTCTGTCATCTTGCTCTATTTCAAGCTCATAGGTTTTCAGGATACCATACAGTCTCTTCAAGGTGAACTCCTTGTAATCTTGAGAATTTCTTAATGAGACTGTCATTGGCTTCCATTCCTTGGACAGAGATCTAAGGAACTTGAGGTTTGAGTCTTTGGTTTGGTAGACCCTTCCATGCAACTTGAGAGCATTCAGTAGTTTTTGAAATCTACTGAAAATGTCAGTAAGTGACTCACTTTCTTCACAGTGAAAATGCTCATATTGCTGAATCAAGAGTTGCATCTTGTTCTCCCTGACTTGCTCAGTACCATCACAAATAATTTGAATTGTGTCCCAAACCTCTTTAGTTGTTTTACACTTTATGATGTTGTCAAACATATCACCATCAACACCATTAAACATTATATTCATGACCTTTTTATCTTTCCTGACTTGCTCAATGTCTGGATCAGACCATTCATGTTTAGGATTTGGAACTGATGGTTCATTCTCAGTAGCAGCTCTCATAGGGACATGAGGACCTGTTTGAATGCAGTCCACAAAAGCTTCATCTTGAGAGAGAAGATGTAGGTGCATCTTCACCTTCCAGTGGTGATAATTGTCTTTGTCCAGAAATGGAATTTTCACTCCAACATCCTTTTTGTTCATCTTGTTGATTGTTGTGATCTTTACACTCTTTGTACTTCAAGAGCTTGCTCTGATACCAATTGTTATTCCCAAACAATGCAACAAGAATTACAGAAGGGGGGTTGAATGTAATTCTGGCTCCTATTTAAATTTTAAGACTATTCTTACTTAATATATATTACTGTAATATCTGGGATATATCGTGTAATTATTTTTGCCAATAAATAAATATTTTGCATATTCAGTATTAATTATGTGAATTATTTGTTAAGTGGTATATGTGTTTGGATGTTTAAAAATAATATAAATTGAGTATTTTAATTTTTATATGTCCAAAATAAAATATAAATAATTGTCATATCTTCCTATTTATTTTTATGATGATTTATGATTTTATAGGAAATTTATGGATTTTATAAATTCTTTTTCCGAGTATTTATAAACTATTTTATATATTCGGGAACTAGTCGACTTCACCCGTTTTTACGTTTTTATAACCCGAAAAAACTCCTTCCTAACCTAATTGCAATATTCCGAGCATTTTCCATGTTTCGACTTTTTCGATCCGGGGTACGGTTTGTCCTGTGCGGGTCTCGGCGCAATATTTTCGATACAAAATTCGTTTCGGTAAATCAATAAAACTCGTATTTTCGATAAATGGGATCTTTTTATTAAACTATTATAATTATCACCTCGGAATACGTGGAACCAGGCACTGAGACCAAGACCGCAGTACAAATTGTACAGCTTTGGATAATTATCCCGAAAACCAGTATCGTTTGGATCTATTTTTATAAATAAATGTACTATTTTATATCCGGAATGATCCAACAGGATATTAATTTTCTGTAAATATAAATAGCCTTTACCGTATTTTATTTCGTACCAAAAATCATTTGCAAACAGTAATTATAGAATTTTCCAGATAAAAAACCCTAATTTCATAAAACCCTCTAAGAATCAAACCAACAAATCAAGGTGTGATTGATCTTTGTTTGGAAAGCTCGAGTAACCAAAACGAAGGGTTTAAGGAGATACTATCAGTTTCTTCAAGTTTCAGAACTGCAGAATTTAAGGTTGATTTAATATATTTTTATTTATTTTCGAATTATTTTGATTAAAATTATAAATTTTTGTTCATATGATTATTTGGATGATTTGATGATTGCATGTTGTAGAGATTTTCTTCCTCATGATTTTGATATGTCATATGATTGATTTGGAGTTCAATAATATGTTCAAAATTGAGTTTAATTTTCGAATTTTAAAATTAGGGTTTATAACCCGTATGAATGTTCTTAATTGAAATTTAGGGCTTTTTGTTCCAGGGGTTATTAGATAATTTTGTTGATTGTATTGTATTCCTTATTGAATTTGCAATCGATTCATATATATTACAACAACTGACGATTCCTGGTTTGCTCGAATCGAAGCAAACAAGTTCACTGGAAACCGACGAACTTCTCGGCCATTTTCCGGCCAACTCTGAGGTTATTAGAACGATTTGATTGCATGGTTGTGTTCCTGGTTTTGTGTAGATTAAATCTGGAGCTTGTAGAGGTGTGAGGATTCCAGGAACGCCGTCTCCGGCGAGACATAGCGTTTTCCGGCGACCGGTGGTGCAAAATTGCACTTTAGTCCCTGTACTTTTGAAAACGATGAAGTTCAGTCCCTGAACTTTCCAGAATTTGCAAATTTAGGATTCCTGTTTATAAATTCTTTAAAAATCATATTTTCTATTTATTTTAATTATAAAAATTCATTTTTAATTATTAAAAATTCCAAAATTTATTATTTTAATTCCAAAAATTATTTTTACTTCAAAAATAAAACTGAATTAAATAGTTAATTAATTTTAGTTAATAATTAATTAATTAATTGGTCAATTAATTTGAAAATTAATTGATTTAATTAATTATTAATTAATTTAATTAATTATTAATTAATTTAATTAATTATTAATTAATTTTAATTAATTATTTAATTAGATTTAATTATTTATTATTGATTTAAAAATTCTGAAAAATAGTTTCGAGCTTTAAAATATTATTTAAATTATTTTCAAGGCTCAATAATTATTATAAAATTATTTTGAAGCCATATTTAGCCAACCGAACCCTGTTTATTGCTTTAAAATTCATCCAGCGTCCCGTTTTTACTACGAAAAATATTTTAAAAATCATAGTAAGTACCCGGAAGACTGTTTATGACCCGAGACTTCCTTATAAATGAAACTTCATTGATTGTTTAATGTGTTATATGTTATATGTGACTTGTTTGCTTGACTGTCTGACTGCGTGATCAGTGTTTACTTGTTTTTAGTATAACTTTCAATCCGTTAATCGGATTTGGGTAAAACAAAGGGTAGATAGAAGTGTATACCGAATAGAATCGTATGAGTTGAGTATTGATAGATACTTATGATATGTGAGCAGAAGAGGCAAGGCGTAGGAAAGAGAAGCAAGTAGTCGATGAATATGAGATTGTGATTGGAAGTTAGTGAAGTATAGCAAGCTAATATCAGGCAAGTGTTCTGAACTTTCTCGAGATATATATTGTGAATAGTTGATAATTCTGTTTTATATTGCAAGTGCTTTGAGGCACTAAACCCTAAACCTTGATTCCAGTTATTGATCTTTGAGCCGTAAACCTTATTCTTTCTGAACCATTGATTATTGAATCCACGAATACGAACCACAGATATACGATACTACTCCACAAAATACAAACAAACTAAATACCGAACAATGAATTAAGATTGCTTACATATTCAAACCATTGTACCGTATGCTTTGAAAGACCAAATCCTTATAATCTTGAAACTTTAATTTCTTTTGTTATCCAATTCTTTTACCACCTGATAGCCATTCTTTGAAATTGCCATATTATTCTCTTGTGAAGATTGAAACCATCTCATGATTGGAAATTTAATATTGTTTATGATTCTGTTTATTGCTTTACATTGTTTATTCTGTGATTGTGATATAATTGGATTGTTTTATATAATTATGGACCAGATTCGTGGTCAGACCAGATTGGTGGTCAAGTTAGGCCAATGTGTGCCTTGGATCCAGTAAATAGAGCAGAGCTGTGTGCCTTGCTCGGGGTTAGTGTGTGACTGATTAGCAGCCTAACCTTGGTTTTTAAAATGAAAATATAATATCCAATTCTGAATCATTATTCATTGTTTAATTGATATCTCAAATCATTTTACTTGATCATTTTATTCTCAGTATTGTCACTGTGACTTGCTGAGCTAGTTAGCTCATTTGTGCGATGTTGTTTATGTTCTTTTCCAGTTAAGAAGGAACCTGTTGGTAGCGAGGATCCCCAATTCAGTTCGAGAGCTAGGGGTCTAGGTTGATCGAGTTAAGCTAGCTGACAGCTTTTGGGATAGTTTAAGTTTGTAAAGTTTGTAATGATGTTTAATATTCAGTTGTAAGTTTGAATAGTTGTGATTTGGGCGTTTGTAATATAAGTGTGTGTGTGGCTTGTGTGCATACTTTAACTTGTTGCGGTCCATGGTAGTTGGTAAGTAGGGTCACTGTATATTATTATTATTATCTTTATTATTATTATAAGCAGGTTATAAATAAAGTGTGTGTATGTGGACCCCAAACTTCTAACCCGGGTTTGGAGGGCGCCACAATTACAATATTTGATTTTTCAAGAAGTGCGAAATGAAACTTGAATTGAAATCAAAACACAAAGTAATAAAACACAAAGCTTTAAAACATTATGGTGGATTTGAACTTATCCACCAGAGATATATATTAGTATGAGAACTCTGTGATGCTTGAATAGCACACAGCTGCTTACAAGCGAACTTACAAACTTATAGAGAGATTCTTAACAGATACAACTTTTTCTATCTCTCAGAAAAATAATGCTTACTCAGTTAGTTGTTCTACTTGCTACACTTGGTTTATATATTACCAAGTTACATGACAGTAAAACAGGATAATAAGACAAACTATATCTAGTCTAACTCCATGCTGTTGTATTACTCTATTCCAGCATATTTGAATATCTTCATAATTGCATGGAAATGGTAATGCTTCTTTGTACTCTAAAACCTATAATTAGGTTGCCACATTCCATTTACAAACACCCGACGCATGTGACTGTGTTGTCACTGTCAACTGCTAATTTGAATATTATCATTCGTTGGTATTATATTGATCATCCGTCGGGAGCCTTGTTAATTATCCGTCGGAAGCCTTTGTAGATCATCCGTCGAGAGTCTTTCTGCCACTTGACTCTATTTGACTTATACACAATTACAAGACATCTTATATTTACAGTTAGCCAACATATTATGCATATCAATATAGTAGTCAACATGATTTAGAGAATCCTACAAAATCTATTAGACTAAAAATATTGTTGTTTACAGAAATGTGCTGCAACACTTATTGTTACATCAGCTACACTCTCGGTGGATTTTCAGTTGTCATTCGTTGGGACTACAAAGATCATCCGTCGGGACTATATTAAAACATCCGTCGGAGCTTCAAAAACACTAAGTTAAATCTACTAAGGTGTTTTGTTCAACTTATCATCAAGTTCACAACATATTTCTAATGAAAGACTACAAAGAGTGTAAGATTATTACAATTTCAGACTACGATGACTCTTATTCCATGCATGTTGTAAGCAATGATAATGCAGATGCTATAATGACTCTTATTCCATGCATGTTGTAAGCAATGATAATGCAGATGCTATAATTACCACGATTAGGAAAGGAAAGATGTCGATGAAACAGAAGAGCTCTCAAGGACTTGACGAACTAGGCTGAATGAGGATTGTTCTTGCGCACTCTGCTCCCAGTGAAGAAAAGAGGTTGGAGTAGATGAGGAATCAGGCTATTAAGTAAAATATATTGCTAGAGAAGGGGGATGAGGCAACTACGAACAATGACAAAGGTTATTTCGACCAAATAAATTCGACCGCGGCTAAATTCTACCATAATCGGTCGAATTTAGTAGATGCGGCTAAATTCAACGAACTGCCGGTCTAATTTATCGACGGTCAAATTTATCCGGTCGAATTTACATATATATTCTACCAAAAACTTGTGTCGGTTGAATTTAGCATGAGGGAAAAATGCAGGAACAATCCCGCCGAAAAAACAAATTACCGAGCAATAAATTTGACTAATTTTGGTCGAATTTAAAAAGTGGGATGAACGGGAAAATTTCCCCCCTTTAATTTAAAATTTTCTATGGCGGGAAATTTTCCAGCAAAAAACATTCAAATTTTTTTCGGCTATTTTCGACCTACTCTAGTCGAATTTATATAAATTCAACCAATATGGGTTGAATAGAGATAAATTAGATTTTTTTTGGTTGAATATATATAAATTCGACCAACAAAAGTCGAATTTAGTGTTCTGCTAAATTCGACCGTTTCGGGTTGAATTAACCCGTTTTCTTTTTGGAAACCCTACTCCCTTCTGCATTCCAGTAGCCATTTTTGTCACCCTTCTTCCCCATTTCACTACTTTTTTTTCTCTTCTATTACTAATTTCTTCTTCATGTGAGCATCTCAAATCATCAAGTAAGTTCAATTTTTCACATAGTTTTGTTTTAAGTAGCTTAATTATGATAATCTTAATGAATTTGTTTAGATTAAGTTTGTTTCCAGGAATAATATGATTATTATTTGTTTATATTTTTTGTTGGTTGACCAATGTGGTATTTAAATGAATGAATTATGTTAATAATTTTTGAGATAATTTTAGTTGTTCATAATTATATTGGTAATTTATTTTTGGTCATTTTGTAGATGGCATCCGATCATAGTTGGATTGGTCGTCATTGATATAATGAGGCAAAATATTTAACGGAAGATTACAAAAATGGTGTGGATAGTTTTATTAAATTTGTTATTGAACATCTTGATCCCGAACACAACGGTCTTATAAGATGTCCATACAAAAATTATGGAAATGAGTACTTTAAGTATCCTAGTACCGTGAAAGTTGATTTGTATCGATATGGTATTATGCAAGGGTATACTAGATGGGATTGTCATGGGGAAAAAGATATGTTGCACAACGATGTTGGAACGAGTTTTGGCAATACTAGCTATAAAGATGATGATATGTGTGATGCACATGATGATAATTTTGAGGATTACGGAGATTTTGATGAAGAACCGAATGCAAAAGCAAAAGAATTTTACAAGATTGTAAATACCGCTTCCGAACCAATATATCTAAACAATGCCAATTTTACAACATTGGAGTTTGTAATGGAGTTGCTTTGTTAGAAAAATAGGCATAATTGTAGTAATAATGGTTTTGATGAATTGCTACACCTCATTGGATTAGTATTTGATGATCATAAGTTTCCAGAGAAGTACTACATTGTACAAAAGATGATTAGAGGATTGAACATGGAGTATGAAAAGATTGATGCTTGTGAGAAAGAACACAGTGAGAAGACCAAGTATGATATATGTAAAAGAGACCGCTACAAAGTGCAAAAAGATCCTAAAAATAGAAGATCCCGTGTAAGATCTTGCGTTATTTTCCTATTACCATGAGATTGCAGCATTTATTCATGGATGAGAAAACTGCAAAATGTATGAGATGGCACCATGACACAGTTATTGTTGAAGGTCAATTAAGTCACCCAACGGATGGAGATGAATGGAAAGAATTTAATCGTAGATTTACGTGATTTTAATTTTAAATGTTAGACTCAGACTCTCTACTGATGGATTTGATCCTTTTCGCGATGCTCATGCTAAGGAGTATACTGTATGGCCTGTGGTGATTGTTGTGTACAATCTTCCCCCTCTATGTGTACTAAGGCTCCATAAATGTTCATGCATCTTCTTATTCCCGGACCAACGGATCCTACAAAAGACTTACATGTTTATCTTAGACCACTAATTGATGAGTTGAAATTATTGTGGCATACCGAGGTGGAAACATATGACATATATTCACGTACAAATTTAATTATGAAGGTTGCAATTTTATGGACAATTAGTGACTTTGCTGCACTTGCCATGCTGAGTGGATGGTCCAATAAGGGTATGTGTTTTATTTTATAAACACACACATAGGCGCACATTTTATATAATTTCACATATGTTTATTTATTGAGTTTTTCACATATCTTTTAAGTAAGTTGGCATGTCCAGTTTTCATGGGAGAGGTAAAAGCTAAACAACTCAAACATGGTGGTAAATCTACTTTTTATGGCACTGCTCGGTATATTTTGGAAGCAAATGATCCCCTAAGAAGGAGTACAAGGTTTTGAAGTATTGAGACACGATCAGTCTGTGCTCGACATTCAGGATCTCTTGCAAAGACCATGTGCGAGCAGATACAATTCCCCCCTCTAGGAAAGTCAACCAAGAGAAAATCAAGGGATTATGGTGTGACACCTAATTGGACTTACATTTCTCCATTTTTTGAGCTTCCATATTGGGAGACACTTAGCCTTCGTCATAACATTGACATTATGCACAATGAAAAGAATTTTGTTGACAACATATTCTACACAATTCTTGATGATGGAAAGAATTCCAAAGAAAACACAAAAGCGAGGAACGATTATAAAGAATTACATGTGCATCGTGAGTTGTGGATTCAAGATGATGGCACAGAACCACATGCACCATACGTGCTTTCCAAGGAACAAATCCATAAGTTATTCAAGTGGATTGAAGAATTAAAACTTCCATGTAATAACCCCAAAAATTTTGGACTTTTTGTAACCCTTATGAATAGTGATTTTGCTGATATTGCTGAATAAGAAAAATTTTCATGCCACACTTTGTAGAGGTTCTTTTACTGTTATTCTGAGATCTTATTAGTACACTATATGGTATATAAGTGTATGTAAAGATCGTCAGAATCCAAATTTGAACACTTTGATTTTTTCCGAAAATCCACCAGATACCAAAAGAATTGAGTATAAGGTAACAGGATAAAGAGGATTTAAATTCAAGGATTATAAGAGAGGATCATAAAAGGAATATAATGTATTGAGAAAGGTTAAGGAAACCCAAGTAATAAGATCCCGGGTATGATCCCTCAAACGATAAACGAGAAAAAAAGTTAAGCGAACCGTATAACAGATCAGTGGTCATTAGCCAAGTAATTAGGAGTTAATCAAAGAGGTTAGTGATGATGATGTCATCACACCAACAAGAAGAGGACAAGTGTGGGAAGATGACATAGGAGAATGACATAAGCATGACCAAAAAGGGAAGGAAGTGTTGGTTGATTATAAACCACACAAATTTTACCATGGTTAAAAGGTAATTAAGCAAAACAAAAACAAAACAACCAAGCCAAGGCAAAACAAATCACAAAATACAAAGTGACTTCACCTTTCCAAGAAGAAGCTCCCAGCTTCATCTTTCAAGTAAACCCAACACCTAGGCTTGGGTTACAATATTGCATAACAATTCCAATTGGAAGAATAAGACATTCACCGGAGCCCTACTATACGATGATCACTGACTTTCTTACTCCCAGTTGTCACCTTAGCCGCATTCGGGCTTTATATGCTTCCTCTTTCTCCCGGGTATATTTTGCAATACTTCATATGTCCTTCAGTACACATGGTACCTTCTTATGCAGAAATTAAATTCAAATGTACTACACAAGATCTCGATCAATAATTCGTAACCTCTACATGGAGTTACAATAATTACTATTAATATCTTATACCTATCTGAATATTCTGGCCCACCTGAGACAAGGCTGCAAGGGCTTCTCCCCATGATTGCAAGATACTAAGTTCCACACCGGCATATTGGTTATCTGTTATGTTGTGACATTTAAAAGAAAGCAAGAGTGAGCAATAATGCTCATCCATAATAATCAACAGTATGAAAAGACTGTTAAAGAAATTATATTAATTCGTATAAGGATATATATTTATTCGAAAGTAGTTTATATGGTGATACACACCTTTTCAAAACCATGTCTATGATTTACTTAATAATTCTGCGAATACCTTTCAAGTAAACCCAACACCTAGGCTTAGGTTACAGTATTGCATATCAATTCCAATTGGAAGAATAAGACATTCACCAGAGCCCTACTATACGATGATCACTCGTATAGCAGAATGTTATTATTGTTCTCTACATGTAGAAGGATGACTTACTTACTCCCGGTTGTCACCCTAGCCGTATTCAGGCTTTATATACTTCCCCTTTCTCCCGTGTATATTTTGCATACTTCATATGTCCTTCAGTACACATGGTACCTTATCATGCAAAAATTAAATTAGTAGTCTCCCCAGTACAAAGTACCGGATCTCTACCCCTCATTTGTCCTTTAAGAATCCAATAATATCCCAAGAACTCGTACTCCTCGAGTTCCCCAAGAGTTTTGCTTATTGATAGGCCCAACTCATTTCATATGTTTGTATATGTACTTCCGAGAATTTTCGGAGGAAGTACTAAGATAATGTGGGTTGACCGTTGTTAATAGATAAATAAATGAGGGGGAGTTTCTTCTGACACAATAGTCAAAATATTTAAAATACGTCGAGATAATATTTTTCGACGATCCGAAAGTATTAGAATGATTTTCTGAAACTCAGAAAATATTTTAAAATAGGTTTTATGATTTTTAAATCATATTAAATAATTTAAAAAATATTTATTAATTAAACAATAATTATTAAATAACTAAATCTCGAATAATTCAATTTTAAAAGAATATTTGAAATAATATTCCTCAACTAATTTATGTTTAAGTAATTTAAATTAAATCTTAAGTAATTATCAAAAAATGAAATTGATAGGGATAAATAAATTATGATAGTATAATTAAATACTGCAAGGTATGGGCTGCTAGGCCCAATAAAAAAATATGTGATACTCAGACCGGAAAGGTTAAGCCTGATGGACCAGATCAGGCCTGATGGAATAAAGAAGGCCCAAAAGCCCTGATTATTAATTAATTTCGTAATTAATTAATAAGGGAAAAATCAGCTATTGAGAAGAGTCCCGATAAGGATATAAATCCTTATAGATTAGCCTCAAGGGGACCTAAAAGGATAAGGAATCAGTTTCCTACTATCTAGGACTCCAAAGTCCATTCTAATTATGAGACTTGCCCATCAAGTCTCCTATACTAAGTCCAATTCAAGGACTCCCAACATCTATATAAGGAGTCTTACCCCACCAATCAGAACTACGTTTTTGCCTTGATTCTCTAATTCACAGAGATACGTAGGCATCTCGTAAAGGCAGAATTAAGCTACGAAACACGAGAGCAGCCATTAAAGGCCTTGAGCTCCCGAATCTTGGTAATAAATACAGCAAATAATAACCTTAGTTTTTATCCATAACATTTGGCGCCGTCTGTGGGAAACACAACAACAACCATGGCGAGAACACGGAGAACAATTGGAGCTCTAGAGGAAGGAACACCATCAGAGACAACCCAGGTGATTTCATCAACCGTGGAGGTTCCTCCCCATTCAACTTATGCATCTACTCAGGGGGAAGCCCAGACAGGGGCAACTCAACCTCAGCTATAAGGGACAACTCCCCCGACTATTCAAGGTACGAATCCTCAAGTTCAACAAGTACATATACCTGTGAATTCTCGACCCGTCGGGTATGAATATTCAACTATTGTTACTACTAACCCCCCTTATGGGATGCCCCTTCACCCTGAGGTTGGAGGAAGCGGATATGCTGGGCGAAGCGAAGCACGAGGGCAGTCGCCCCCCTATATACGAGGTTTGGGTCCTATCCCTGAGGATCGGGAATTTTCTGGTCCTTACACTGAGAGAGACTCCGAATCTTCGGATGATGAAGTGGCCCCGAGAAGGAGGCGTCCTGGAAAAGAGCCAATGGCCGATGGAAGGCAACGCCCCCAAAGCACCCCGAGGGCGAATCCCCAAGAAGTGCAGGAAAGGATCAGGGCTCATGAGGCTGAAATCCAAAGGCTGAGGCGTGATTTGGAGGCTCACCAGGCCACCAGACCCCAGATACCTCCTAGGGGGAGAAATCCTCCTCCTGTTATAGACCTGGATGGTCCGGTATGAAGAAGGGCTGCTGTCCCAAGAACTGATCCAAGCAATCTCCTTCCCCTTGGAGATCCTGATGATCCAACTCCACCCTTCACAGAAGAGATAATGAATGCCCATATCTCAAGGAAATTCAAGATGCCCACTATCAGCCTATGATGGCACGGGAGACCCCGCTAATCATGTTAGGACATTCTCTAATGCACTGCTGCTGCAACCCGTGAATGATGCTATAAAGTGTCGGGCCTTCCCTCAAACCCTGTCGGGTATGGCTCAAAGATGGTACAGTCGCCTGCCCCCAAATTCTATTGGATCGTTCAGAGAATTAAGTCAGGCTTTTATTAAGCAATTCATCGGTGGAAGAGTCCATGAGAAAAGTTCAGCATCTCTTATGAGTCTTGTGCAGGGAGCTAAGGAATCCTTGAGAGATTACCTGAATCGTTTCACAAAGGAGGCTTTAAAAATCCTGGACCTTGATGATAAGGTAGCCATGATAGCACTGCAATAAGGAACTAGGGATGAGTTTTTCAAGATGTCCTTGGCCAAACGTCCCCCTGAAAACATGTTGCAACTCCAAGAGAGGGCAGGGAAGTATATCAAGGTTGAAGAAAGCATGAGGAAGACCGTAGTAAGTAATGAGCCCACTGGAGGCAAGAAGCGAAAAACTGATCTAGAGTATATCGCTAAGGACAAATATCCTAGAACCGAACAAAACCCTGATTCAACCCCCAAGAAGGGAGGACCTGGGCAAAAGTTCACTGAATACGCTAAGCTGAGTGCTCCTAGAAGTCAGATTTTGATGGAGATTGAGAAAGATAGAGATATTCGCTGGCCTAAGCCCTTGAAGGCTGATCCCGCCAAGCTAGATAAGAGCAAGTATTGCAGGTTTCACAAGGATGTTGGCCATGACACCGATGAGTGTAGGCAATTGAAAGATGAAATTGAGTTTTTGATTCGAAAAGGAAGGTTGAACAAGTATAATGGAGATGGAGGGGACAGAAACAATAATGGAAGGAAGAACTTTGAAGATCGTAGGAGGGACCAAGATGATCAGGGGCGGAATCCCCAACCTAGAGGGCCGGTTATAAATGCAATTTTTGGAGGACCACGACGCCCTCGAGGACCTGTGATAAACACGATCTTTGGAGGTCCAACTGCTGCTGGATTGTCCAAAAATTCCAGAAAGGCATACACCAGGGAGGTTATGCATATTGTTGGCGAAGCCCCGAAGAGGTCCAGAATAGAAGTAACATTGGCTTTTGATGATTCCGACCTAAAGGGTGTGAAGTTTCCCCATGACGACCCGCTCGTCATAACACCGATAATAGGAAATAGCCCGGTTAAGAGGATCCTTGTGGATAATGGTGCTTCTGTGGATATCTTGCTCCACGACACCTTTCTAAGGATGGGGTATAACGACTCCCAGTTGACACCAACTGACATGCCGATATATGGATTTGCTGGAGTAGAATGTCCTATGGAAGGGATAATCAAATTGCCGACCACCATAGGTACGGAACCAAGGCAAGCAACGCAGATGCTGGATTTCGTGGTGGTAAAGGCTAGTTCAACTTATAATGCTATCATGGGGAGAACAGGGATACATGCCTTCAAGGCAGTCCCCTCTTCCTACCATTCAGTCATGAAGTTTCCCACCCGAAACGGGATTGGAGAAGAGAGAGAAGATAAAAAAATGGCTAGAAGCTGTTATGTGGCCTCTTTGAGGGCAGATGGAGTCGGGGGGCAGGTTCTTCCTATTGAAGATATGGATGTTCGAGAAAATGACGAGAATAGAGGAAGGCCAGCAGAAGAATTGGTTTCGGTTCCTTTAGACCCCGAGAATCCTGAGAGGATGACTTTCATTGGAGCCACATTAGAGGAGCCCCTTCGAGGGAAGTTAGTGAAATTTTTGCAAGAAAATAGTGATGTGTTTGCATGGTCAGAAGCTGATATGCCAGGCATAGACCCGGAGTTAATTACTCACAAGCTAAACGTGGATCCAAGCCGGAAGACAGTGAAATAAAAGAAAAGAAATTTTGCCCCGGAAAGACAAGAGGCTATAAAACAGGAAGTAGAAAAGCTCTTAAAGGCTGGTTTCATTGAGGAGATTCAATTTCCGGAGTGGTTAGCAAACCCTATAATGGTGAAGAAGGCTAATGGAAAGTGGAGGATGTGTATAGACTTCACTGATCTGAATGATGCATGCCCCAAAGACTGTTTTCCGCTGCCTAGAATTGATACTTTGATTGATGCCACTGTTGGACATGAGATGCTGAGTTTCATGGATGGATTTAGCGGATACAACCAGATCAAAATGCATAAGGATGACATTCCAAAGGTATCATTTATCACTGACTTTGGTGTTTATTATTATCTTGTTATGGCGTTTGGTCTCAAGAATGCAGGAGCCACCTATCAAAGGTTGGTGAATAAAATTTTTAAGGATCTTATTGATAAGACTATGGAAGTCTATGTTGATGACATGTTAGTCAAGAGTCTAGTAAAGACTGATCATATAACCCATTTGAAGGAAGCTTTTGAGGTCCTGAGGTACCACAAGATGATGTTGAATCCTTCGAAGTGTGCTTTCGGAGTAGGATCTGGAAAATTCTTGGGACTGATGGTCTCAAAGAGGGGAATTGAGGCTAACCCAGATAAAATAAAGGCGATCCTGGACATGGAACCACCAAAAACTGTCAAGGATGTTCAGAAGCTCACAGGATGGGTTGCTGCGCTAGGACGATTCATCTCCAAGTCGGGAGACAAGTGTTTGTCATTCTTCAAGTCACTAAAGAGCATCAAAGACTTTGTATGGAGTGAGGAAAACCAGAAGGCATTTGAAGAGTTAAAGAAGTATATGGCCCAGGCCCCGTTGTTGGCCAAGCCAGTTCTGAGTGAAGGATTATTCTTGTACTTGGCTGTTTCAGAGAGCGCCTTGAGCGCGGTGTTGGTTAAGGAGGAGCTAAAAGTCCAGAAACCCGTGTATTATGTCAGCAAAATTCTGCATGGTGCTGAATTAAATTATTCAACTATTGAGAAATTTGCTCTAGCCTTGGTAATGGCTTCAAGAAAACTGCGTCCTTACTTTCAGGCTCATCAGATTGAGGTGCTAACGAATCAGCCACTGAGAAATATCATTCACAGTCCCAAGGCAAGTTGGAGATTGATTAAGTGGGAAATAGAGTTGGGAGAGTTCGATCTCAAGTATAAGCCACATACGGCCATAAAAGCCCAGGCACTAGCGGACTTTGTGGTGGAATGTACCATACCCAACCAAGAAGTCGGGGGGCAGGAAGATACCATACCTCAAGACAAGGGAGTCGATAATGGGGACAGAGAGAAGGATGATAAGGAGAAAGAATATTGGGTTCTCTATTTTGATGGAGCATCAAAAACAAATTCCAGTGGAGCAGGGTTGGTTTTGCAAAGTCCTGATGGGTTCTTAATTGAGTATGCTATGAAGCTAGACTTCCCAACCACAAACAATGAGGCAGAGTATGAAGCCCTGATAGCTGGCCTTGGTCTAGCTGGGACACTTAGAGTCAAAAACTTAAAGGTCCGTGGAGACTCGAAGCTGATCATATCCCAGGTAAAGGGAGAATTTGAGGCAAGGGATGATACAATGGCTAAGTATGTCCGCCTAGTAAGGGCTGTGATGACCCAATTTAATGAATGCCATGTTGAACACATTCCAAGGGAAGAAAATGCTAAAGCAGATGCGCTATCAAAGTTTGCTTCATCTGAGATAGAAGAAAGTTCAGGAAGTGTGTACTTCCGTGTTTTGAAGACACGAAGCATAGATGTTAAGCTTGTGGCTCCTATAGGCCTGGGGACGTCCTGGATTGATCCCATTAAGGCTCATATTCAAACCGGTTGGTTGCCAAGTGATGCAACTGAAGCACGGAAGTTAATTGTTCGGGCACTAAGGTACTCTTTAATAGATGGGATTCTTTATAAAAGATCTTTCGTGATTCCCTACTTAAGGTGTCTTAGGCCCGATGAGGCATGCTTGGCTCTTGAGGAAGTGCATGAAGGTATTTATGGGCAACACTTGGGGGGCAGGGCCTTGTCTCATAAGATAACCCCTTTAGGCTTCTATTGGCCAGAAATGATGGCTGATGCCAAAGAATATGTGAAGAAGTGTGATCACTGTCAGAAGCATGCACCAGTTGTTAGACAACCCCCGAGATGCTGACCTCTATCAACTCGCCTATTCCCTTTGCTATGTGGGGGATGGATATTTTAGGGCCTTTCCCTATGGCCACGGCACAAAGGAAGTTTCTGATTGTAGCCATTGATTATTTCACCAAGTGGATTGAAGCCAAGCCCTTGGCCAAAATCACAACTAAGCAGGTTGCACAATTCCTGTGGGAAAACATTATGTGCCGATATGGAATTCCCCGTATCCTCGTCACTGACAATGGAACACAATTCAACAATGAGGAATTCAAGAAGTATTGTGAAGAAAATGAAATTGAGTTACGGTTCACCTCTGTGGTTCAGCCGCAAGCCAATGGGCAAGCGGAGGTAGCAAATCGGATAATACTGGATGGACTAAAGAAGAGGATCGAGAAGTCAAGAAATAATTGGGTGGATGAAATACTTCCAATATTATGGGCCTACAGGACTACCTGTAGAGTCACGACGGGAGCAACTCCCTTCATGTTGGCATATGGGGCAGAAGCAGTTGTTCCAGTAGAGATATCACATTCCTCTCCAAGGATTCAGGCTTTCAATGCAGAAGAAAATGAAGAAGGGCAGAGGTTAGCCCTGGATTTAATCGATGAAGTGCGAGATAAGGCACATGCAAAGATAGTAGAATATCAGAAAAAGGCTTCATTCTACTACAACCTAAGGGTTAAAGAGAGGTTTTTAAACAAGGTGACCTAGTCTTGAGAAAGATAGAAGCTTCTGGTGTCGGGCAAAAAGGAAAGCTTGCCCCGAATTGGGAAGGGCCGTACAAAGTCAAGAGCGTTCAGGGTAGAGGAACCTACAAACTAGAAACTATGGATGGTTTTGAAGTCTCGAGAACCTGGCATACACAAAACCTGAAGGTTTACTATGTGTAAGATAGTCGAAGTACGATTCTTGCTTGTCATTATGACAAGCAGGTTTAAAAGCACCTTGAAGCTTTGCTTGCGTAGGACTTTATATTCTATTAGAGTTTACATTGTCAAGTTATTATTGATTAGGGTCGAACCCATACTATGTAAGGTTTTGGAAAATCAGACTTCGTATTAAAGAGTTTGAAATTATTTCTCAATCTAAGGATGCTTAAAGTTTAAGTGCATATTAAGTATTGTAAAGAAGAAAGAGGCAAATAAGGAAAACTTCATATCTAATATAGCCCCGAAGGGTAACAACTTCTGACATAAACTAAATTCACATATTGTCTCGAAAAAAGATAATACAAAAAAACACTTAGGCCTCGGAAGGCTGAGATTCTTCGGAACCACTATCCGAGGTCTCCTCGGACGTCTCAGTGGTCCCTTCAGAAGTCCCTGCAGAGGTTCCGTTAGAACTGCCTTCAGATGCTTTGGAGGATGCGGGAGACACTAGATTCTGAGGCGCAGTTCTTGGAGGCTCTTCCACCCTGATCTTCTTCGCAGCAGGCGCAGGATCTTCTTCGGATGAAGCCTCCTCCTCCCCAGAGCTAAACTCCAGTTCCTTCCTCTTGTGGCCTGGACTTCCTGAAGGGCCGTCTTTGATCATATCAGCTAGCTTGTTAGTAACGCCCCCAAGCTCCAGAACTCGCACAGGGCAAGGAAAGGAGGACTGCTCGAGGACCTCTGGAAAATCATCCTGGGTGGCCTCCACAGTAGCATCCCAGCCCTCTTTATAGCTAACTGGGTGAAGAAGGGCATCATACTCCACCATTAAGTCTTTAAATTCCTGGGTATCCATCCAGCCGTAAAAGGCTTTGTCCTTCTACGCCTTCAGAATAACATTTTCGGCCCGGGCCGTTTCCAGGTCAGAAGTGGAAGAGGCCAGTTGAGCTTCAAGGGCCTCTATTCTTTGGTTGGCCTCCTCCAACTTCTTGTTAGCATCTTCCAGGCCAACCTTCCAAGCCTTAGCTTGGTGAATTGCCCCTTGGAAATGGGCGTTAGCCTGCAAGAGAAGCAGCAAAAGTATGAGAAAAGAAACATGAAAAGGGAAGTATGAAGGGCATAGGTAAAGGACGTACCGTCGCCAGAGCCTGGGCTCCAAAAAGCTCATTCCCCTCTAAGTCCTGTTGAAGGACAAAGTCTTGATAGTCCACCGGGGAGATGGAATGCTTAGACCATTCCTTGGACAGCGCCGTGCTGCCCACGATTGAATCCTTGCCCCGGATCCCCCAGGCAGGTTGAAAATAGGCCCCTGGCCTCTGCTTGGTGCGCAAAACTTGGCTGGGGCCTTCCTCGCTTGGCTCCGTTGCTTGGAGGAGGAACTCAGGGAAGCGGTCACCAAGGCGAGGGTCTTTAAAGACCTTCCCAGCCCTCTTCATCCTGGTTGTCTCCAGGTCCTTAGGCTTGGTAGCCTCCTCAATCTTCTCAGCCACTGCAACAAACGAAGTCAGTTGAAAAATCAATGGAATAGAAAATGAAGGAAATAAAAAGGAGGTAAGAAAGGGAACTTACTTTTCTTATGAACGGGCGAGAGGCCGCGTTCTACCAGGACGGTCTCCCGGATAAGGTCCCAAGAATGGGAAGTCCCATTGTCTTGCGTAAGGAGGTTGAAAGCTCTAGCCTCCTCCTCAGACAAAGTTATATCATTTGGGCTCCCATCCACGGCCAGCCTGAAGGACGATCGAAACAGGGAGCCCCAATCTCCACCTTCCCAAACAATGAACAAAAAATCTTTCTTCCACCCCAAGTTGTTGTCGGGGATGGACTTCCCATTCACGATATGGGGAATAGTGGGGCGCTGGTTTAGAGAAACCCAACCCGGGCTTTTATCAGGGCTGTTCTTGAACTGAAAAATATTTCTGAAGACAGCAACAGAAGTGGGGACATTGTGCTTGGCGCATTGCGACAGATAGCACAGAATGAGCCTCCAAGAATTAGGGGGAGTTGGCAAGGGCTGATGCCCACATCAGCCAGTAACAAAAGAATGAATGGATGAAAAGGGAGTCTGATACCTGCCCTTAGAGTATCCCTATAGACGCATAGCGCGTCCTTTTTCCACTGACAGGCCCTGTCGGCCGGACCTGCAAGAACCAGCTTAAAAGATTCCTTGATTTTGAAGCAGCTGCTCAACTTTTCCAGCTCCTTGGGATCCCTTAAGGCACTAATATGATCGTGCGCGTCCAGATGCGCATCAGACGGGTACTCGTCCCCTCGAGTATTGATCATGTCGATTAAAGAAGTGTACCTCGATCGGATAGGGAACTCATTAGACTTTCTAGCCACGTTCATCTTGGCCAAGCGAGTCATTTTCTTGTCAGCCATCTGCAAAAAAGGACACATACAGGATATCTTAAAAGGGCACACAATAGAACAATAGACGCAAAAAGTAAATGGAGGGATTTTACCTGAAGAAACGCTCCTAAAAAAGGCTTTGAGCTCCGACTTGCTGTTATTGCTATGAGAATCTTAGCAGGAGGAGAAAGAAGAAAACTTAGAAATTAGAAGGTAAGGAGTAGTAGCCTCTCCTCAGTCCTTTATATAAGAGAAAAAGGAAGTTGAAGGGACGAAAGCCCATTAAGGACAAAGGCCCATGGGAAAAAGCCCAGAAAAAGGAATATTCCAGAATATTCCTATGAATTCTAGAGGATTCTAAATAGGGAATATTAAGCCCAATAAAAGAGGCCCAGTAAGATTTGGAAAAGCCCAATAAAAGAGGCCCAGTAAGATTTGGAAAAGCCCAATAAAAGAGGCCCAGTAAGATTTGGAAAAGCCCAATAAAAGAGGCCCAGTAAGATTTGGAAAAGCCCAATAAAAGAGGCCCAGTAAGATTTGGAAAACCCAATAAGGCCCAATAAAGAAGGCCTGGCCCAAATCCAATTAGGATTTGGAAAATACAATACCTTAAATTAAAGCCAAATGAAGAAGGCTAGTGGAAGACCAGGATTCAGGTCGAAATCCAGGTCGTGAATCCTGCCCGAAAACTTTCGAATAGGCACCCGAAAATAACGGGTAAAAAAAGACCAGGATTCAGGTCGAATTCCAGGTCGTGGATCCTGCCCGAAATTTTTCGACTAGACACACGAAAACAACGGAAATAATAGGACTGAATTGAGGTCGAAACTTCGACCAGGAATGAGGTCGAATAAACCAAACATCTTTCAAGAATGGGGATTAAAAACCCAGGTCGAAGTTTGACTAGGATCCTGGTCGAATTCCAGGTCGTGGATCCTAGTCGAAATCCTTCGACCAGGAAGCAAGAGAATCAAAGAATTTTCGAACAGGATTCAGGTCGAAATTTCGACTAGAATCCTTGTCGAAATCCTAGTCGATAGGCTCAAGACCAGGAGCTAAAAAAAGTGGGGGAGTTTTCGACCTAGATCCAGGTCGAAAGTTCGACTAGGATCCTGGTCGAATTCCAGGTCGTCGATCCTAGTCGAATTCCTTCAGCCAGGATGGCAAGGCTGACCCCGATTTCGACTAGAATCCAGGTCGAAATTTCGACTAGGATCCTGGTCGAAAAAGGGCTGGAAATCTGAAAAATTAGGAAATTAAGGATAAATCCCAGAAAATTAGGGAAAAATCCAGAAAATTAGGGAAAACCCCCAGAAAATTAGGGAAAAATCCCAGAAAATTAGGGAAAAATCCAGAAATTAAGGGAAAAACTCGGAAAATTAGGGAAAAATCCCAGAAAATTAGGGAAAAAATCCAGAAATTAAGGGAAAAATCCAGAAAATTAGGGAAAAATCCCGGAAATAAGAGAAAAATTCCTGGAAATTAAGATAATTCCTGAATAAAAGGAAAATTCATTGTAAATGTGTAGGTCGCTCCACACTTTAGGGAAAAACGAAACCCTGTAAGGGAACGAATAGACTTAACTTCTGCGAAACCTAATCAATGTTTCCCAAAAGTTGGGGGGCAAATGATAGGGATAAATAAATTATGATAATTTAATTAAATACTGCGTTAATTGTACAAGGTGTGGACTGCTAGGTCCAATAAGAAGATGTATGACATTCAGACCAGAAAGGTTAACATACTGATCAGGCCTGATGGACCAGATCAGGCCTGATGGAACAAAAAAGGCCCAAAAACCCTGATTATTAATTAATTTCGTAATTAATTAATAAGGGAAAAATCAGCTATTGAGAAGAGTCCCGATAAGGATATAAATCCTTACGGATTAGCCTCAAGGGGACCTAAAAGGATAAGGAATCAGTTTCCTACTATCTAGGACTCCAAAGTCCATTCTAATTATGAGACTTGCCCACCAAGTCTCCTATACCAAGTCCAATTCAAGGACTCCCAACATCTATATAAGGGGCATCACCCCACATATCAGAACTACGTTTTTTGACTTGATCATTGGCAATCAGCAAGGTACGTAGGCATCTTGTTAAGGCAGATTGAGTCACGAAATACAAGAGCAGTCAAATCGAGCCTTAGAGCTCACGTTCCTTTTTATCAAATACAGCAAATAATAACCTTAGTATTTTATCCATAACATACCTATTGAATACTTATTCCTTCTTATCAATAGAGAGTCGTATTACTATACGAGGAAGGTTGCGGTGCAAGCATAGAATTCTATTAACGATGATGTATAAAATGAGATTCCAGATTCGATTTTCGATGTCGAGGGAGTTTCAAAGGTGATTGTTTATAAGCTCGAGCAAGAGCATGGGTCCATAGAATGATGGACGAAATAGTAAATATTCAGCATGCAAAATGCGATGCGATAATACTTGATGTTGATATATAAACACATATGTTTTGTTCTCCTATATCAAACCTCTATAGTTCAGAGGTAGGTTCCAAGCCAGATATTTTGTGGCAGTATATTTTTTTCACATATACAATTCTCTTCAGTTCGTTCTTTTCTCTCCTTTTCATTTTATATAAGCTGAGAAGAACAACCCTTCCAGAAGTGGAGGTATTGCCGAATGACTATCTATCTGTGTGATAGAAGCCTAGTAGGATACCATCTATTGTTTAATTGCTTGTCAAGTACTAAAGGCTGGCCACCTTCTGTACTAACTATGCGATATAACAAGTGTTCATGATCATAGTAATCTCTCAATAAATTCTTTTACTTCTATATGAAGGACTAAGCTTTCGAAGATAGAAGCAGCTGAAAAAGGAGTAGTAAAGTTGTGGTGGTATTCAGAATGGAAACACATTCGTGATACTAAGGTTGACGAGGTTATTAAAAGGTTATAGAACGCTAACGAGTATAACCAGTATAATATTAGGAACGGAAGGTAGTAGCGATTACAAACTGGAAAAGAATGGGTAGTGAGAAGAAAAAGCTATAATGCTAGAAACTATGATGAGAGCCGGTGCAATAGACTTGAAAGGATTTGGAATGATCACTTAACACGGATTAAGTTATCTCACGATAATCGATCGTATGTCAGTATCGAGGTATCGCCTTATGAGATCCTTGAGGGAAGACAATGTCGATCTCCCTTATGTTAGGATGAATTTATAGAGCGCAAGATGCTCGGACCCGCAGTAGTCCAAAGGACCAGGGATATAATAGATCTAATCAGAGGACGGCTGGTAGTAACCCAAGATGGACATAAGAGGTATGCTGATTTGACTCAAAAGGACAAAGAGTATGAAATAGGGGACCTAGTTATGTTATAGGTATCCCTTGGAAAGGATTGATGAGGTTCGGAAAGAAAGGAAAGCTAAGTCTACAATTTGTTGGACCCTTGGATATATTAAGACGTTTTGAGAAGTTAGCATATGAGCTAGCCCTACCCCCGAACATGTAGCAAGTCATAACGTGTTCCACGTATCAATGTTAAGGAAGTATAATTCGGATGCCAGATAAATAGGGGCATATGAGCACATAGACACGCAACCCGACGTAACCTATATGGAGCAACCAGGAAGGGTTATAGAGTAAAAAGGAACAAGTGCTTAGGAGAAGGGTTATTAAACTAGGCAGAGTTTGGTGGTAGGACCACAATATGGGAAAATTTACTTGAGAGTTAGAAAGTGCAATGCTAAGAGAGTATCCCTATTCATTTTTATCTGATTCCGGGACGGAATCCTTTTAAGGAGGGGAGACTGTAATAACCCCAATTTTTTTGGAAATTTTTTAAAACCCTTATGAATAGTGTTTTTGCTGAATGAGAAAACTTTTCATGCCACACTATGCAGGAGTTCTGTTATGGATATTCTGAGATTTTATTAGTACTCTATATGGTATATAAGTGTATGTAAAGATCGTCAGAATCCAATTCCGAACACTTTGATTTTTCCCAGAAATCCACTAGATACGGAAAGAATTGAGTATAAGGTAACAGGATAAAAAGGATTTAAATTAAAGGATTTTAAGAGAGGATCATAAAAGGAATATAATGTATTGAGAAAGGTTAAGGGAACCCAAGTAATAAGATCCCGGGTATGATCCCTCAAACGATAAACGAGAACGAAAGTTAAGCGAACCGTATAACAGATCATCGGTCATTAGGCAAACAATTAGGAAGTTAATCAAGGAGGTTAGGAAGTTAATCACAAGGTAATTACCTAAGGTTCCTTGTACATAGATATGAATATCCTATAAGTTTAAGCTTCTAATTCCTTCACAATCTCTTCTAATAAATCATGGAAGAAGATGGTGAATAGTGTTTTTCAAGAACTAAAATTTTTGTTCTTGAAGTTTTTGTTTAGTTTAAGCTTGGATAAGGACTTTAAGGGTGATTCCAAGCCATTCTCTTGATTCTCCACTCTCCAAGGAAGGTATAAACTCCAAACCCTAGCTTTAGTTTTGAGTAATTAGGAATGAATATGATTGATATAGTATATGTGAAGCATGATGCTTGTTTGTTTAAAGTTTGGTTGAGTTTGTAGAGATTAGTTGGTTTTGTGGTGTTTTTGGAGTTGTAAATCTTGATAATTAGTTAAAGAACTTAAGTAAAGCTTTTAGTTCATGTGGGGAATAAGTATAAATTGTTAATGTTGAGTTGTTGGGGCTGTTATGATGTAGTATGGATGGAGTTTTGATTTGGTTGTGATTGTGGATTGATTGGTGGTTGAATTAGAATGGTATAAAATTGGGAAATCGCGTAAACATAGCCGTCATAATGCCGATTTACCGTAGACTGTTTTTGTTCTTAACATCAGAACCCTTGAACTCACTGTTAGGTTTTTACCATTGCCATGTTTAGATAGTTCCTGTTACGAGCTTCGTTTTGATATGTAGTTCGTTTGATTCGGATGTACGGTTTAGGAGAAACGGCCGTTTTAAGTAACGACGTTTCGTGAACGAACCATTACCCCTCGCCTTACTTTGAAACCTTGGTAAAGGACCTTAAATGACTAATTGGGGTAAGACACATTTATGTAAGGTGTAATAGGCAGTTGGTCAGACATTTGCGAAAGAATCACCTTAAAACTCGTAATGGTAAATTTATTAAAAATGGTGGAGTCACGGGTACTCGAGCGACTTAAGTGAATCGTTAAGCGCGAAAGCGAACATTAGGACTCTAAATGGTTAAAGTCTAGTTTCTTAAGCGACCGGGGTCTAATTCCGACTTATGTTGTTATTCATAGGTTATTGGACCCACTCTAAGCTTAAGTCTATCCGGGAGCACTCAGACAAGTTTTCTATCCGTTATACTGTTGTTGTGATGTATACACTTGTATATGCATGATCTTGTGATAGATGCATGATGGTTAAATTAGCAAATTCTTGCGATATATTGTAGCATGTGATATGGTACATATGCATGCCTGTTTCGTATTCTTGCCATATATATCTGTTGGTTCAGTTGATAATACCTATGCTAGAGAATAGCGGTAATTTGCATATACCCTTAGTATAGGGACCCAAAGGTGAAAACATTTTCTAAAACCGGGAGTCGAGGATCCCGAGTAGATTTTATATATATATATATATTTATATATATATGGTTATAGTTTTCAAAACTATTAATCGAATAAGGTTTATTCGATAACTTTATTTTATTTATTGAATATTATTTCGAATATTCATTTGAGGGCTTATGACTCAGCTTATTTTATTTATTGAATATTATTTCGAATATCCATTCGAGGGCTTATGACTCAGCTTATTTTATTAATTGAATATTATTTGAATATTCATTTGAGGACCTATGACTCCGATTATTTACTGAAATATATTCTTTATTTAATTAAAGAATAAGGTGTCGATCATCAAACTTATTTTTGATTATTCAAATAAAGATAGTACTTTCGTATAAGTATATCTTTGGTTATTTAATATCCAATTCAAGTATAAGTTTTACAACATCTACTTCAATTATTTTTATAAAGATTATTCTTTATGGGAATATTATTTAAATAATAATATTCAGATATATTTTTTTTATATATTGGGACTGATTTATTAAATCAGCATCACTCCGAACATTCTTAAAAATGTTTTGCGAGTCTTCAAAATGATTTTTAAAAGTTAGAGCGGATCCCAAAACTCATTTTTATATTTAAGATCCTCCTTTCGAAGGGGATTTAATACTCGCTCAAAACCTGAGGGATCCGGCTCTGTGGTGTGTTTTATATTCGCAACAAGGTTACTGTCTTGATAAAAGAATTTTGATTACTTACCCAACACTCAGGAAGTAAAATTCTTGGAACAAGTTAATCCATTAACAGGCATCGCCTGGGAAATATCGGTGAGTTTTCCTTTCCAACTAGATACGACTTCTTGGTGGAGCTATATCAACAAGTTTCTACTTGGGGAAAGGGGGGACGAGCTTTACGTTTCAGAGTCATGGATTTCATCTGAACTAGGAGTGGCGTAAGTGGTCGAGTGGCGCCGGCCCAGCCTTATTATATTGGCCCATAATGGCCTGGAAGTTCCGTTAAAACGGTCCATTCCTTAGGAGTCCAGTGTTCGGTTGACAAGTAAATCCGACAGGTTCTCCTCTACATGTAGAAAATGGTGGGGTTGTACTACTACGACTGATCATCGTAAGTGGTCTTCCTGGCGCGGAAAACTCCCATAATGAGTTCATCATCCAATTGGATATTTCTGCAACACTACCCAGAGCACTTCGATAGAAAGGCTACGGTTGGGCGATTGTTGAGTGTTGGCAGGGTCAAGTTTTCAAAATGATGTTTGCATCAAATGAAGTATCTCATAACTTCATTTTATTTTGATGATAATTTAAAGATTGAATCTATTCAAGTATTATCGTGTAGTCTCATCTATGTGATGAACTTTTGAACTAATTATAACTTGAACGGTGGTAGTTCAAGTAGTATTTGGAAAAGATATAAGTATATTGGAGTATCTTGTAACTTCATCTTTTAAACTTATATCTAGTAAATGATTATCTTATGCATGTCAAAGATTTTCAGAAAAACGTTGAGACAAGGTTAGATATATGAGATCACCTTGCAACGATAGTTTTATACAGTTATAAACTGGAACTCTGTGTATATTATGCATGGAAGAGGACTTCCAAGATTTTGAAAAGTATATATACTGAATATTTTGCGACTTCATCGTATTAAGATATCAAACTTGGTTCATTTCTTCTTGACCAAGACTTTCATGAGTACTATGAGAATTCTCATATATTGTAAATCATTATACATATTATTTTGGTGGGCTTGTTGCTCACCCTTGCTTTCTTCTTTCATCACACAACAACAGATAGAAAAGATAAACAGGACCAAGCTCCCGATTCGCAAGCGATCAGGAAACGTTCCACAGTTTCTTATAGGTGTTGATGTCGCTGTAGCTGAGGTAGGAACTACCAATAGGCTAGGCTTTCAACTTTTGATGTACCAGACTTATGTATCTGTAATATCCGGGATATAACGTGTAATTATTTTTACCATTAAATAATTATTATGTGTGTTCAGTATCTATTTTGTGAGTTAATTGTTAAGTGATATATGTACTTGAATATTCAAAAATAATATTAATTGAGTATTTTAATTTTTATATGTCCAAAATAAAATATAGATAATTGTCATATCTTCCTAATTATTTTTATGTTGATTTATAGATTTATAAGAATCATATGAAATTTTTAAAATCTTTTTCCGGGTAATTAAAATTTATTTTATAAAAACGGGAACCAACCAACGTCAACCGTTGTTACGTTTTTGGAACCCGAAACTCTTCCGAGAACTCCTTCCTAACCTAATTGTAATATTCCGGTTTGTCCTGCGCGGGTCCCGGCACAACATTTTCGATACAATATTCGTTTCGGTATATTAATAAAACCCGTATTTTCGATAAACAGGAGCTTTTTATTAAACTATCCCAATTATCACTTCGTAGTACGTGTAACTGGGTGCTGAGACCAAGACCGCAGTACAAGCTGTACTGATTTGGATAATTATCCCGAAAACCGATACCGTTTGGATCAGTTTTTATAAATAAACGTACCATTTTATATCCGGAATGATCCAACGGGATACTAATTTTCCGTAATTATAAATAGCCTTTTACCGTATTTTATTTCGTATAAAAATCATTTGCAGACAGATAATTATATAATTTATAGAGAAAAATCTTATATTCATAAACTGTTCTAAGAATCAAACAGCAAAACGAAGGCGTTACCGATCTCTGTTTTTAAAGCTTGAGTAACCAAAACGAAGGATTTGAGGTGTTCTATCAGATTCTGAGCTTTGTTTCACTGCAGAATCAAAGGTTTAATTTCTAAAAATTTATTTATTTTCGAATTTATTTTATTAAAAATATGAATTTTTGTTCGGGTGATTGTTTGTATGATTTGATGATTGCATGTTGTAGAGCTTGTTTTCCTGATGATTTTCATATGTCATACGTCTGATTTGGAGTTCAATAACATGTTCAAATTTGAGTTTGATTTTCGAATTTTAAAATTAGGGTTTATAACCCGTATGAATGTTCTTAATTGAAATTTGGGGGTTTCTTATTCTGTGATAGATTGATGTTGTGTTATAGTGGGTTGTGTTCTCTGTGAAATTAGCAATCCAGTCGTATAAGTTTCATGAACCAATGAGGTCTGTAGAGAAGGGAGTTATGTTTTGAATATTTTCGATGTTCGCCGGAAACTGGCGATGTTCTTGGCCAATTTTCGGCCAAAACATGAATGATTATAATGATTTGATTGCATGAATATGTTCCTGGTGAGGTGTAGTTGTCATCTGGACAGTTTGGCGGCCTGAGGTGGCCGGAATCGTGTTCTCCGGCCACACTCCGGCGAAGTCGACGACGGAGTTGGTAAAATTGCAAACAGGTCCCTGTAGTTTTAAAAACGATGCAGTTAGGTCCCTGAAGTTTCCAGACTTTGCAAAAATAGGATTCCTGTTTTAAAAATGTTTAAAAATCAAATTTCCCATTTATTTTTATTATAAAAATTCGTTTTTAATTTCTGAAAATTCTAAAAATTATTATTTTAATTCCGAAAATTATTTTTAATTCACAAATAAATCTGAATTAATTAGTTAATTAATTTCAGTTAATTTTTAATTGATTAATTAGTCAATTAATTCGAAAATTAATTGATTAATTGATTTAATTAATTATTAATTGATTTTTAATTAATTATTTAATTAGATTAAATTATTAAAAATGATTTAAAAATTCTGAAAAATAGTTTCGAGCTTTAAAATATTATTCTAAATTATTTTCAAGGCTCGATAATTATTCTAAAATTGTTTCGGAGCCAGAATTGGCCAACCGAACCCTGTTTATTAACCCGAAATTGATCCAACGACCCGTTTTAATTCCGAAAAAAGTGTTTTAAAAATTATTTTAAATACCCGAAAGCACATTTATGACCCGAGACTTCTTTATAAATGATATGTCATTGATTACGTGATGTATTATGTGTTATACGTGACCTGTTGTTTGACTATCGGTCTATATATTCGGTGTTTACTTCGTTATTGCATAGATTTCAATTCGTTAATCGGATTTGGGTAAAACGAAGGGTAGATAGAAGTGTGTGTTGAATAGAACTCTATGAATTGATGATTGATAGATACTTATGATATGTGAGCAGAAAAGGCAAGACGTAGGAAAGGAAAACAGATAGTTGAAGAGTAAGACGGTTGTGATTGGAAGTCAGTGCAGAGTAGTAAGCTAATACCAGGCAAGTGTTCTGAACTTTCTCAAGACATTGTAATTCTTGATAGTCTTGTTGACATTGCAAGTGCTTTGAAGCACGGAAACCTAAACCCTGATTTCAGTTATTGTTCTTGAGCCATGAACCATATTCTTTCTAAGCCATTGATTATTGTAAACCCAAACTCGAACCTCAAGTATACGATACTATTCCATAAATACATGCAAACAAAATCCCAAACACTGAACTGAATTACTTGTACATTCAACCATTATATCCTATGCTTTGAGAGCCCAAATCTTTGAAACCCTGAAATATTGATTCTTTTGTTATCCAATTCTTTCATTACCCAGCGTTCAAGCTTTTAAACTACTTATTTGATCCTTACAAAGATTGAAAACCTTTCATTGTTAAACACTCATTGTTGTTAATGATTTTGGTTATTGTTTATTATTGCATATTCTGTTATTATGTTAGAATTGGATTGTTTTTATAAAATTGTGGACCAGATTCGTGGTCAGACCATATAATGGTCAAGTTAGGCCAATGTGTGCCTTGGATCCAGTAGTTAGAGCAATGCTGTGTGCCTTGCTCGGGGTTAGTACGTGACTGATCAGCAGCCTAACCTTGGCTTTTAAATTAAAAGTATAATATCCAATTCTAAATCATAATCCAATGTTCACTTGATATCATAATCATAGTCACCTGATGATCATTATTCTCAGTTTTGTCATTTTGACTTGCTGAGCTAGTTAGCTCATTTGTGCAATATTGTTTATATTCTTTCCAGTTAAAAAGGAACCAGTTGGTAGCGAGGATCCCCAGTCCAGCGCGAGAGCTAGGGGTTCAGGTTGAGGAAGCTGAGCTAGTAGGCTTCTTTTGGGATAATTTAAGTTTGTAAAAGTTTGTATTAATGTTTGATACTCAGTGTGAGTTTGAAATAGTTGGGATTTGAACGATTTGTAATATATTAGTGTGTTTGGCTTGTGTGCATACTTTAACCTGTTGCGGTCCGTGGTAGTTGATAAGTAGGGTCACTGCATATATTATTATTATCTTTATTATTGTTATAAGCAGGTTATAATTAAGGTGTGTGTGTGGACCCCAAACTTCTGACCCGGGTTTCGAGGGTGCCACAGGTTTGGTATCAGAGCTATAGGTTATAAGTCACTGACACAAGCCTAGGTTAATGGGAATGGGTAGAGGGTTAAGATTAGAAGTAAGGCATAGGATGAGAGAACGTTGAGAGGTTGAGTGCTTCGGTATATCAGGTATTAGTATAGTTTGCGTTATGGAACGAGATTCTTATATTGCGATATGATTTCAGATAGCAGAGATGGCCGACTCTTTTATTCCCGTATCAGCTGATCACTCAGAGCCTTCAGTTGGAGTCCCGTTTTCGCATCCACGTCCTGTTGTTCCACAAGCATTGGCTATTCTACCTCCACCGGTGTTGCAGCCCGTGCCACTGGAGGCTATTCCACCTCCAGGCATGAGGCCACCTCTTAGAGGACCCCCACCTGCTGATTCCGGTTTTACTAGTCATTCAGTTACAGGAGTACCTTTTCAGTTCTCTTCTTATCCTGTCCCATATCATCAGTTTGAGGCTTGCCTTATGGAGCAGCGATTCCTTCAGGGTCAGATTCAGGAGTTACTACATATCATGCGTACCAGAGAGGTTGGGAGTGGTGAGAGGTGACTCAGGGAGAGGCTACAGGCGTTTCGTAGGACAGCTGCAGTGAGGATTGCTGAGGCTACACATGAGGACATCACCCCTGACTTCCTAGTGGAATGGGCTAAGTGGGTTCTAGAGGAGCTTGAGGAGATTGGAGGTCCAGACTTGCCATGAGTTAGAGACTCAGAGATGGAGATGCGGAGCAGTGTTGTATGGTTATATAGCATGTACAGTAGTGTGTAGTGTGTATCAGTAGACTCTTGAGTTGTATTTATAGACTAGCTATGCTGACTAGTGAGTAGGTTGTTGTACCCTTTTTGCTTTTACTTTCGAAGCGTCTTTACGCTTGTACTACCCTAAAACTTTTGATCTATATATATCAGTACCTTTTTCCTTTCCAGCACTGTCATTTATTTTACTGCACCTGTTTTACCTTACCTTATTTATTGCACCAGTTATACCCTGTGATGCCATGTACCCTGTTTTCCATAATTGCTTATATTCTGTAAAGAAGCATGCAATTTATTTAATTACCACTGTTTTCAAAAAAGAGATATTCCTGTTTTACAAAACTTTTCTTCTATGCAAATATTTGATTCAAAAGCTAAATAAATTGATTGATTCTTTACAGAAAATGCCTCCCAAAAGAAATACCCGCACCAACACCCGAAATGAAGAAACCAACAACAACAACAATCAAGATGATACAAACCCGAATATGAACCCAGGACCTATGGACCCAGCAATAGCCCAGATTCTTCAAATCTTGGCCCAACAAACAGTTCACCTAGCACAACAACAACAAAGACAGACCAATCCCCAGGTAACTTTCAAAACTTTTCAGGCAATAAACCCACCAGAATTCAAGGGTTCCTTAGAGCCAATTGAAGCAAATGTTTGGTTAAAGGAAATAGAGAAGGCATTTGCCTTAGTGAAAGTAAAGGAAGAACAGAAGGTTGAGTTTGCAAGTTACTATCTGAAGAATGAAGCCACCTATTGGTGGGAGATGGTGAAGACATTGGAAGGTACGGATGTTATTACTTGGGAAAGGTTCAAGGAATTGTTTCTAGAAAAGTATTTCCCTCAGTTTGTTCAGGATCAAATGGAGCTGAAGTTTTTAGAGTTAAAGCAAGGGAATATGTCGGTAACAGATTATGAGGGGAAGTTTGAGGAATTGTCAAGGTATGTGCCGTCGTATGTTGATACTGATAGAAAGAAAGCTAAGAGATTCCAGCAAGGTTTGAAGCCATGGATCAGAGGGAAGGTAGCTATTTTTGAATTGGATACCTATGTCGGGGTTGTACAGAAGGCTATGATCGCAGAGACAGAGAGTGAGATGTTCCAGAAAGATAAGGAAAGCAAGAAAAGGAAAGTTGAGGGAAGTGAGGGTCAGTCACAAACAGGGAAGTTTCCAAATTTTAAGAAGGGCAAGTTTCAGCCAGGGAGAAATTTTAATTTCAGGAAATAAAATGCAGGAGACGGAGGCCAGGGCAATCGTCCAGCTAATATGAATCAGCCGAATCAGTTGAGATTAACTTTTCCAGATTGTCAAGTTTGTGGAAAGAAGCATGGAGGAGTTTGTAACAAGTTGAATGTGGTATGTTTTAAATGCAACCAGAAAGGGCACTATTCAAGGGAGTGCCGAAATCAGCCAGCAAATAAGGATCAGCCTATCCGGAATCCAGCAGTGAAGGTTCCAGTCATTAGATTTACATGCTTTAAATGTGGGAAGCCAGGACATATGGCCAGGGATTGCAAGACACCAGCCCCAGTCAGTAATGTATTGAGGATTATGGGATCTACCCCAACAGTGAATGAGACTTCAAGGGCTAGAGTTTTTGACATGTCGGTGAAGGATGCGATCCAGGATACAGATGTCGTGGCAGGTACGCTTAATGTGAATTCTTTATGTGCCAAAGTGTTAATAGACTCGGGAGCAACTCGATCGTTTGTTTTACAAGATTTTGTTAGTAAATTAAACTGTCCAGTTGAGTGCTTAAATGAAATAATGACTGTGGAATTAGCAAATCAAGAACGTGTAACTGTAAACCAAATTTGTGGAAATTGTGAGATTGAGATTTCTGGTAGTAAGTTTTGTGTAGATTTGATACCATTTAAGTTAGGAGAATTTGATGTGATATTAGGGATGGATTGGTTATCTAAGCATGATGCTCAGATAGATTGTCGAAATAAGAAAGTAATGGTGAAAACGCCAGACGAAAGAATAATAACGTTCAAAGGTCAGAAACAAATAAGGAAATTCTTAACAATGATTCAAGCCAAGAAGTCACTACGACAAGGATGTGAGCATTTCGTAGCATATGTAATCGACGGAAGTCAGGAGCCCGCAAAACTTGAAGATATTCCAGTAGTGAATGAATTTCCAGACGTATTTCCCGACGAGTTACCAGGACTTCCTCCAGATAGAGAAATTGAATTTGCGATCGACTTAGAACCTGGAACAGAACCGGTGTCCAAAGCCCCGTACAGAATGGCGCCTGTTGAGATGAAAGAGCTAGCAAGGCAATTGCAAGAATCGTTAGAGAAAGGAGTAATTAGACCCAGCGTATCCCCGTGGGGATCCCCGGTATTATTTGTCAAGAAGAAAGATGGAAGCATGAGACTGTGCATTGACTATAGGGAACTCAACAAGCTGACAATCAAGAACAAGTATCCGTTACCCAGAATCGATGATCTGTTTGACCAATTGAAGGGAGCCAAGTACTTCTCCAAAATTGATTTAAGATCGGGATATCATCAACTAAAGATCAAGCCAGAAGATATACCAAAGACAGCTTTCAGAACAAGGTATGGGCATTATGAATTTCTAGTGATGTCTTTTGGATTGACCAATGCCCCAGCAGCGTTTATGGACCTGATGAACAGAATTTTTAAGGAATATTTGGATAAGTTTGTTATTGTGTTTATAGACGATATTTTAATCTATTCCAAGACGGAAGAGGATCATGCGGAACATGTGAGAACGGCTTTGGAGATTTTAAGGAAAAAGAAGTTATATGCTAAACTGTCGAAGTGTGAGTTTTGGCTACAGGAAGTTCAGTTCTTAGGACACATAGTCAGTAACGAAGGGATCAAAGTGGAACCGATAAAGATCGAAGCAATTACGAATTGGGAGAGACCGAGAACACCCACTGAGGTAAGAAGTTTCCTAGGATTGGCGGGATATTATCGTCGATTTGTTCAGAATTTCTCAAGGATTGCCACATCATTAAGAAAGCTTACACGAAAGAATGAAAAGTTTATATGGAACGACAAGTGCGAAGAAAGTTTTCAGGAGTTGAAGCAAAGATTAATCACGGCACCTGTTTTGTCACTTTCAGACGATCAAGGGAATTTCGTAATTTATAGCGATGCTTCTCATAAAGGATTAGGATGTGTTCTTATGCAGCACGACAAGGTGATTGCTTATGCGTCAAGGCAATTGAAACCACACGAACAGAAATATCCTACTCATGACTTGGAGCTAGCAGCTATAGTTTTTGCTTTGAAGATTTGGAGACATTATTTGTATGGAGAAAAGTGTGAGATTTTCACGGATCATAAAAGTTTGAAATATATATTTACCCAGAAGGAACTTAATATGAGGCAAAGGAGATGGTTAGAATTGATCAAGGATTATGATTGCTCGATTAATTATCATCCCGGTAAGGCGAATGTTGTAGCAGATGCGTTAAGTCGGAAGGAAAGGTTAAATGTGTTATCTGTACCTGAAGAAATATATAAAGAATTTCAGAAATTAGAATTGGAGGTTAGAATTTGCAAGCCTGAGGAAGCAAAAGTGTACAGTATGATTTTCCAACCAGAGTTATTGGAGAAAATAAAGAAATGCCAGAAAGAGGTAATGGATCAAGATATAAATAGTTTGGTAGGTGAGGAATTATGCACGCAACAAGATGATCAAGGTATTATTAGGTTTTCTTCAAGAGTTTGGATTCCACCAGTGACGGAGTTAAAGAATGAAATTTTACAAGAGGCACATAGTTCAAGATATTCCATCCATCCAGGGAGTACCAAAATGTACAGAGATTTAAAGAAGAATTATTGGTGGCCAAATATGAAGAGGGAAATTGCGGAATGGGTTAGCAAATGTTATACCTGTCAGAGAGTTAAAGCAGAGCATCAGAGACCAAACGGATTGCTACAGCCATTGGAGATTCCAGAATGGAAGTGGGAACATATTACCATGGATTTCATAGTTGGATTACCAAGGACAAGGGCTAATCATGATGCCATTTGGGTTATAGTGGATAGACTTACCAAGTCAGCTCATTTTCTGCCTATAAATGAAAGATTTTCGCTCAACAAGTTAGTCCATATGTACCTAAAAGAAATTGTAGTTCGCCATGGAGTTCCAGTGTCTATCGTATCTGATCGAGATCCAAGGTTTAATTCAAGATTTTGGAAGAGTTTTCAAGAATGTTTGGGAACAAAATTGAATATGAGTACGGCCTATCACCCGCAGACGGACGGCCAAAGTGAAAGAACAATCCAGACAATCGAGGACATGCTACGTGTTTGTGCTATTGATTTCAAAGGAAGTTGGGACGAGCATTTACCCCTGGTAGAATTTGCTTATAACAACAGTTATCACGCCAGCATTGGGATGCCAACTTATGAAGCCCTTTATGGACGCAAATGTAGATCTCCATTATATTGGAACGAAGTAGGAGAACGCAAAATACTCGGACCTGAATTGGTGCAACAGACAAAGGAAGTTGTTGAAATTATCCAGAAGAGATTAATAGCCGCACAAAATCGTCAAAGGAGATATGCAGACCAGTCAAGGAAAGACATGGAATTTGAAGAAGGGAGCTTGGTATTATTAAAAGTATCACCGTGGAAAGGACTAACGAGGTTTGGGAAGAAAGGGAAGCTAAGCCCAAGATATGTCGGACCTTTTGAGATCCTAAAGAGCGTTGGCAAAGTCGCTTACGAATTGGCGTTACCTCCGCACATGGGGCACATTCACAATGTTTTTCATGTATCGATGCTCAAGAAATATAATCCAGACTCCAGGCATGTAATAGAATATGAGCCAATAGAGCTTCAGGCAGATTTATCATATGTAGAGAATCCAATAGAGATTTTAGAGGAAAGAGAGAAAGTATTGAGGAATAAAGTGATAAAGTTAGTAAGAGTATTGTGGAGAAACCCAAAGGTTGAAGAGTCAACCTGGGAGTTAGAAAGTGATATGAGAGAAAAGTACCCTCATTTGTTTTCTTAGGAGATTCTGAGGACATAATCCTTTTAAGGGGGGAAGGATGTAATATCCGGGATATAACGTGTAATTATTTTTACTATTAAATAATTATTATGTGTGTTCAGTATCCATTTTGTGAGTTAATTGTTAAGTGATATATGTACTTGAATATTCAAAAATAATATTAATTGAGTATTTTAATTTTTATATGTCCAAAATAAAATATAGATAATTGTCATATCTTCCTAATTATTTTTATGTTGATTTATAGATTTATAAGAATCATATGAAATTTTTAAAATCTTTTTCCGGGTAATTAAAATTTATTTTATAAAAACGGGAACCAACCGATGTCAACCGTTGTTACGTTTTTGGAACCCGAAACTCTTCTGAGAACTCCTTCCTAACCTAATTGTAATATTCCGAGCATTTTCCATGTTTCGACTTTTTCGATCCGGCGTACGGTTTGTCCTGCGCGGGTCCTGGCACAACATTTTCGATACAATATTCGTTTCGGTATATTAATAAAACCCGTATTTTCGATAAACGGGAGCTTTTTATTAAACTATCCCAATTATCACTTCGTAGTACGTGTAACTGGGTGCTGAGACCAAGACCGCAGTACAAGCTGTACTGATTTGGATAATTATCCCGAAAACCGATACCGTTTGGATCAGTTTTTATAAATAAACGTACCATTTTATATCCGGAATGATCCAACGGGATACTAATTTTCCGTAATTATAAATAGCCTTTTACCGTATTTTATTTCGTATAAAAATCATTTGCAGACAGATAATTATATAATTTTACAGAGAAAAATCTTATATTCATAAACTGTTCTAAGAATCAAACAGCAAAACGAAGGCGTTACCAATCTCTGTTTTTAAAGCTTGAGTAACCAAAATGAAGGATTTGAGGCGTTCTATCAGATTCTGAGCTTTGTTTCACTGCAGAATCAAAGGTTTAATTTCTAAAAATTTATTTATTTTCGAATTTATTTTATTAAAAATATGAATTTTTGTTCGGATGATTGTTTGTATGATTTGATGATTGCATGTTGTAGAGCTTGTTTTCCTGATGATTTTCATATGTCATACGTCTGATTTGGAGTTCAATAACATGTTCAAATTTGAGTTTGATTTTCGAATTTTAAAATTAGGGTTTATAACCCGTATGAATGTTCTTAATTGAAATTTGGGGGTTTCTTATTCTGTCATAGATTGATGTTGTGTTATAGTGGGTTGTGTTCTCTGTGAAATTAGCAATCCAGTCGTATAAGTTTCATGAACCAATGATGTCTGTAGAGAAGGGAGTTGTGTTTTGAATATTTTCGATGTTCGCCGGAAACCGGCGATGTTCTTGGCCAATTTCCGGCCAAAACATGAATGATTATAATGATTTGATTGCATGAATATGTTCCTGGTGAGGTGTAGTTGTGATCTGGACAGTTTGGCGGCCTGAGGTGGCCGGAATCGTGTTCTCCGGCCACACTCCGGCGAAGTCGACGGCGGAGTTGGTAAAATTGCAAACAGGCCCCTGTAGTTTTAAAAACGATGCAGTTAGGTCCCTGAAGTTTCCAGACTTTGCAAAAATAAGATTCCTGTTTTAAAAATGTTTAAAAATCATATTTCCCATTTATTTTTATTATAAAAATTCGTTTTTAATTTCTGAAAATTCTAAAAATTATTATTTTAATTCCGAAAATTATTTTTAATTCACAAATAAATCTGAATTAATTAGTTAATTAATTTCAGTTAATTTTTAATTGATTAATTAGTCAATTAATTCAAAAATTAATTGATTAATTGATTTAATTAATTATTAATTGATTTTTAATTAATTATTTAATTAGATTTAATTATTAAAAATGATTTAAAAATTCTGAAAAATAGTTTCGAGCTTTAAAATATTATTTTAAATTATTTTCAAGGCTCGATAATTATTCTAAAATTGTTTCGGAGCCAGAATTGGCCAACCGAACCCTGTTTATTAACCCGAAATTGATCCAACGACCCGTTTTAATTCCGAAAAAAATGTTTTAAAAATTATTTTAAATACCCGAAAGCACATTTATGACCCGAGACTTCTTTATAAATGATATGTCATTGATTACGTGATGTATTATGTGTTATACCTGACCTGTTGTTTGACTATCGGTCTATATATTCGGTGTTTACTTCGTTATTGCATAGATTTCAATCCGTTAATCGGATTTGGGTAAAACGAATGGTATATAGAAGTGTGTGTTGAATAGAACTCTATGAATTGATGATTGATAGATACTTATGATATGTGAGCAGAAATGGCAAGACGTAGGAAAGGAAAACAGATAGTTGAAGAGTAAGACGGTTGTGATTGGAAGTCAGTGCAGAGTAGTAAGCTAATACCAGGCAAGTGTTCTGAACTTTCTCGAGACATTGTAATTCTTGATAGTCTTGTTGACATTGCAAGTGCTTTGAAGCACGGAAACCTAAACCCTGATTTCAGTTATTGTTCTTGAGCCATGAACCATATTCTTTCTAAGCCATTGATTATTGTAAACCCAAACTCGAACCTCAAGTATACGATACTATTCCATAAATACATGCAAACAAAATCTCAAACACTGAACTGAATTACTTGTAAATTCAACCATTGTATCCTATGCTTTGAGAGCCCAAATCTTTGAAACCCTGAAATATTGATTCTTTTGTTATCCAATTCTTTCATTACCCAGCGTTCAAGCTTTTAAACTACTTATTTGATCCTTACAAAGATTGAAAACCTTTCATTGTTAAACACTCATTGTTGTTAATGATTTTGGTTATTGTTTATTATTGCATATTCTGTTTTTATGTTAGAATTGGATTGTTTTTATAAAATTGTGGACCAGATTCGTGGTCAGACCATATAATGGTCAAGTTAGGCCAATGTGTGCCTTGGATCCAGTAGTTAGAGCAATGCTGTGTGCCTTGCTCGGGGTTAGTGCGTGACTGATCAACAGCCTAACCTTGGCTTTTAAATTAAAAGTATAATATCCAATTCTAAATCATAATCCAATGTTCACTTGATATCATAATCATAGTCACCTGATAATCATTATTCTCAGTTTTGTCATTTTGACTTGCTGAGCTAGTTAGCTCATTTGTGCGATGTTGTTTATATTCTTTCCAGTTAAAAAGGAACCAGTTGGTAGCGAGGATCTCCAGTCCAGCGCGAGAGCTAGGGGTTCAGGTTGAGGAAGCTGAGCTAGTAGGCTTCTTTTGGGATAATTTAAGTTTGTAAAAGTTTGTATTAATGTTTGATACTCAGTGTGAGTTTGAAATAGTTGGGATTTGAACGATTTGTAATATATTAGTGTGTTTGGCTTGTGTGCATACTTTAACCTGTTGCGGTCCGTGGTAGTTGATAAGTAGGGTCACTGCATATATTATTATTATCTTTATTATTGTTATAAGCAGGTTATAATTAAGGTGTGTGTGTGGACCCCAAACTTCTGACCCGGGTTTGGAGGGCGCCACAGTATCTTTATCAATTGTAATAATGGCAAAGAAATGTAAATTTATTCAGAAACCCTTTTAAGGTGTATTGGCTTATAATTGTGGAATAAAATGACTTGTGATTATTTTTGGATATTCATCTCTGAGACTATAACTTGTGGTGTGTGTGTTTATTGTGGGGTCACAGTGCAGAGTAGTTGATTGTTTACTAAGATTGGGTGTTATTAAGGGAAATGAAACTCGTGACAACCCAAATCCCCGACCCCGGATTTGGGGGTGTTACAAAGGTTAATGAATTGCCTTTATCACAAAGCTGGCTGATACTCAGCAAATTATGCTTGAGACCATCCACTAAGGCAACTTCCTCAATGATGACATTGTCTTTTGAAATCAAGCCATATCCCACAGTATAACCCTTGCTGTCATCTCCAAAAGTAATACTAGGGCCAACTCTCTCCTTGAACTCTGTGAGCAGGGTAGAATCACCAGTCATGTGTCTTGAACAACCACTATCTAAGTACCATAAATTCTTTCTGTTTTCCTGCACACATCAAAATCAAATCAAGTTGATTTTGGTACCCAAGTTTCCTTGGGTCCTGCCTTGTTAGCTTTCTTTTTCTGTTTATTAGGCTTTATTTCATTTGACTTTGGTATATCAGATTCATCCTTAGTCATTTGAGTTGGGCCTTTGAAACCATTCATCATAACAGAATTATCATGCATACTTTGATTTACAGGGAATGGCATGCTACTAGTGAACATGTTATTCCAGTAAGGCATGCTAAATGGCATTTGTGGCATACTGAATGCAGCATAATAAGGATTAGGTGCAAATGGCATATTAGCAAACTGTGCATTCATATTCTGTGTAGACATAGCATTTATAGGCATAGGAGGTATGGCATTCATGTTGGGAAAGTGAGGTGGCACAAATATGGAAGTAGGAATGGAAGTTTTGAAATTAACAGACAAATGATTTACACTACCACACTTGACACAGATTTTTCTAGGAGCATATTTATCAGGTGTGTAGTTGTTGTGTTTTTTAATCCCTACTTTACCATTTCTATTATTTTTCTTTTTAGCCTTTGTTTTAACCTCAATCTTTTCAAGTCTATCACTCAATTGTTTGACAGTCATATGGCCAATATTAGACTTCTTTTCCTTCTTCACTTGACTAGATTCTCCTGGAACAAAATTCTTGGAAACTGATCCATATCTCTCTTTTAACTTAACAAGTTTGGCTTTATTGATAGGCTTGCTCACAGTCGACGGATGAGGATTTACATCACTCGACGGATAACCCTTTTTGTTATCCGATGGATGACCCTCATCATCCGTCGAGTCTACATCTGTTAGCACTCCTTCCACCAAATTTGGATCTAGCTTCTCCTTGTTCTTCTTCCAGGCTGCATCACAAAAGGACTTGATCCCTTGAACTTTGGTGATTTGAGCATGAACATCTCTAGATGTTTTCCATGCCTTAATCACCTCCTGTTCATGTTCAAGCTGCTTCTTCAAAATTTCTTCTTTCTTCAAGGACTCAGTTAATTTCTCCTTGGCAATCTTACACTCAATTCCTAATTTTTAGAAATCAATGAACTGAGACTCTAGCACATTATTCCTCTCACTTAAAAACAAATTATTTTCTTTGATTTTAGCATTTTCTTTAATAAGAGACTTAAGTGTAACACGCAAATGATATAACTCTGTAGACATGTCATTTATAGCATCATTACACTCAGCTTTAGATAATTATGCAAGGTTTGTAGTAATTACCTGATTACTTGAAGAACTTGTCTCTGTTTCATCAGACTTGGCCATTAGGGCTAGATTGACATAGCTGACATTTTCATCTTCATCCAGACCATCTGCAGCCCAGTCATTTTCTTGTGTAATGAAAGCCCTTTCCTTTTGTTTGAGCAACTCAAAGTATTTCTGTTTATAATCCACAGACTCAAACTTCTTTTTGTTGGAATCTGACTTTCTACACTCACTGGCAAAGTGCCCTGCCAAGCCATATTTGAAACATTTGAATTTTGATTTATCCACCATGTTTCTATTTGGCTTGGTTGCTCCAAAGTTCTTCTTGAACTTGAGCTTGGCAAATCTTCTGGAAAGAAATGCTAGATGTTCATCAATATCTTCCATGTTATCTTGGCTCAAAGAATAATTATTTTCTACTACCAGCCCCTTGCCCTTGTTTTCACAGACCTTTGAAGTTGATTCAACAACTTCCATCTTCATCTCCTTCTCTTTTTCTAACTCAGCAACTAGTGCAATGGATCCTCCTTTCTTCTTTCCTCTCTCCATCCTCTCATCTTGCTCTATTTCAAGCTCATAAGTCTTCAGGATGCCATACAGTCTCTCCAAAGTAAACTCCTTATAATCTTGAGTTTCTTAATGAGACTGTCATTGGTTTCCATTCCTTTGGAAGAGATCTAAGGAATTTCAGATTGGAGTCTTTTATTTGATAGACCCTTCCATGCAGCTTCAGAGCATTTAGTAGTTTTTGAAATCTACTAAAGATGTCAGTGAGAGACTCACTTTCTTCACTATAAAAATGCTCATATTGCTGAATCAGTAGCTGCATCTTATTTTCTCTAACTTGTTCAGTGCCATCACAGATAATCTATATAGTGTCCCAAACATCCTTGGCAGTTTTGCAATTGATGATGTTGTCAAACATATCACCATCAACTCCATTGAACAGGATATTCATGGCCTTCTTATCTTTCCTGACTTGTTCAATATCAGGATCAGACCATTCATGCCTTGGCTTGGGGACATATGGCTCATTTCCAGTTGCAGCTCTCATTGGTACATGAGGACCTCTTTCTATGCAATCTACATAGGCCTCATCTTGAGAAAGTAAATGAAGATGCATCTTTACCTTCCAGTGATGGTAATTATCTTTATCCAGAAAAGGAATCTTGACTCCAACATCCTTCTTGTTCATCTTGCTGTGTTGTTGTGATCTTTAAACTCTTTATTCTTCAAGAGCTTGCTTTGATACCAATTGTTAGTCCCTTAACAATTCAACAAGAATTACAGAAGAGGGGTTGAATGGAATTCTTGAAACTTTTTCTTAAATAAAATTGTTCTAACTTAAATATATATATATATATCAGTGTGAATTGATTTGCAGAGTGCGGAATAATAACTTCAAATGAATCAAAATACAAGTATTTAAAAAAACACAAGTCTTTAAAAACTTGCTGGTGGATTTGAATGTATCCACCAGAGATATATTATATATATCGAGAGAACTCTGTATAGCAAAAAGCTTACAGCTGCTTACAAATGTTGAACAACTAAGAATGCAGAGAAATGCTAAAAATACAGCTTACAAATGTTTCTCTCCTTTTATCTCAGTTAGTTGTTCTATTTGCTGCTTCTTGGTTTATATATCACCAAGATTACAAAGCAATAAGACAAGATAATAAAACAAAAACTATCAAGTGTAATACTATGCTACTTCATTACTCTATTCCAGCATCTTTGAATATCTTCATATTAGCATGGAAATGGCAATGCTTCTTTGTTCTCGAAAACCTAGTTGAATAGGCTATCACATTCCATTTGCATACACTTGACGCATGTGACTGTGTTGTCACTGTCAACAGATGTTTGAATTGATTATCCATTGATTACATGATCATCCGTCGATGGCTTTGTTGATCATCCGGCGATAGCTTTGTTGATCATCCGTCGACAGCTTTGTTGGTCATCCTTCGATAGTTTTGTTAATCATCCGTTGGTAGCTATTTGGCACTTGACTTCATTTCATTTATGCAGAATTACAAGAAATCATCTATGTACAATTAATCAATCTATTCTGCATATCTAGTTAAAGTCAATCATGACTTATATGCTACTACAGAATCTATACAAAGGTGTATATAGAAATGTGCTACAAACTTATTTTTATATATGCTACTCACTCGATGGATAATAAATCAATATCCGTTGGGACTATATTGAGTCATCCATCGGGACTATAATCCTTATCCATCGAGTGCTACATTTTTCACTAAGTAAAATCTACCAAGGTGTTTTGTTAATGAAATCATCAAGTTCACAACATATACACAACAGGCATCAAAGCCCAAAATAAGATCACAATCTGAGATTGATCCCATAGACAAAGGGAAGGGAAAAGTTGATGAACCAACCATGCCAATGGAGATGAAAATTCCTCAAATTCTGATGAAACCAGTGTGCAAAATGGTTCAAGTTACTGATGATACTCTTGCTGAAGATAAAGATGTTCAAACTCTGCAAAGAAAGAAGATTATTGAAGAATTCAAGACAACCTCTAACAAGGCTCAAGTTGTTCAGAGTGAAGAACAGCAAGCTACAACATAAACAACAAGTTCTGATAAAATCATCAAGACAACAAACTCTGACAGTGCTCAAGTTGATTTAGACAAGATGGAAGTAGCTGATAAAAAGAAATTTCTGTGGAAAAATGTCAAACCATCAGATCCAAAGAAAAGCCAATTGCTGTCTACTTTCATGACTATTGGCTTAAATGCTAGAGAACCAAGAGACATGGCTGGACTAGGTTCTAATGAAGCAAAGATTAAGACATGAGTTAAAGTTGCTACTAGAGATCCATTTCTTTTGACTGAAAGACCTCTTGAAGATGTTACACAGAAACACCTTGATAAGGTTATCTCTGTTCAAGTGGTATTGGATGCTCATGACAAGCACAATTTCAAGGAAAATATGATTCTATTTCTTAAAGATGGAAGGACATATCAGATGTTAGAATCAGATGTGCTGAACAAATCACTGAAAGAACTTCAATTCTTTCATTACCTTTTAGAGGTAAAGTCTGATATTACCAGGAGATGGTCAAACTTTATATTGAAGACCATCAGAGATAAAGCAAGAATTTCTAGTTCAAGAATTACAGAATTCATTCCTAATATTGTTGAAGATGATGGAAATGAAACTCCAGTGAAGAAGGATTCTGCTAAGCTTGAAGTGTTACTGAATGAGAAATGTCCGTGCTACAATGAAGATTCTTCTCATCCTAGAGTAATAAGACTGAATGATGGTTTAGAAAGAAACTATATCTCTGCTTTAAGGACTGCAATCTACCAGATTGGAAGTCAGAATGAAGAGATAAAGCAAGTTAAAGCTATAATGTCTCAAGTCCTGAGGATTAAAGAAGAAAAGCTGATATCAAGCTTTGTCAAGAATCATTATGGATTCAGATTGACTCAGTGAGATTGGTAAAAGGTACAAGGACTGTAAGTTGTATTTAGTTATCTAGTTAAACTCTTATTGCATTTGTACTTAAATATTTTTGACATCATCAAATCTATTAACTTGTATATTTTGCATAATTTACAAGTTGGGGGAGATTGTTAGATATATTTGAGATGTCATGTCTAATATGATTCATGTTTAGTTTTCAGATATTAACAAGCATGACATATCAGGACTTACTGATATCAGGACTTACTGGAAGTCATAACTTAATATCAGAACATAAGTGCGTGAAGACTTACGGTTAAGGAAGGAAGCTGATTTACAGTAGAAGATCGAGACTAAACCATAAGAAGATATGCATGGAAAGAGTTAGAAGACGGGAAGACTTGTAGAAGATATCTGATTGATATATTTTAGGAGACAGAATTGTATTACGTATCAATTAATGTACTATATAAACACAGACTTAGAGTTTACACTGTATGTGTTATTATTATCAAGAAGATTATACATTGCAACCTAGCAGCTCTTAGTGATATGTATTCATCACTGAGAGAGACCAACAGTTCTTATTGTAACAGAGTTTATTCAATATACTTGATCTTTGTTACATACTTGTGTTAAATCGATTTGATTGTATAAACACTGTATTCAACCCCCTTTTACAGTGTTGTGTGACCTAACATGATGAATGCATAAGAGGCCGTGACAACAGTCCACTGAAGGGCAATGTATTATTTGAAATATTTATAATACAACTTATGCCACAAGCATATATATTGCCTTTTTATTTGAGTACTCCCGGAATTGGATATGTTTCTATGACGAACTGATTAGCTATGATAGTACACCCGTCAAACGACGATTCCAATTTAAAAACTTATTATTTACTCGTTTACTCGCTACTATCTTGAGAGAATACAATATTTTCCAAGATCTATTTTTTTACAACTAAACTAAGGACCCGTGCATGCTTTAAAGACTAGCAACACGGGTTTACAAAACTTGCACTAAACCAATTTCTAAAGCAACCTTGTCTATTTCCTTTTCTGTTATTAGCAAATATGTGCAGAATCTTGCAGGTATGTGACCATCCTTTGTCCAGTGATCTTGGCCCTTGATCTTGTATTCTTCAAGTTGCTTTTGTACTCTTTCTAATTCAGTGAATGAATTGTTTGTTTACTAATAATCTTGAATCTTGAACTTGTCTGTATTCTGAATTTTGAGATAGTATGTCGAGATCTCTTTTTGTTCTATAGAGAAGTGACATATCGATAAGTAAAATGACTTATCGATATGTCGAGTTCTCGACATATGTAAATGACTTGTCGAGGTCTCTAGTTCTCGACATGTAGAATAACTTGTCGAGATCTCGAGTTCTCTACACAGGATTTTGACTTGTCGACATCTTGAGTTCTGCATGTAGAAATGACTTGTCAATATCTTTGAGATCTCTACATGAAGAAATGACTTGTCGATATCTCTAAGACTTCTCTACAAGTCATTTTGGACTTCTCGACAGACTTCTCGATATCCCTTGATCTGTGACTTGTCGATATCTTAACTTAGAACATTTTTCTTAGAACAACATTATTCAACTCCAAGCTGCTACACATTTCTCTGAGGCATGATCAGGATTTGATCTTCTAGAGTTTATTCCTTAGCTTGAAAACTGTTCACAGAAAAATCCCCCAGTCTAATCTATTAAACATTTTTACAGTCTCAAGGAATACAATTACAAAATACAAATATAGGTAATCATACAACTTAATATTAGGGTCGTCAATATGACTTATTCTTGTTATATACAGGCATGTCTTGCACAACAGATACTATTATTGTTTATCATAGAATAGATGAATTATCATAAATTGGCATTGTTAGGTTTACATCAAAAATTAATATTGATATTTAATTTTCTGTTAATATCAAAAGTGCTATTAATATATATGATTGATGTTTACTTTAGTATGGGATATTGTGAGCATCAAAGTTAGTATTAATATCTAATTTAACGTTGACATCAAATTGAGTATTGATATCATGATTGGGGTTTTGAGTAACATAGATATAAAATTTATGATTCATTCCATAATTATTGTTTCATATTGTTGTTTACAATATTCCTATAAACATTGTTTTACAATTTCTGATCCTTAATGGGATTTAAAGTATTGTTGAAGCATTTTTGCTCAAAAATAATAAAAGGATTTCGAATAAAGTTGAGGAAATAATTATTTATTTCCTTAACAAAAAATTTCTAGTTCAGCAATTATGATTTTAAAATGTTCTGCTCTATTGCAGATGTGGGTTTTATAACAAAAGACCATATATATGTTATACGAAACTTGCTGAGTATTTCTTTCGCTCTTACTTGCCTATTTTAAATTTAACCTTCCAGTGAGGAATAACTTGCTATGTTTAGCCAGGTAATTCTAGAAAGAAAAGAGAAAGATGCAATTCTGAAGATGGTTGGTCCAGGGTTTATGAAACTATAGTAAAATCTATTATGTAAGTGTTTTTATATATATTAGTTTTGTTATTATATATTTGGGCCTAGTATACTTCTTTTCGAAGTTCTACTAGTGGGTTTAATTTTGAGTTAGAAATTGTTGAAAAGAGTTTTAAAAGAAAGGAAAAAATTTATTCAAAAAAAAGAAAGGAAAAAATTTACTTGTGAAAATTGGAGTCTTGTTTCTAGAACTGTAACCAAAAAAGATTATGGTGTAGTTTGGGGTCACAAATGCTATATGGCATTGTTGGTACTTGTTTATTGATTAAACATGTTATATTTTATTGAGATTTCATTGTGACGACCAAATCCTCTAACCCCAGATTTGGTGGGGTTATATGAGATAAAGCGATGAATTGAAAGTTTCAAAGAAAAAGTCTGTCGTCGCTAAGGCCTAAGCGCCCATCAGCTCATTTGCTTCTAAGTCCTTTTGAAGGACAAAACCTTGATAGGGCTATGGAGTCCTTGGCCAGCTTCATGTTTTCAACAATTGAATTATTTCCCCTTATACCCCACGCCGGCTGGAAATAAGCTCCCGACTTTGGCTTTATTTTGATGGGATGGTTGGGGCCTTCTTCATCTTCTATGCCCCCAACCTGAATCAAGAACTCAGGAAACCTTTCTCCTAGCCTATGATCTTTAAGGACTCTTGCAGCCCTCTTCATCCTCTTAGACTCTAAGTCTTTAGGCTTGGTAGCTTCCACGATGTTTTCATCCACTGCGGCTAAAATGTAACTAAAGTTATGCTATTGTGGCGACAGGAAATAAAAAGAAATACTAAGGAAAGAATCTGAGGGATTACCTTTCAAAGACAAGGGAGAGAAACCCCGTTCAACAAGGACCGTCTTTTTAATGAGATCCCACGAGTGGGATGTCCCTTTATCCTTTGTGTGGATATCAAAGGCCTCCGCCTCTTCTGGTGACAAAATGATATCATTGGGGCTCCTGTCGACCACATGGACAAAGGATGATCTGAACACTATACCCCAGTCACCACCTTCCTAAACCAAATAAATGAACTCTTTCTTCCATTTCAAGTTTTTATCTGGAACTGACTGCCCATTAACATCATGGGGAACAGTGGGGTGTTGGTTCAAAGAAACCCAACCCGGAGTCTTATCAGGACTGTTTTTAAACCGATTTTTTTTCTAAAAAATCAACAGAGATAGGCAAGTTATTTTTTGATGTACTGGGACATAAAGCGAGGATTCAACCTTCACGCATTGGGTGGAAGTTGACATGGACTAATCTGAACATCTACGAGTAAAGTAGGGATGAAAGGATAAGAGGGAAACCTGATACCAACCCTGATTGTGTCCCTAAAAATACCAAGCGTATCTTTCTTCAAATGACAAGCCATGTCTGCGGCTTCGGCCAGTACCAGATTATACGTCTTTTCAATCTTGTAAAGTCGAGTCATCCTCTTCAGCTCTTTTTTATCATAAAAGGTGTTGACATAATCAAATGCATCAAGGTGGGCATTTAATGGGTATTCATCCCCCTGATGTTAATCATATTAATTAAAGATAAGTTTCTAGAACGAATGAGAAACTTGTTAGACTTCCTTGCAGCGCTCATCTTTTCCAAATGAAGAGCTTTCTTATCGGCCATCTGACAAACCCAGATGATATGCATACGAAATGCAGAAATTAAGGAGATATGCATACAAAATGCAGAAATTAAGAAGATATACATACAAAAAATAGAGGAATTATGAAGATATGCATGTAAAATGCATAAATTATGAAGATACGTATAAAAAATACAAAAAACATGAATATATGAAGAAAATACCTAGAAAAAGTTTGAAGATTTGAAGGTCTTCAACCGGAAAACTGGGAAGTCTGGTGGTCGAAAATCGCTTTATCGCGGAACCCTAGAAGGAGAGTCTCCAGAAATCGCCTAAGCTCTTGAAAGAGTTTGAGAGAAAAAAGAAAACTTATGAGAAATGAGAAATGACAAAGTTAAATGAACTATTCTTAATCACTCTGATATACATAAGCGCATTTGAGGAAGATAAAACGATACAGCCCATAGGCCCAAGGCCCAATTTTCGGAATGTTCTTGAATTCTCCAAGAAAATTGATAAGGCCCATGGGCCGGAATATAATTAAGAATTGGCCATATAGGCCCAAATCCAATTGGGATTGGGAAATAAAGCCCCAGATCCAATTAGGAGTTGGAAATATAGGCCCAAATCCATTTAGGATTTAGAAATAAAGGCCCAAGTCCATTTAGGATTTGGAAATATAGGCCCAAATCCATTAAGAATTTGGAAAAAAGTCCAATCCAATTTGAAGATAAACACAAAATAAGGGGATAAATGACCATTATTTCGACTAGAAATCAAGTCAAATTTTAGGTAGTAGTTCAAATTTGAAATCCTTTGACTAGAGACCGGTAAATTGACCTTTATTTCGATTAAAAATTTAGTCAAATTTCAGGTCGTGGATTAAGGTCAAAAATCTTCGACTAGAGTCCTAAAAATTAACCATTATTCTAACTAGAAATGTAAAAACCCGAATTTTTGACATCAGTAAAAGACCTTTATGAGTAGTAACCTTGCGTTTTAATAAAAAAACTTTTGCAACCACACCATATATGAGTATTTAATTTGAGTTTCCGAGTTGATGTTATGATAATACGTAACAAATGAGTGTACGTAAAAGTCGTTAGTTTTCGAAGAAAACCAATATTATAAAATGACCTTATCTTACGAACCATCGAGGAATACGAGAATCATATTACAATTATGAATCTAGAATTCTATAAATTAAAATCCAAGTACAAGGTTTCAAAGCATAAAGGATTTAAAAGAAAAGATTTACCCTGCGAATCGCTTACGAAGATTTATAACGAAAACAAATAAATGATCAAGCGAATATGTAAGCGAATAAATAAAATGTATCAAGTCACGTAAACTAATTAGTAACAATGTAACCAGGGATTGTCAATCAAATAGTTATCAACCAAAGGACATAGTAACCTAGCTAAGTAGAATAGTGACCTAGCTAAGGAGAATAGTAACCTAGTATATTCAATAGTAGTAAGAATAGTAAAAGTAGTACTTGGCTAATATATAGGCTTTGAAAAATTTCCATGCTTCTTGAGTAATGCAAGATATATACATATCTAAGTACACAAAATAAATTAAACACACTTGATCACCCAAGCAATCAAGCTAAGTTCTCTTTCTTTTTCTTCAACCCGACCAAACTAGGAACATCAGTTTAGACAGGCTGTATCTCCTTCATTTCTCACTCAAAAATGTCATTCAAAAAGGTCTTGATACAATATCCACTTTTTATCTCACACTACTTTTCCATTTAAGTAGTGTAAAGCCCTCATGTTTCCAGATCTTTGCAGAGATGTATGGAAACTGCCCAGCAGAAACCACCAAGAAAGAAAAATCCATATCTCGAGTTCTAGGAATTCAAAAATCACCACATTTTAACCAAAGCTTACCCATATCATGTAAAATCTACGTTAAAAATTTCATGTCCATTGGATTAGTATAGTATAGTTAAATCCTTGCTAAAAGTTGGTGATGAATAGTAAATCCTAAAATTAACGTTATTTTCTTGGCTTAGGTTTTGAAGGATCTACCCAGTATAAGCATCATCCAAGCAATTCAAGAACTAGAAAACATATTTTTAGCATCCCTTGTACTCAAGAAGGTATAAATATTAATTTTAAAGATTTTTTGGATGGATTTTATGGTTGATGTTGAAATGAGTGTTGTTATGTTGAGTTCTTGAAAGTTTAGTACACTTACGATATAATCTTGATGAGTAATGCTTATTTTAAAGATGTGACTTTTGGATGTTGATTAATATGAACTGAAATACATGTTAATGGATTAATATTGGTGAGTTTGAGTGTTGGTATGTGATTTGAGGGATGAAAACCTCAAGGATTTGATGTTGTTGTGGATTTGAGACTTTAATTACACGTGAACTGGTTAGACGGAAGGTTTAGGACATATTAGCTCTGTAAAGTAAAACCTACTGGACATGTCAAGCTATACCTTTATTTTTAGTTTACCTATATATAAATAACGTGTCAAGGTGATTTATGGTTTAGGAGTTATGACCGTTTTAGTAAAACACTTACACGAAAGCAAACTGCAGAAAATTGGTCTAAGAGTTGGACATTTTTGGAACCCTTAAAGCATTCCAAGACTTTGAAAAAATTGGAAAAACTATCTAAGACAGTAAGGAAAAGGGCCTAAAAAGAATTGGGATAAAATTTAAATATTTTGATTTTACTGAAATGTTCGAGTGAAAAGCGCGCAAGGAGAAAACGCGTAAAAAAGATGCTTCGACGCGCGTTTTTTCACCTGTACACTTAAGACTCGAAATGGACTTTGTAAAATGAACGAGTGATAAGAAAACCTGTCAAGGTTGTAAAGATATTGTTTAAGTGCCAAGTATGGGTAAAATGGAAATTAGTTGCATTTACGTGTTTACCGAAGTTAATAGTTAGACCAGGACGTTAGTCGGGTGCTAACCTAGAACGTGGCCATTGTTATAGGTTGTCATCCGAGAAACCGTACCCGTGCACTCCCTAGCACCAATGTAAGTTTTCAAACTCTACCTCTTAAAAGCATTCTATTGTGTTTGTTTTTCAAATAATTGCGATATATACATGATGTTGTATTACGATATTTTAGGAATTGTGATATATAATATCAGACGATATGTTAATGATTTTGGTATAAGAATATTGTTGGATTTCAATCGATAATGCCAGAGAGTAGCGGTGTATATATGAGGTGTTTATTTTAGACCGATGATAGGTCAGTATAAGTTGATGAAAACTCGGAAGTATTCCAGATGTGTTTTACTTAAGAATATTAACGCTAGCGAGTGGCGTGGTATATATATTTTAGACCGAGAGTCGGTCGATATAATTTATTTAAAAACCCGGAAGTATTCTGGAGATGTTGATGTTTCGAATGAGTCAAGTCCGTATCTATTTTATTTCAAGGGACTCGATGTCCTCTTATGATTTATTAAATACCTCGAATTTTATTTAAAAACTATTTCTAAAGATCGTATTCCCTCGGCCCTATGTAATTACCCGAGCAATAAATATTATTTCAGATATTCATTTAAAAGGGAGAAGTATTCTCCAAAATTTATTTTATTTTAAAACCAATTATTTTACATATATATTAAAGATTAATATAATTACTTAAACATAAATTAGTTGAGGAATGTTATTTCAAATATTCTTTTAAAGTAGAACTGTTCGAGGTTTAATTATTTAATTATTCAATATTTATTAAATTATTTAATATGATTTAAAAATTTATAAAACCTATTTTAAAATATTATCTGAGTTTCATAAAATCATACCAATACTTCCGGATCGTCGAAAAATATTATCTCGACATATTTTAAAATACTGTAGTGTCAAAAGAAACTTCCCCTTATTTATTTATCTGTTGATAACGGTCAACTACATTATCTTAGTAGTTCCTCCGAAAATTCTCGGAAGTACATATATACATATATAAGATGAGATGTGCCTATGAACAAGCAAAACGCTTGGGGAACTTCGATGTAGTTCGAGTTATTGGGATATGAAAGAATTTTTCAAAGGACAAGGAGGGGTAGACTTTAGTACTTTGTGTACTAGAGCGACTACTGGTGTGCCACATGTAAACAAGTGAAGTATGTGGAAATCCTGGATGTATGGGCCACACATAATATGCCCTAATGCGGGAAGGGTGACAATAATATTCTGTTGTACGACTGATCATCATATAGTAGGGCTCCGAAGATTGTCCTATTCTTCCAATTGGAATTGTGATGCAATACTGTAACCCAAGCCTAGGTGCTAGGTTTACCATTAAGGTATTTGTAGACTAATAAGTAAATCAAAGAATTGTTTTCAAAAGAGGTGTGTATCAACAAGAAAACTACTTTGAATCCTTATACGGATTAATATAAGTTCTTTAACAGTCTTTTCATACTATTGTTATTGTGGCTGATCATTATTGCTCACTTTTGCTTTCTTTTAAATGTCACAACACAACAGATTACCAGTATGTCGGCGTGAGACTTAGTCACTTGAAATCATGGGGAGAATCCCTTACAGCTTTGTCTCAGATGGACCAGAGTATTCAGATAGGTATAAGATGATAATAGTAATTATTGTAACTTTATGTAGAGCTTACTAATAATAGTTTAAGATCCTGTAAAGTACATTTGAGTTGTAATAAAAGAAGATTACATTGTGTACATTGTTTCTAAGGCTATAACTTGTGTGTTTTTGTGTGTGTGAGATTGGGGGTCTGTTGTAGCGACTGGGAATTTCGTGACCTGATTAAGTGAATAAAGTATAATTTTGTGTTATAATTGTGAATTTATGTGAATAAAATAAAAAGTTAAATGATTATGTGGATTAAGTATTATCATTGTATAATAGTAACTGGGAATGTAAAGTAACTCATTCTAGTTTGATGAGTCAGCTAAAAGGCTAAGCTGTGTTATCGGGCCGTCAAGTTGAACGGAACCCGTCTTAAAAAGGGATTAAGGTGTTTAAGCATATGAATATGAATTATGTGTTAAATAAAAATGTTTAAATGAATATTATATTCTAGTATATAGAGTATGATTGTGAAGCGTAGTTAAAAATGCTCAGTGTCGGGCCGTTAGTCAAGACCCAAAGCGTTACCCGAAAATTGAATATTAATAAAAAGGGGGGATTTTTTTACTTGAACATATTTCAATATGAGTCGTGATATGTGATATTATGTTATTTCCTGTTAATGTGCATGATTATGTGATCTGGAAATTTTTAAATGATTTTAAGAGATTTATTTAATTTAAATAAGGTTTATTGAACCTTTATATATTTTTATAAAATTATCTGAGTATGGTCAAGGCGTGAAATTTGTTTTATTATCTTCAAAATAGTCCTGGAGACTTTCTAAAAATGATAGATGAAATTATTTCGTGATCGGTATATTTTAAAATGATTCTATTGGGTCATATTTTTATTTTGAGCGTAATCTTGTAAAATTAATATAAAATAAACCGTACGCTCAAAAATTATTTTAAAATATGGTTAGAAAGCTGATTTCAAGATCTTTATTATAAAATTATTATTCATTCATTTTCACCTTTTCTGAGGGAGTTATGTATTATCCAAATTCGTTTTTGAGTTTTTGAATAAAAGAAAAGAATTTTCTAGAATTAGTTGGCGAAAGACCATTTTGCCCCTCCACTCACTTATAAATACACCCACTCTTCCTTCCTTCCTCTCCACTCTCTTCTTCCTCTTGGATCACTCTTTCTTTCTCTTTTCTTTTCTCCCTCTCTCTCCCTAATTATTTCTTCCCCCCCCTCTCTCTCTCCTACATGCTACATCAAATTCGACTTGGAATTTAAAGATCTTGCCATTGATATTCATCATTTTCAATCCTCTATCTATATACTCTTTGCATGTAAGTGTTTAAGAAGGTTTTTGCATCAACATCTCTTGGTTATATCTAAGAAAACTTAATTTCTTAGTGTGTGATCTTAAGAGAGTATAGTGCACTAAATTATGTGCTTTTCTTTGGTTTTCTTTTGACGTTGGTTCGAACTTTTGCTAATAAAAGGGGGGTGTGATTTTGATTCGAGTTTTGCAAAGGGTTTTGGTTTAAAAATCTATTTTTTGGTTCGGTTTTTCTTTTAAATGGTTCGAATGGATGAGTTATGGCTTGAACTTGAGTTTATGATTAATTCTTGAACATGCATATTGATCATTTCTAGTTAATAGATAATTTTTGGACTTGCATATTGATGATTGGATTTAGAGGAGTTTTGGTTCGATTTTTATAAAAGAAAAAGAGTTAAAAAGGGTTTTCTTGTTAAGAATTGAGTGCACATAGGCTTTAAAGGTAAAAATTGACTTTACATGTTAATTTAAGAGTTGCATGTTTGATTAGGGCCGAATAAGGCTTGGATTTGTAAGAAAGAAATAGTTTTTAAACTACTTGATTAATTTATGTGATTTGTGATTTGATAACTTGTTGCTTGTGACTTGTTTTTTGATTCAAAATTTTATGGGATGAATGGATGATAAGGCAACTAATTAGTTTAAGTCCTAATAAAGATAGGATAAAAATCTAGATTATGCATGATGACAATAAGTGGTTGCATGTTGATTTCTTGGCTTGGTTCCATTATTTTGGTTTGAATTTTTGAGTTAGAAAGGAAAAAGTTGTTCGTTTGTCAAGTTATTTTTTTGGTTTACTATGTGTTTTGGTTCGAATTTTGGGATTAAAAAGAAAAGGATGAGTCGTTTCGATATAAGGTTATATAAAAGGTTTGGAGTATTAAGGTATAGTATGTTATGTGATATCGTTGAGTCATACTATGTGATTCGAAGATTAATTGTAAATTTGGAGTATATGAGTATATCGTAATGCATGCTATGTGAATATAGTAAAGTATATACTTGCTATGTGTTATGTGAGTACACTATATTTATGCATGAGTATATGAGTTAAGTGTTATCGCAATATAGGGAAATCGTTAAGCATTCTGAGAAACGTCGAGTGTCGAGTAAGTTGCTGATTAGGGATTTTGTTTTGGATTGTAGATTCGGCTAGCGAAGGAATTCAGGCTAGAAGAGGGAAAGGAATCATAGGTGGAAGTAGTTCAGTTTCAGTAAAGCAGGAAAGTGATTTAAGGCAAGTAACTCTGCCTTCTCTTGTGAATTGTTTATAGAGAGGAAATTATTGATGCCATGATTAACTAGAGGCTTTTTTATTGCAATTGTGATATACCTGTTATTGATTTTGAGAAACCCTGATATTGTTCTTTTGACAATTTGATATCATACCATGTTTGATCCTATGTAGTAAACCTGTTGATTCGTACCCTGAATATCGTATTATTTCCTTTGTTATCATATGAAACCGTAAACCCTAAATGAATTTTTAAATTCTTCCTTACTTAATGTCTTGATCAATCCAAATTCTTCGTTGACCCGTGAACCCTGTAATGAGTTGAATGTTGAAACTCTCTTGAATTGGAACTAGTTAACCCTGTTTATCATTTGATCCAGTTCCTTGGTATTGATCCCAGTTTATGCTTGATCCGTTCACTTTCCTTGAAATCTTAAATTGAACTTAAGAATTTTTTTTGACTTGATTGAGTCCAAATGATTTCACATTCTTGGTAATGTTAAAATGAATTTAACTTTTTTCCTTCTTCCAATACAAGGTTTTCGAAACGAATTCCTGATGGATTGGATAGAGACGTAAGAAGCTTGTTGGACTAATCCAGTCACATAAGAGGCTAGCGGGGCTAGTACAATATAAGGCTATAATGCCTTAGGTACCATAATGACCAGATGGAGGTCGGTACGGGCTGATCACCCATATTATAATTTAAAGATGGATATTCCAATCAAGGGTTCTCTTATACTCTATAAAGATGAAAATGTTTATATACTTGGAGCAGTTGCTCCTTATTCTTTAAAAGATGAAATGAAATGAAATAGAACAACTCGAATCTTTGTTTTGATTGTAATGATGCGAACCCTGTCACTTTACACTGATGATAAGTTTCAAAGTCTGATTGATTGTTTCCTTCTGTTGAGAAACAATTTAAAGTCCTGCTAATGATTTGAGATGAATGTTGGCTTTTAACCTAACCTGAGCCTTGATTCCTGAAAGCCCAAATCCTTCTTTATAACCATTTCATAGCCAGAGATAAAAATCTACCACCTAGATATTTAAAGTAGAATGCCTCGTATGTTGATATTGATATTGTCACTGTATTATAGAACTGTTTATATAGTTACTTGCTGAGCTTCTTTGCTCAGATATTTTGCTAACCATGGCAGTTAAGAAAGAAGATGGCCAGACTTAGGCGCACCGCTCACCAGAGCGTTCCTGGCGGTCCCTACCGTGTCGTAGGTTTCCATATGCCAGAGGAGGTAGCAGTATGTGTGAGCAAGCGTTTAAGTTGGAAGGATTATATAAGTTGGATCAGATACAATGGGTTATCTGACGATTCCATGTCGGAATCTGTTAGGTCCCAATGTGTTTGTAGAAGGGGGGTTGAATACAAACAGTACCAAATAATCGAATAAATGCGGAATAAAAAATGTGAAACAAAATTCAAGTTAAATAAAAATATTATTAAACTTGAAAGGTGTTACAACAACTGTATCGATTACAAGGTATTAATCTCAAATCAATTATCACAAATCTAGAATAAATTCGACATGAACTTTTTCTATTTTTGCAATAATTAGAATCAAATGCTAAACGCGATTTGAGATTAAGTTCTAGGGATTTTGATCCGCTAGATTGTTACACAAGAACAAGATAAAGATTTCTAGTTGATTGGATTTAACTTTACAATCTAGAAATTGATCTTGAAGTTTGCAGAGAAGAATGTAATATTGTTCTGCTTCTTTTTCTTTTGTTCTCGGGTTCTGTATGTTGGATGATTGAGTTGAATGACTTATGCTTCTATTTATCAACAGCCGAATTAATTGAATTGGAATGACAATCCTTTAAGCTTGTATGACAATCGGTGAGACTATCCTTTTGAGCTAGCAAGACAATCGTTTGAACCAGCATGACTATCGGTAGGACAATCTTTTGAACTGGCATGACAATCTCCTTCCTAGTGTAACTTTCGGTATGACAATTGAAATGACTTGGCATGACAATCGGTATGACAATCCAGATTGTCATGCTAGTTCATTTTCAATTGTCTTGCTGATTTAAGATTGAATTTAATCCAATTAAACTTCTGAAAATTCCTAAAATTAATTCTGAATTAATTAATCAATTAATTTAATTAATCAATAAATTAATCTTTGCAGATATAATTTATTTACTTAATTAAATTATATGACTTAATTAATTAATAGAGAATTAATACTAACCCTGAGCAGCATCCATTCTTCTGAATATCTTCTGAAAATCACTGAGAATTATGAATCAATTCCGCCATTTCAACGTTGACACTCGATGTACTGTCTGGTTCATGAGTGACTAACTTCCGTGACGTTTTTTCATGTCTTGACTTTGACGCTTTGATTTTCTTCAGATTAAATCCTTGTAATTAATGATACTCTGACGAGATCTCTGTCACTTGATTAAATCCACAATCTTGATTTATATCACTGAGGCATGATCAACTTCTTGAACTTCTTCCAGTGAATTAACTCCTCAAGTCTGTAGATGAACCTTGTTTCTGAATCCTTTGACAGATATTACTTTGCGAGATCTCTCTGACGGTCGATCCACTATTTACTTATTACATTCTTATTTGAGTTGAGTTGAATCCTCGAATATGCAAATAGGTCTATGACATATGACTTACAATCTCCCCCTATTTGTTTGTTAGACAATAACACACAAATACCTAGAGGATAACTCAACTAACAAATAAGAAAAAGATATAAACATACATGCAAAGTAAATAGCAGAAAAGTTCTGGATGAGATTTAACATTTTCCAGATTCCAAGTAGATGTTCCTCTAGACTGAACATATCTTCAAGTAGTTCCATCTTCATTTGTACAACCACATTTCCTGTTGAGAAGCCCATATCTCTTGCTTCTCCCCCTATGAGAATCAACTGATTAAATAAGATCACCTTCGTTTTACCACCTCTCCCGTACAATAGGATCCGCAGATAAAAACCAATGGTACTCCCTTAACAGCTTCTTCCCTTATCAGAAAATCACCTTGTGTTTACCACCTCTCCCGTTCAATAGGATCCGTAGTTACAAACAACAATGGTGTGGAGTAGTGTACATTTTTAGGATCTTTTTCTTCCTCCCTGCTATTTCTCCCCCTTAGTTGAGGAATCCTCCAAACTATTTCTTAAGCTTTTATCTCCCCCTTAAAGAAGGAATGTATGCCGTCGTCTGAAGGAGTTCTCATATTTCACTTGGTTGGAAAAGAAATAACAAGTAGTTTCTCTTTCTTCCTCACTGTGAGTGTGTGATTGTGTTTTAGTGTACCTCACATGTGTTTCACTCTTCTCTCCACTCGTGTTTACACTCATTCTCACAAGTGTATCACTCTTCTCTCATAGCTCCATAATCCAGCTGTACCTGCAAGGAAAATCACCTTAGCCATCCTTAAGGAGGTCACAGGTGGTGCAATGGGAGTTCACAAATCCCCATCCTTGTTAAACTCGTCAGATGAATCTGAGTCATAATCTACAAGTTGCTAGTTTCCCTTTTAGGGTTCCAGATTTGAATTCTGGGAAGGTAAACAATGATCCAAAGAATTTAGCATAAAGATCAAGGTTCCCTTCTAATGTCTGTGAAGACATTTCCTTGTGACTCATCAGGTAATATCTGAATCATTGTCAACAAGTTGCCGATCTGCACCTATGTCAGATCCACTATCCGCAGATGCATCCAGGGGATTTAAGCCTGGGGAGGTAGACACTGACCACTGACATATGGCTTTTGGATCAGTATCCTCTCCTAACACCTGTAAAGGCAATTGGTCCACTAACGAACCTTGAACAATCGAATCTGACCTTAAAATGGTCGAAACTCTTATTTCCGTCAACTCATCCTTTGTGTGTCTAACATCTCCTTGTGCATCAAGAATTGATTATGTTTGAAGTGGTGACACTACATCGGATACCTTGGCCGACAGGCAAAATTTCAATAGACGCACCCTGTTGAGAGAATGAATCTAGTAACTTTTTTTATGCCTTTTCAGCCATTACATCTTTTTGAGAAGATGTATGGGGGCTAGCAGTTGTCTCGGTTTAAATACTACTCATCTATGTAGGAGACAGAGCTACTGGGTTGACTACAGAACCTTCCTTATGTGGTGCACTAGGCACTATCTCCCTCACGCTCATTCATACTACTTTTAGTGGTAAGAGAGTGTTGGTTGGTTCTGTTTTTGTGTTTGTCTTTACAGTCTGGGATAGATGTTGTGGGTTTTCAACCTCATGACTGTCAATGAAAGAAAGTCATTGGAGACTGAACCTGTAACACAGAACATATGGTAATAGAGAGAAAATGATTTACACTAGTGATTTCAAAAGATTTTACATGAAATAAGAAACCACTAATGTAGAAAGAAGTTTAATTTTGTTTTTCAATATGAATGAGTTTTTGGATAAAACATTGATCACTTAGGGTAAAGTCTAAGTAATTCTCATTCATGTCAAAAGCTTACAAATATCTGCAACATAATGTTAACAACATATCATTGACCGATACTTGTCAAGTACTTTAGATACTAATTGTTATGTTGCATAATCAATATATCACTGCACATATAAAATAATATGATTGTGCTTAGTGATAAGATAGTTATTAATATGACGACTCTACTTATTCATATAAAATTATAACTTCTGTTAGAGTGCCATACCATGTCCTTGACGATTGCTTGAGCAGTATACTAGTTCATACCAACCTGAAGTGAGATTGTGAAGAAGAGATTGCATAGTCCAATAGATCTGCAGCTGCAAAGTCCATGAACTGTGGTGCACTGACTTCTTCTTTTAACTCACCAATCAGGAGTACACTTGTACACATCTTACTAGAGTACAATTCCAAGTGTAATGTGCAGCAGGTGCCTGATATGTCGTAATATTCTCAAGTCTCGTCACTGGTGCTATATGTTAGATACTGCTTCCTGATAATAACCTAGCACAATATACAAAATTACAATGATAACATTCCCAGCTTGCAAACAGCCATATCCCTCAGATAAACCTTTGCTGTTATCTCCAAAGGTAACCAGGGGGCCAGCTTTCTCAACCACATTTGATAGCAGGGCTCTATCTCCGGTCATATGTCTTGATGATCCACTGTCAAGAATCCACACTACCGGTTATACTTGTTTAATGCCCTGCACTACAAATGGATTAGACCTTCTTCGGAACCCAAACTTGGTTGGGCCCGGCATACTTGTAGAACTGTCCTTTGTCAGGCAAAACAACATTTTTAATTTTAATTGTCTCAACTTTCTCAATGACTGAACATTTGACCTTGTAAACAGCCTTAACAAATTTCTGTTTAAGCTTAGGCACAAATGTCTCCTTTCTAGCCTTAGAAGGACTGGCAGTCTTAGACCTATCATGCTTCTTGTTATTCACATGCTGACGAGGAGTAGTCTTATCATTAGACACATGCTTACCATTAAAATAAGCATACATTATATTAAAAGCACAAGACATACAATTAGCAACACTACATGCTTTATGAGAGTGATTAACAGCAGGCAATTTATGCATGGTAGACATGGCATTATTGTTATCCAACTCATGTGTGTCTGAGTTAGTCTCAGTTGCTTTCACAACTTTGACTGGAACTTTCGACTCACTTGACTTGGAAACAATCTTCTCATAAGCATGATCCTCAGCACGTATTTCTTCTTGAATAACAGAAGAGGTAGCATCAAATGGTTCAGCAATTGATGCTTTATAGAGGGGTTCATCAACACCCTTAAGCACATGTGGTACTTCCCTCCCTTTAGCACAGACATGAGGAGGGGAGTTTAAGCCTAATTCTCCAATAGCAGCATTGTAATCATATCCTATTCCAGATGTTTGATTAACAGCTTGCTTACTGTAGAACTCTTTAGCCTTCGAACAAGAATTGAAGTAGGCTCTAACCTTAGTCTCAAGACCGGTGATCTTGTCTTTGAGAATAGTTTCGAGTTTTCTATAACAGTCAACTCTATTCTCTAGAAAAGATACATGTTCTTTTAATTTGTCTTGATTAATGTGCACAAGTCTTAATTCATTGACCTCTTTCTCAAGGTCTGTGATCTGTAAACTTAACAGTTCATTATCACGACGTGCACAATCTAAGTTACCTCTTAGATGATAAACCATTTCAGCATCAGAAAGTTTTACCTCTATTCTTGACGATGAAGCTTTTCCATCAATAGCCATAAGAGCAAGATTTCCTTCATCTTCATCTTCACTGTCAGTATCATCCCAGCTTCTTCCCTTTGCCAGATAAGCCCTTTCAGAGTTCTTTCTTACTTGCTTTGGCTTCCTACATTCTGTGGCAAAGTGTCCCAACTCATTGCAGTTATAGCATCTAATGGTGCTTCGATCAACCATCCCTGTTTTGTACCCACCACTGCTGGTGTTAGAGGATGAAGATCCACCTTTCTGGAATTTGTTGTAGTTGGACTTGTACTTAAGCTTGGGATTCCTCCTGAATCTGACATGGGAGAATCTCTTGACAATTTGGGCCATTGATTCATCTTCCAATTGCTCCAGCTCTTCCAAGGAATAAAAATCATCACTTGATTGATTTGTAGTAGGAGGATCATATTCTGCTACTAACTCATTTTCCTCACCCTTGGAAAACTGTACCATTCTTTCTAACTGTTGAGATTGTTGTTGTTGTTGACCTTCAGCTACAAGTGCAGTAGATGTGCTGACCATTCTATCCTTCCCGTAGACTTCCTTCTGTTGAATCTGCTCCAACTCATAGGTTTTTAACACTCCATAGAGCCTGTCCAAAGAAATCTCACTCAGATCTCTAGCTTCTCTAATGGCAGTGATTCTATGTTCAAGATGAGCTGGCAGTGTTAAAAGGAACTTTTTGTTGACCTCCCTGATTGAATAATACTTTCCATTGATGTTCAGGTTGTTGATCAACGCATTGTACCTCTCAAACACTTCAGTAATTCCTTCTCCTGGATTTGATTTGAAATGTTCATATTCAGAGGTTAGGATTTCCAACTTGTTCTCCCTAACTTCCTCTGTGCCTTCATTAATCACCTCAATAGTTTCCCACATGTGTTTGGAATTTTTACAGTTCATCACATGTCTGTTCATCAAGGGAATCAATTAATATTAATTGACGGCTGACATCCAAGGAGGCTTCTTCCTTCTCAGCAGGAGTAAAATCTTCAGGCTCTTTTGGATAGGTTCTAGCTTCAGTAGTCACCACACCATCTATTATTACCTCTGGTTCAATAACCATCGGAGTTTTTATACCCTTCTTTAACAAGTTTGAATATTTGGGATTTGCAACTTGTAAAAATAATAGCATCTTCTTTTTCCACATGATATAATTCTCTTTATCAAATTGTGGAATTTTAACGGTTCCAACTTTATGTGAAGTCATTATGAATTTTTGAATAAATAAAAATTCAAGGAGTTGAAAAATCACAAAAGTCTAGGATCTTGATTTGTTCGTTAATCAGAAGGCTCTGATACCAATTGTTAGGTCCCAATGTGTTTGTAGAAGGGGGGGGGTTGAATACAAACAGTACCAAATAATCGAATAAATGCGGAATAAAAAATGTGAAACAAAATTCAAGTTAAATAAAAATATTATTAAACTTGAAAGGTGTTACAACAACTGTATCGATTACAAGGTATTAATCTCAAATCAATTATCACAAATCTAGAATAAATTCGACATGAACTTTTTCTATTTTTGCAATAATTAGAATCAAATGCTAAACGCGATTTGAGATTAAGTTCTAGGGATTTTGATCCGCTAGATTGTTACACAAGAACAAGATAAAGATTTCTAGTTGATTGGATTTAACTTTACAATCTAGAAATTGATCTTGAAGTTTGCAGAGAAGAATGTAATATTGTTCTGCTTCTTTTTCTTTTGTTCTCGGGTTCTGTATGTTGGATGATTGAGTTGAATGACTTATGCTTCTATTTATCAACAGCCGAATTAATTGAATTGGAATGACAATCCTTTAAGCTTGTATGACAATCGGTGAGACTATCCTTTTGAGCTAGCAAGACAATCGTTTGAACCAGCATGACTATCGGTAGGACAATCTTTTGAACTGGCATGACAATCTCCTTCCTAGTGTAACTTTCGGTATGACAATTGAAATGACTTGGCATGACAATCGGTATGACAATCCAGATTGTCATGCTAGTTCATTTTCAATTGTCTTGCTGATTTAAGATTGAATTTAATCCAATTAAACTTCTGAAAATTCCTAAAATTAATTCTGAATTAATTAATCAATTAATTTAATTAATCAATAAATTAATCTTTGCAGATATAATTTATTTACTTAATTAAATTATATGACTTAATTAATTAATAGAGAATTAATACTAACCCTGAGCAGCATCCATTCTTCTGAATATCTTCTGAAAATCACTGAGAATTATGAATCAATTCCGCCATTTCAACGTTGACACTCGATGTACTGTCTGGTTCATGAGTGACTAACTTCCGTGACGTTTTTTCATGTCTTGACTTTGACGCTTTGATTTTCTTCAGATTAAATCCTTGTAATTAATGATACTCTGACGAGATCTCTGTCACTTGATTAAATCCACGATCTTGATTTATATCACTGAGGCATGATCAACTTCTTGAACTTCTTCCAGTGAATTAACTCCTCAAGTCTGTAGATGAACCTTGTTTCTGAATCCTTTGACAGATATTACTTTGCGAGATCTCTCTGACGGTCGATCCACTATTTACTTATTACATTCTTATTTGAGTTGAGTTGAATCCTCGAATATACAAATAGGTCTATGACATATGACTTACAGAATCGAATGAATTTGAATTTATTAATATTTTGGGTTGTAATATATTTATTTTATTTGGTAGTTGTAATCTTATCTCATACTTAATCCTGTGTAGATCCTGTTAGAGTTAATCGGGGTTCGTTATATCCGCTGTTATTATATTAGTTAATGGTGTCTGGGTCCTCATTTCCTAACCCCGAGATTGAGGGCGTCACATTTGTGATATAGAGTTATCGGATTATTGAGTTAATATAGGTTACACATGATTGAAGGATTGCGTGATGGCTCAGATTCCTGACCCTGGATTTGGGGGCGTTACAAGAAATCTAGTCGAATTTCAGGTCGTGGTTCGAAGTCGAAATTCTTCGACTAAAGACCTGTAAATTGACCATTATTTCGATAAGAAACCTAGTCGAATTTCAGGTTGAAAATCTTCAACTAGAGTCCTATAAAATGACCAAATATCAACCAGGATCCTAGTGGAAATTAAGGTCGTGAATCCTGGTTGAAAACCTTCGACTAGGATGTAAAGGATGGACCAAATTTCGACCAGGATCCTAGTCGAAATGTAAAGAATGGACCAAATTTTGACTAGGATCCTAGTCGAAATGTAAAGAATGGACAGAATTTATGATTAAATACAAATAACATATATATATAAAGTATGTGTATAATTATATAAAATTTGTATAAATTTAATATTTAATACATTTACACACGCTATAAACTAAAAAAAAAATTTTAAATTATATATAATTATATAATTTAAATATCATATATGTATTTAGTTTTGGATTTGAATATCCCGAATTCGGATACGGATTATATCCACTTTTTCTCAAATATGGATGTAAATTTTTGGACGGATATTAGATTTTTTGAACTTTTTGACAACCCTATGAGTCAAAATCCAGGTCCTGGATCCTGGTCGTAAAATAACAGAAAAATTGAGAAAAATAAGAAAAATAGTGAAAATATTCCTTTGGACGGTAATAAACCAGGATAAGATTCTTTAGTTATCTGCAATGGTAACTAGAACAATAAGAGTTACTATATCCGGGGAGCAGAATAGGTCACGAAGCTTAAATATGTTCCGCTAAAAGGGACAAAGAACCCTCTCACAAGAATCTTGTCGTTCTTAGAAGAAAGTGTGATTCGAGTTGGTAAAACATAAGCAGCCCTGAGAAATGCACAGTTGTTGTAAATGTGTAGGTCGCTCAACACTTTACGCTATAAACGATACCATGCAAGGGCATAAAATAACTTAACTTCTACAAAATCTTATACGATTTCCTAGAAGAGGGCAAATGATAGGGAATAAAATAACCCTAATTGCGTAATTAATGTCGTATTGATTATGCCTGATTTGGTCCGAAAGTGAAACCTGATTAATAAAGCCCAGTAATTAATGTAGCATTAATTGGGCTCTAGAGGCCCGTAGACCAAGGATTTACTATTCAATTCGTAGGTGATAAATCAGCCTAGATGATAGTAAGTTTAAATCATACTCGAACTCTTAAAAGAGTAGTCCTCAAGCTACACAATCCCAGAAAGAAGCAAATCCCTACTTTCTAGGACTCCAAAGTCTATTCTAAGTCTGAGACTTGCCCACCAAATCTTCTAACCCTAATCTAACTCAAGGCTACCCACGCCTATATAAAGGGTCTCACCTCACCATTCAGAACTACATTTTTAACTTGATCATTGGTATAGAGCAAGGTACGTAGGCATCTTATGAAGGCATATTAGAGTCATGAAACACAAGAGCAGTCAATCAAGGGTCATTAGCTCACGAACCCTAGCATTAATTACAATCTAGTTTTTTTACCCATAACACCTGGTAATAATATCAAACTCTGCTTTATTTTCATTTTGCACTGCATTATCATTGATCACAACCGGCATGGATTATAGTCACCAGAGGCTGAAATTTTAATAATCTTAAACTCTTTGTAGTCTTTATAATTATTTCCTGGAAATATTTTTAGTTCAGATACCATTTCAGCTTCCTCAGCTAAAGCTTTCTTTTTACAAGAAAAAGACATGTTAACACCTAAACAAAAAAAATCATTTGAAAACTAATTGATGTTACCAAGTACACAAAGATAGATAGTCCCAACCTTTTGTATTTATAATTAAATAATTCAATAATAAAATAATACAACATTTAATTATGTGAACTCGTTCACGATCAATATCGATATTGCATTTTTATTAAAAAATTACCCTTTTAATGATTAAAACTGTTGTGCAAGACATGCCTGTACTATAACAAGACTAAGTCAAATTGACAACCCTAAGTAAGTTGTATGATAATCTAAGTTTGCATTTTGTATTATATCACTTAAGTCTGTAAAAATGTAAATAGACTAGACTGGAGTATTTTTCTGTAAACGGTCTCAAGCCTAAAAATAAGCTTTGAAAGAAGATCATGCCTCAAAGGAAGTGTGAAGAAGCTTGGAGTTGAATAAATCTGTTTTGTGAAAAAAATACTAAGTCAAGAAGTCTACAAGTCACATATTAAGTGTTATAGAGAAGTCATTCGAGAACTCCAGAATGGCTTATCGAGAAGTCAAGAAAAGCTACTAGAGAACTCGGAGATATCGACAAGCCAAATTGAAAACATGAAGATTGGAGATATTGACAAGTCATTTATTCACTAGAGAACTCTGAGATATTGACAAGTCAAAATATCACTAGAGATCTCTGAGATATTGATAAGTCAAAATGTCACTAGAGATCTCTGAGATATCGATAAGTCAAAATATCACTAGAGATCTCTAAGATATCGATAAGTTAATTTGTCACTAGAGAACTCAGAGATATCGATAAGCCAAAATAAAGTCATGAAGATAAGAGATCTCGACAAGCTAAATTATCTTATAGAGAACTCAGAGACTTCGATAAGTCAAACAACTATAGAGTAATTAAAGATCTCGATAAGTCATTATACTTATCGAGATGTCGAGTTCTCTATATAACTAACTGGAGATCTCAATGTAAAGCTCAAGTACAGAATGCAGATCAGTTTAATATCAAAGATTATCGATCAACAAACAAATCAATCACTGATTTGAAAAGTCTACAAAAGCAGCTTAAAAAGTACAAGATTAAAGGCCAAGATTAACTGACAAAGTAAAGTCACAGACATGCATGATTTGAAAAGATACACTAAGCCAGAAATAGAAAGTTTTAGTTAAATTGAAGTAGGGTTTAGTACATGCTTTTGCAAGCTGTGTAAAACAAGTGTTTACTGTCCTATAAAGTAAACACTGAATGCTTTGTTTTCAGTTGTAATATATAGATCTAAAAAATCTTGTAACTCTCAAGAGAGAAGCTAGTTCTTTATCAACAAAGAACCCAAAAATTTGTAGCAAAACAATAGCTTGATTTTAATATAAAATTAAGTGAGTTTTAAAAGATAAGTGTGTTCATGTGCATGTTTTAATTATTCTGTTAAAGCATATTATCTCTACAATACATATTACTTTGTTCACCATTCTTAAAAGTTGAAAAACCCATTAAAATTGTTTAAAACACATTCACCTCCCTGTGTTGTATTCATTATCCAACAAGTGGTATTAGAGAAAAATTTGAAAGCAAACAGATTAAAGATCTTGGAAGAATGAATACACAGAAGCTAAGCAGTATCCAGATCCCCACCTTTGACAGATCTAACTATACATTATGGAAGAAAAATGTTGCTGTTTATCAGGATGGCCAATCTACTATACATTCAGATCCTTAAAAATGGGCCTTTCACTCCCATGGTAAGAGTTGAGGAATCTACAGATGGAGACATGATCATTCCAGAACATTATGCTCCTAAAGATCGCTCAGAATACACTGAACCTGAAAAAAGTCTCTATGGACAGTGGCTTGTAGCTGATCTTGATTGAGTCACTTGACAATTTAATGTACAATAACATTGTTAACTGTGACACAGCCAAACAAATCTGGGGAAAATAGAAATCTTATGTGAAGGAACAGAGGAGGTTAGGTCAAACCAAAGAAGGATTCTTGTTTCTCAGTATGAAGGGTTAATGGCTAAACTAAAAGAAGGAATCACCGAAGCTTTTCAAAGGTTCAATAAACTGATAAATGACTTGCAGCTTCATGATAAATATTATGAAGATGAGGAGGTTAACCTAAAGTTTCTGCTAGCTCTTCCTGACCATCTTGAACAGAAAATCTCAGCTATTAGAGAAGGAAGAGAATTGAGCAGAATAACTTTGGAAGTTCTATATGGAATCTTGAAAACTTATGAACTTGAAATGATGCAAAGAAAGTCATTGAAAGAATACCATGGTCATGTTTTTGATGATTCAAGTGCTTTAATTATAAACGACAGAGAAGAAAGTGAAGATGAGCAAGATGATCAAGTTTCAATTATTCAATCTATAGAATAAAAGAATAAAGGACCTCAGAAGCAAGTTGTGTTGGAACTGGAGGAAGATGAATATTATACCTTGGATAAGCTAGATGAAATGGACCAATTCATGGATTTCTTGGCTAGGAAGTTCTCCAACATAAGAGTCAAGAATCCAAGGTTTTTCAAAGGCAAGGGACAGTCTTCCTACAACAACAATTGGAAACCAAAAACTTAGCAAAGGTGGCTACAAAATAGGATATGTGGACAGATCAAAGATAAGGTGCTTCAACTGTGATGAGTTGGGTCACTTTGCTATTTGTAATACCCTAGATCCAGGGTCAGGGATCCGGGTTGTCACGGTCTTTCTTTCCACAATATCACTTAACTTAATTAATAATAAATAACCTCATGCTGTGACCCCACACTAACACACACCACAACCCATTATAGTCTCAGAGATGAAATTGAAATAAGTACAAGTCCTTGAATCCACAATTTAAAAGTTATTACAACCCAAAATGATTACTTGATGAGTTTACAGTTAATTGCCATTATCATCCGGGGTCAGGGATCCGGGTTGTCACGGTCTTTCTTTCCACAATATCACTTAACTTAATTAATAATAAATAACCTCATGCTGTGACCCCACACTAACACACACCACAACCCGTTATAGTCTCAGAGATGAAATTGAAATAAGTACAAGTCCTTGAATCCACAATTTAAAAGTTATTACAACCCAAAATGATTACTTGATAAGTTTACAGTTAATTGCCATTATCTGCCACAAGTTATAATTATACATAATTGGTTCCCAAAAGTAGAATGCCTGATCTACCAATAGATCTACCTCTGCAGCTATAGCAGCTACAACATCAACGGGAAGACGCGGGACGCTTCCCACGCGCTTGCACTGGGTCTGCTTGAGTCTGGCCATCTTTCCTAACTGTTGTTGTGTGATGAAGAAATGAAGCAAGAGTGAGCATTATAGCTCGCAAGATAATATGTAGTATAAACAATAATGCAAGTATCTAAATGGATAACTTACTAGAAACTTTATCAAGTGTAAGGTAATTACTTACTGGTTATAAGCTTAAAGGAAGATGAAGTTACCAATTACTTTACTATACTTATACCATTTTATTAAACTACTTGAACTACCACTGTTCAAAGTATTATAGGTTTCAAAAGATCATCCCATAGATGAGACCACAAGTTAAGACTTGAATATATTCAATCCTTGAAATATTATTGAATGAAATGAAGTTACGAGATACTTTATTTAGTCCCGATATATATATCCACATATATGTCTCTTATACATTTCCTGGAAACCTCTGTTATGTAAAGTATGAACAGAGTTTGTAACATCCAATGAATTTTGGAAAGGAAAAGAATTTTGGCATAAACCCGATATCTTGTTGATCAGGCAAAGATACCAATAAGTAACCTTTTCTACTAGTAGATGGACGAATTCCCCACTGGTTATCACCCTGGCCGTAATAGGACCTTATGCTGGACTGTCACTCAGCCACTTACGCATTTGATGAACTCCCACTGAGCCACTTACACTTTCATGGACGCCCACTGAGCCCATGTTGCTTATGCTGACTCAAATAGATGAACTTACTTCCCGAACGATGGGCAAGTAATCAAGATGTTTTCTCAAAACAGCAACCTCGTCGCGAATGTAAGATACACCACTGAGCTGGATCCCTCAGGTTTTGAGCGAGTATTTAAATCCCCTTCGAAAGGAAGTTCTTAAATATAAAAATGAGTTTTGGGATCCGCTCTAACTTTCAAAAATCATTTTGAAGACTCGAAAACATTTTTAAGAATGTTTGGAGTAATACTGATTTAATGAAATAAATCAGTCCCGATATATTAGACAATATCTAAATATTATTATTTAAATAATATTCCCATTAGGATACTCTCTATAAAACTAATTTGAAGTAGAAGTTTTAAAACTCATACTTGAAATGAATATTAAATAACCAAATACAACTTATACGAAAGTACTATCTTTATTTGAATAATCGAAAATAAGTTTGATTATCGAAATATTATTCTTTAATAAAATAAAGAATATTATTTAGTAAATAATCGGAGTCATAAGTCCTCGAATGAATATTCAAAATAATATTCATTAAATAGAATAAGCAGAGTTATAAGTCCTCGAATGAATATTCAAAGTAATATTCGTTAAATAGAATAAGCAGAGTCATAAGTCCTCGAATGAATATTCAAAGTAATATTCATTAATAAAAATAAAGTTATCGAATAAATCTTATTCGATTAATAGTTTTGAAAACTATATCTCTATATATAGAAATATATATGTATATATATATAATATACTCGGGAACATCGACTCCCGGTTTTAGAAAATGTTCACCTTTGGGTCCCCTATACTAAGGGTATACGCAACTACTGCATATCTCTAGCATAGGTATTATGCAACTATAAGCATTTGAATCAACAATTAGATATCAAGATTATGAAACAAGCATGCATATATACCATATCAACATTCTCCAATATATCTCAAGATTTGCTAATAACAATCATGCATTTATCAAAAGATAATGCATATATATATATATATATCACAACAACAGTATAACGGGTAGAAAACTTGCCTGAGCGACTAGGGGTGGTAAAAGTCCTGGGATGAGTCTGGTAACCTATAAACCACATATAAGTTGGAATTAAACCAAAGTCGCTTACGAATCTATACTTTAACCAATTAGACTCTAACGCTCGCTTTGCGCTTAATGATTCTCTTAAGTCGCTCGAGTACCCTCGGCTACACCATTTTTAATAAATTAACCGTTAAAAGTTTTAAGGCGATTCTTTCGCGAGTACCTTACCAACTGCCTAATCCACTTTACATAAATGTTTCATACTCCAATTAGTCATTTAAGGTCCTTAACCAATGTTTCAAAGTAAGGCGAGGGGTAATGGTTCGTTCGCAAAACGCCGTTACTTAAAACAGTGGTTTCTCCTAAACCGTACATCGGATTTAAACGAACCACATATCAAAATGAAGCTCGTAACATGAACTATCTAATAATGGCAATGGTAAAAACCTAAAAGTGAGTTCACGGGTCCTGATGTTAAGAACAAAAGCAGTCTAGGGTAAATCGGACATTACGACGGCTATGTTTACGCGATTACCCAATTTGTACAACTCCAAATCAATCCACAATCAACCCACAATCATTGATACAACCAAACTTCATCCATAAACTACTACAACAGCCCCAACAACTCAATATTTCCAATTTATACTACTTCTCAATCATGAACTAAGAGCTTACTTAAGTTCATTAACTAATCAGCAAGATTTACAACTCCAAAACATCACAAAACCAATCAATCTCTAAATACACAATAATCAAGCCTATCATGAACTATACTACTCATAATAAGCTTTTAACATTCAATAACAAAGCTAGGTTAAGAGATTATACCTTCCTTGTGAGTAGGAGTAACTAATGAGCTTGAAACAACCTTGGAAAATCCTTACTAAAGCTTTATCTAAACAAAAACACAAGTTCAAAATTTCAAGTTCTTGTTCACCCTCTTCTTCCATGAATTTTAGGAAGAGATTGTGAAGGAGTTTGAAGCTTAAACTTATAGGACATCTATATCTATGTACAAAGAACCTTAGATAATTACCTCACTAATTAACAAAGCTTGGAACTTGGATTTGGGTTTTTCTTTCCTTGAAAAATGAAAGGGGCCGAGAGCTTCTTGCTTGAAATGGGAAATCAACTTTGTGTTTTTATGTTTGTGATTTGTTTTGTTGGTTGTTTTTTCCTTTTGTTTTAATTAATTACCTTTTAACCATGGTGAATTTTGTGTGGTTTATAATCAACCAACACTTCCTTCCCTTTGGTCATGCTTAGGTCATCATTCTTATGTCATCTTCCCACACTTGTCCTCTTCTTGTTGGTTTGATGACATCATCATCACTAACCTCTTTGATTAGCTCCTAATTACTTGGCTAATGACCGCTGATCTGTTATACGGTTCGCTTAACTTTCGTTCTCGTTTATCGTTTGAGGGATCATACCCGGGATCTTATTACTTGGGTTTCCTTAACCTTTCTCAATACATTATATTCCTTTTATGATCCTCTCTTATAATCCTTGAATTCAAATCTATTTCATCCTGTTACCTTATACTCAATTCTTTCGGTATCTGGTGGATTTTCGGGAAAAATCAAAGTGTTCGAATTTGGATTCTGACGATCTTTACATACACTTATATACCATATAGAGTACTAATAAGATCTCAGAATAACAATAGAAGAACCCCTACATAGTGTGGCATGAAAAGTTTTCTTATTCAGCATAATCAGCAAAAACACTATTCATAAGGGTTACAAAAAAGTTCAAAAATTTTGGGGTTATTACAGTCTCCCCTCCTTAAAAGGATTTCGTCCCGGAATCAAATAGAAAACAAATGGGGGTACTTTTCTAGCATTGCGCTCTCTAGTTCCCAAGTTGATTCTTCCACATTATGATTCTGCCATAGCACTCTGACTAGCTTGATCACTTTGTTCCGAAGCACCTGCTCCTTCTTATCCATAATCTTTACTGGTTTCTCCACGTAAGTCAGATCTGGTTGCATATCCACCTGCTCGTACTCCACTATATGTCTGGCATCCCGATGATACTTCCTTAGCATTGACACATGGAACACATTATGAACTTGTTGTAGGTTCGGGGGTAAGGCTAGCTCGTAATCTAACTTCCCAATCCGTCTTAGTATCTCAAAAGGTCCAATATATCTTGGGATTAGTTTCCCTTTCCTTCCGAACCTCATTAATCCCTTCCAAGGGGATACTTTTAGCAGTACTGAGTCCCCTACTTCATACTCCTTATCATTTCGGGCTAGGTCTGCATATTTCTTCTGTCTGTCTTGGGCTGCTACAAGCCGTCCTCTGATGAGATCCACTATGTCTTTGGTCCTTTGGACCACTTCTGGTCCGAGCATCTTCCGCTCTCCTACTTCATCCCAGTATAAGGGAGATCGACACCGTCTTCCGTACAGGGCCTCATAAGGCGGCATTCCGATTCTAGGATGAAAGCTATTGTTATAAGAAAACTCGATCAACGACAAGTGATCATCCCAACTTCCTTTAAAGTCTATTGCACAGACTCTCAACATATCTTCTAGTGTCTGGATGGTCCTTTCACTCTGCCCATCCGTTTGGGGATGGTAAGCGGTACTCATATTTAACTTGGTCCCCGCACATTCTTGAAAGCTCCTCCAAAATCTAGAGTTGAACCTGGGGTCTCGGTCTGAGACAATGGACGCTGGGACTCCATGTCACGTCACTATTTCCTTAAGGTAAATGTCCACCAGTCTATCGACTGTGTATCTCTCATTGATAGGAATGAAATGAGCTGACTTTGTCAGTCGGTCTATAATCACCCATATGGCATCATGGTTGGCTTTCGTCCTTGGTAAGCCGACAACAAAATCCATGGCTATCTATTCCCATTTCCATTCGGGAATCTCCAGGGGTCATAAAAGTCCACTGGGTCTCTGGTGCTCTGCATTTACTCTTTGACAAGTCAAACATTTGCTTACCCATTCTGCTACATCCCTCTTCATGTTGGGCCACCAGTAATACTCCTTTAAATCCCTATACATCTTGGTGCTTCCGGGGTGAATGGAATACCTTGAACTATGGCTTTCATCCAAAATCTCGTCTTTAAGCTCCTGAACATTCGGAACCCAAATCCGGTAGGAGTACCTCATTATCCCTTTATCATCTCTCTCAGTATGGATCTCTTCTCCAGTCATTGAATCTCTGCCTTCATTCATTACTTTCTCTTGGCATAATCTAATCTTTTCCAATAACTCTGGCTGCATCGAGATCTCAAACAGCTTTTCAGTTCCGGCTCCGGTTACCTTTACTTCTATTTCCATTCTCTCGAAATCCCTTATCAATTCCTCCGAAGTCATTATCATTTTGAGTCTTTCCTTCCTGCTAAGGGCGTCAGCCACCACATTGGCTTTCCCTGGATGATAGAGAATCTCACAATCATAGTCCTTGATTAGTTCTAACCATCTCCTCTGGCGCATGTTGAGCTCTTTCTGCATAAATATGTACTTGAGGCTCTTACGGTCTGTGAAAATCTCGCACTTCTCTCCATACAAGTAGTGCCTCTAAATCTTTAAGGAAAAAACTATTGCCGCGAGCTCAAGGTCATGAGTAGGATATCTAATCTCGTATTCCTTCAGTTGTCTCGACGCATACGCAATCACCTTACCGTGCTGCATAAGCACACACCCTAATCCTTTATGCGACGCATCACTATATATCACAAAATCTCCTTTTCCGTCTGGCAATGCCAACACCGGGGTCGTTACCAACCTTTTCTTTAATTCTTGAAAACTGTTCTCACATTTTTCCGTCCATTCAAACTTCTCTGTCTTACGAGTAAGTCATGTCAAAGGGGCTGCAATCTTCGCAAAATCCTGTACAAATCTACAATAGTAGCCGACCAATCCTATGAAACTCCTTACCTCTATGGGTGTGGTTGGCCTTTCCCAATTTGAGACCGCCTCTATCTTGGAGGGGTCGACCAATACTCCTTCTTTATTAATCATATATCCTAAAAACTGTACTTCATTTTACCAGAATTCACACTTCGAGAATTTGGCAAATAACTGTTCCTCTCTGAGTATTCATAGAGCTATCATCAAATGCTCTGCATGTTCTGCCTCAGTCCTTGAGTAGATTAAAATATCATCGATAAAAACTATCACACACTTGTCCAAGTACTTCTTAAATACTCTGTTCATTAAATCCATGAAAGCCGCTGGGGCGTTGGTTAATCCAAAGGACATTACCAAGAACTCATAGTGCCCATACCTGGTACGGAACGCGGTCTTGGGAATATCTTCGGGTTTAATCTTTAGTTGGTGATATCCAGTTCTCAGGTCAATCTTGGAGAAATAAACAACATCCTTTAGCTGGTCGAACAGATCATCTATTCTAGGTAACGGGTACCTGTTCTTTATGGTCAGCTTGTTCAACTCTCGGTAGTCGATGCACAGCCTCATGCTCCCATCTTTCTTCTTAACAAATAACACTGGTGCTCCCCACGGAGACATACTGGGTCTTATCATACCCTTATCCAAAAGTTCCTGCAATTGGGTAGCTAATTCCTTCATTTCTAATGGGGCTAACCGGTAAGGTGCCTTTGAGACTGGCGCCGTCCCTGGGGCCAACTCAATAGCAAATTCAATCACTCTATCAGGTGGTAATCCCGGAAGGTCTTATGGGAATACATCTTCAAATTCGTTGACTACCCGAATATCTTGTAAGTTGGGCACCTCCTTCTGCATGTCCACCACATAGGCTAGGTAAGCCTCATTTCCTCTTCGTAGCATCCTTTTGGCCTGGGCCATGGTCAAAAATTTCTGCGTCTGTCTTTTTCCTCTAAATATGACTTCTTTCTTTCCTGGGATATTCAACTTAACTTTCTTCCCTTTACAGTCTATCTGAGCATCATTGCTAGATAACCAGTCCATTCCTAAAATTACATCAAACTCCCCTAATTTAAAAGGAATCAGATCAACACTAAAAGATTGTTCCCCTATGCCTAACTCACAGGCAGGGTGAATCTGGTTAACAGGAATAATTTCATGATTGGCTATTTCTACTTGTAAGGGTTCTATCAAGGGTTCAGTCTTAAGTCTTAATTTACGCGCAAAGTCCTTTGATATAAAAGATTTAGTTGCTCCCGAATTAAATAAAACGTTTGCACTGACTGAATTTAGAGAAAGGGTACCTGCTATCACATCTGAATCTTTCATAGCATCCTGGACTGTCATGTTGAAAGTCCTCGCAGTAGGTAGCTTATTAGAAGCAGCTCTGCTTGCTCCTGAAGCTGCTGGTTTGTTCATTGGGCATTCCCTCTTTCAATGACCTGGGCGTCCACACTGATGACAAGTGGTGGTTGGAATGACAACAGGGGTTGATGAAGGGCACTTAGTTGAATAGTGACCCTCTCGACCGCACTTAAAGCAGGTTACTGGCTTTCCTTTACACTCCCCAGTATGCATCCTTCCACAAGTGTTACAGGCTGGAAATGGGGGTCGAGACTGGTTGGAATAGGACATTCTTGACTTCTGGCCGCTCTGGCTCACATTCACACTCATTGGCCGCTTAAACCCAGTGTTCTTTCCCGGTAGGGACACCGCTCCTCTATTAACTCTAGTTGGGAAGCTCCCTCATGCGGAACCTCCATCCATGCTCATACTTTTCCTCTTTATTCCTTTCTTCTCTCTTTCCTTCTGCATTTGTTCACTTTCAGCTTCTAGAATTGTTGCCTTCTGCACCAGAGTGGCATAATCAGTAAGCTCAAGGATTGCCACCCTATTCTGAATCCACGGTTTCACTCCCTGCTGAAACCTCCTAGCTTTCTTTTCCTCGGTGCTCACAAACTCCGGCACAAACCTTGATAACTCGGTAAATTTTGCTTCGTACTCTGCTATAGATAAGTTATTCTGCTTTAGCTCCAAGAACTTGAGCTCCATCTGGTTCTCCATTAACCTCGGGAAATACTTTCCCAAAAACAACTGACTGAACCTCTCCCAGGTTATAATAGCATCTATCTCCATGTTTTTCTTAGCCTCCCACCAGTAGTTGGCCTCTCCTTTCAGAAGGTAGGTAGCAAATACAGTCTTCTGTGCTTCATCGGTACTCAGAATGTCAAAGGATTTCTCCATTTCCTTTAGCCATGCCCTTGCCTCAACTGGGTCGGCTGATCCGTGGAACTCAGAGGGCTTAAGGGACTTGAAAGCCCTAAAAGAGTTTACCATGTTAGATATATTTGATAATGTCATGGCTAATATGATTTATGTTTAGATTTCAGATCTTACTTAACAGGACAAATCAGTACTTAACCATTAATTAGTACTTATACTGAAAGTCAGGACTTAAGGATATCAGTACTTATATTATCAGGAGATAATCATCAGAAGTTAGATATCAGAACTTAAGTGCTGGAGTATGTTCAGATAAGGACAGTAGCTGATTAAAGGAAAGAAGATCGAGATAAACATAAGAAGAGATATGCATGAAGAAGGAGTTTCGTGAAGAATGGAATACTTGGAAGAAAAGATATCTGATTGATATATTTTAGGAAGCAGAATTATATTCCATATCAATTAGCGATTATCTTGTAACTGTGTAGTATATAAAAACAGACATAGGGTTTACACTATAAGTGTTATCATATTCGAGAAGATTATTTATTGTAACCCTAACAGCTCTCGTGATATTTGTTCATCACTGAGAGGTAATAGTTCCATACTGTAATAGAGTTTATTATTTCAATAAAGTTTGTTTTCTGTTACTTAAGATATTAAAGTTTGATTTGATTGTATTATACACTGTATTCACCCCCTCTACAGTGTGTGTGACCTAACAAGTGGTATCAGAGCTAATCTGTTAACACACATACAGTTAAAGATCCAAACACAATTATGTCTGACACAGAAACTCCAACTAAGCCTACAAAAACTGAAGAACCTCCAAAGACACAAATCCAAAGTCGGTATGAGACTATCAGAGTTCCCATACTGAGACCATCTGAATATCCCATATGGAAGGTAAGGATGACCATGTTCCTGGAAGCAACAGATCCAGAATACCTTGATAGAATCAAGGAAGGGCCTCACAAACCAACCAAGCTCGCTGTTGCAGTTGCAGGTGAAGCAGCAAAGACCGTACCAAAGTAGAAGAGTGATTATACTACTGAAGATATAGCATCAATTGCTAAGGATGCTAAGGTACGACACTTACTGCATAGTGCTATTGATAATGTAATGTCAAACAGGGTAATCAACTACAAGACTGCTAAGGAGATATGGGATGCTCTGGAAACAAGGTATCAGGGAACTGACACAATTAAGAAGAACAGGAAGACAATACTCACTCAAGAGTATGAACATTTTGACTCAAATACTAATGAGTCATTGAATGATTTATATGATAGATTTGTCAAACTTTTGAATGATTTGTCATTGGTTGATAAAGAGTATGATCTTGAAGATTCAAACCTTAAATTCCTGTTCGCTCTTCCTGAATGCTGGGATTTGAAGGCAACGACAATAAGAGACAACTACAATCTTGATGAAACAACTCTTGATGAAATCTATGGAATGCTCAAGACTCATGAACTTGAGATGGAATAAAGAAGCAAGAGGAAAGGAGGAAAGTCAAGGACAGTTGCTCTTAAGGCTGAAGAAGAATCCCCAAAAGCAGCTTCCTCAAGGAAAGACAAGAGTAAAGCTCTTTTCATAAAGTCTGATACTGAGTCATCAAGTTCTGAAAGTGATGATGACTCAGATTCTGAAAGCTTGCCTGAGACTGATGCTGATGAGGAGATGATGAAGCTGTATGCTCTTATGGTGAAAGGAATCACAAAGATTGCATACAGGAAGTTCAGGAAGGGAAAGAAGTTTTCCAGGAAAGGCATAAGTTCTGATAAGAAGAATTTCAGAAGATCTGAAGGCAGAGGAGGAAAGTCTGACAGAGGAGATTATACAAATGTTATATGCTGCTCACAAAAAGTTTACTGTCTTTCAAATGGATGTGAAAAGTGCTTTTCTCAATGGAGAATTGGAGGAGGAAGTATATGTTGAACAACCACCAGGCTTTGTATATTCCAAACATTCAGATTATGTCTACAGGCTTGATAAAGCACTTTATGGACTTAAGTAAGCTCCTAGAGCATGGTATGAGACTTTAGCTCAGTTTCTTCTGGAAAGTGGATTCCACAGAGGAACAATAGACAAAACATTGTTCTACCTCAACCATGGAAATGACTTACTTCTGGTCCAGATTTATGTTGATGATATCATTTTTGGGTCTACAAATGACAGACTTTGCAAGAAGTTTGCCAAACTGATGCAGTCAAGATATCAGATGAGTATGATGGGGCAACTTAGCTATTTTCTGGGCCTTCAAGTCAAGCAGAATGAAGAAGGCACTTTTATTTGTCAAACTAAGTACACCAGAAACTTGCTGAAGAAATTTGGAATGCAAGATTGTTCAAGTGCATCCACTCCCATGGCCACTGCAACAAAACTGGATAAGGATACTGGTAAATCAGTAGATATTACTGATTACAGAGGTATGATTGGCTCTCTACTTTATCTAACTGCTAGTAGACCTGATATCATGTATGCTACCTGTCTTTGTGCAAGATTTTAAGCAGATCCAAGAGAACTTCACTTAACAGCTGTGAAAAGAATTTTTAAGTATCTTAAAGGAACAGCTGATCTGGGATTGTGGTATCCTAGAGAATCAGATTTTAAACTAATAGGTTACTCAGATGCAGATTTTGCAGGTTGCAAAATTGATAGGAAAAGCACAAGTGGAACCTGCCAATTCCTTGGAGGCAGATTGGTTTCTTGGTTCAGCAAGAAACAAAAGTCAATTTCCACATCAACTGCAGAAGCAGAGTATATTGCTGCAGGAAGCTGTTGTGCACAGATTCTTTGGATGAAGAATCAGTTACTGGATTATGGGTTAACATATTTCAAAATCCCTATTTACTGTGATAATCAAAGTGCTATTGCTATGACAGGTAATCCAGTTCAACACTCTATGACAAAGCACATCAGCATCAGGTACCACTTCATAAGGGAACATGTGGATGAAGGTACAGTGGAATTGCACTTGGTTCCAATAGATCAACAACTAGCAGATATCTTCACAAAACCACTATGTGAAGCCACTTTTACAAGATTGGTAAATGAACTTGGAATGGTTTCAGGTTCTTTTTCTAAATCTGTCTAGTTTTGTTCTGATGCATCAGACTTTATGATCAGTATTTACAGAATGTAATCTCTTTGTTTATTCTGTGATTAATTGAAATACGCGTTTAAGTACTGATTGTTGTCTGATATATGTTTCTAAACTCTGATAAGTGATATGTCTGTTCAAGTAACTATTCAATCGTATGAGGATAACTGTGCTAGATACTGACCTAGTAGTCTTCAATAAACAAATGATTCCATGTAAGAAGTAATTATTTCAGTGGAAATCTTATGACACTAGCAAATTCTGATAATTGAGCTTAGTTGAGTTTACTTTGTTTATCTTATTACTAAGTCACAAATTAGAATAATGCTACTCATCTGTTAAGTTCTGATACTAGTAAAACTGCTGAATATACTAAGTGCTGATAAACCTCACTTATCAAAAGAAAAAAAACAAAAGGATTAAAGAATAAAATCAGGTACTCCTTTGAGATCTAGAGTAAAAATGTGGAAGGGACGACCCAAGTGCATTGCTGGTATTAAGTAAATATGCATTAGAAAAGCAAAATATTTTCTTGGTGACTTTTCACACTCTATGATTACTGGAGAAATACTCTGATAATAGCATAAATTCTGATAAGCAGTCGTGACTCACTTACACTGAGGAGCCACTGTAAAATAGAATTTAAAAAGATGCATAAAATTAGCACAAATCAGTTGAGGTGGACTCAAGCATGAACTCATTCATCAGTAGGTTTCAGGATAATGACAGCTCTTTAGCAAAATTTTAGGTATGCCTTATTTCTAAGATGTATTGAAGTGAATCAGACTTTACTCTTTGTCTGCTATTTAGCTTGATGCACACACTAATCACTCCATCTGAATGATGAAAATTACTGTGGTGGTCTATGTTGTTTTAGATAACCAGTCATTGTGTCATTTTGCACTAATTCTGAGGACAAGTTCTGGTTGCATATTCTGAAGATTAAGTTCTGAAGAGTATAACTCAGAACTTGTATGAGGATTTACTCAGACAGGCATTCATTTTTCGAGTTAAGAAATTATGTATTAATGACTGTTAAGTTCTGATATAAGTCTAAGTTCTGATATTACAGTCTAAATTCTTTACTTGACTTATCTGTGGATAAAATTTGATAACAGTCTCGGTTCAAACTAGAATATGTTGAAGTGGAAGATTAATAGTCACTATGGTTAGGGTTAATGGTATTCGTACTTGAACAGTCCACTTTTACTTGTTTCTTGTGCGCATTAAACCATGTTTTCTCTTTCCAATGAATGTTATTCTTTTTCCAAGTCTAGGGAGACGAACTAGAATTAATTCTACCTGTCAGCATTAAATTCCTTTACGTCTCCTGGCATTCACTTGCCTATATAAGCAACCACTTCACATCAGCTTTCCCATCAAATTATTTCTCACAAACTTACCATCCTACTTTTTCTTTCAAAAACACAATGGTCAGATACAACATGTTTATGAATTATCAAACATTTAATATGGAGCTAAGCTGTGCTGATTGGCAGCAGGAATGGCACGTCATGGCCATTCCTGAGGAGATATGGGATTCTGTCCCACAGGAGGTACTGACCCACCTCCTGTTCTTCTATATGGATTACCATCGCCATCTGGAGCGATTGGAGGAGGAAAGGCTGGAAGCTCTTCGCCAGCAAGAGCGAATCATCCGACTCGCCATTCTGTTTGTCGAGAGTAGGAAGAAGAAATGATTTATTTTCTTCTTCCTATTTTTCTTCATCATCAGCCTTGCCCTGCTTCTTGAGCTAGGACAAAGGCAGTTGACGTTAGGTTTAGTAGCTTAGGGAAATCTTGTACAAGTGCTGATGTAATTTCAATTTCATGAATGTATTCACTTGATATATTAATGAAATTTGTTTTTGTTTCAAGATTTTGTCTCTGAGATACTTTGTAATGCATTGATAAATCCTGATAGATATTCATATTTTGATGACCATATAAATTATGTTTTACTTTAAGTTCTGATTTTCCTTTATCAGTACTTACTCATATAATTTATCTTGGTCATTTTTACTTGATTTCTTTTCAGAATATTAATGTTGCAGTGAAAATTAATTAAATAAGTGGGAACGGTTTCAATTCTGAAGTAAAACTGTTTCACCTTGATTAATGGAATATCTGGGTAAATGGAACGGTTTTTCCTTGAAAACAGGCAAGTGGGTAAGTAATGATTACTGTTTTCTCGAGCCCAGTAACTATCCGTTATTACTGCATGTCTGACAGGTGTCCCAACGGTTACTTTTTGTGTATAAGTAACAGAGAGAAAAGATTGTCAAATCTTTTATTTACTTTTCTCTTTTATCTCTCTCTCTTTACTTTCATCCTTTCTCATCTACTGACAATTTTTCATATAGACATTTTTTCAAACACTATACAGGCAACCGTATTTCTCTCAAATTTTAATGGCACCCAAGGACATAATCTTCCATGGAGCAAAGTTTGTTCCTAATAACTTCTCTGCTATACTTAACACGTCAGAGGCACCCTCTGAACTTCATTTCATTCAGGACTTTCTCACTAATTCTGATATTGGGTACGCTTTAACTGAGCCTGAATCAGTCTCTGGAGTTCAAGTACTGGAGTTCTGGAGGAGTGGAGTATATGATGATGGTGGTGCTCAAGGGTCCCCGAGTATTATCTTTTCATCAGGGGAAAATGAGTATGTTGTGACTTTGTCTACGGTTCGACAAGCACTGCAGATACCTGAGAACTGCGTTTATTCTACGGTTGACGAACCAGTTCTTCAGAATATGATGGCCAGTCTAGGATATGAGGGAACATTGGCAAAACTTGGAAAGTTGAAGAGATCTTTCATGAGGAGGGAATGGAGTTTCTTCTTTGAATGCATTACCAAGGCTTTCGCCAATAAATGCTTAAATTTCGATGCAATTCCCATATTCAGCCAACAAATCGGGTATGCTCTTATATATCAAACTGATTTTGATTATGCAAGTGTTGTCTTAGGTTTTATTGGGGATAGGATGACAGAAGATCGAAATACTGTATATTTTGCCAGATTTTGTCAGCTTATTTATATGTTCTGTTGTAATCAGTCCCAAAATTTTGGTGATTTAATTCCATCCTTCAGAATTGCTAAAAGAGCTTTCACTGACTTATTATCTACTGATAATAAGAAGGCTGTGTTAAGACCCCTTTTAATACGTTTATCTGTCAAACAAGCCTTAATCACCTATGACCCTGTTAAGTACACTGCACTTTTTCCTGATGTTCAACTATCAGAACCTCATCCCTCAACACCTAATGTGAAGCCTTCGTCTTCTAAATCTAAGAAGACAAAGACTGTTCCTAAAACTCTTCAGAAGAAAAGGAAGATTGCCTTGAGAGATGAATCTGATACTGAGGACCAGGTTCCTTCTTCAGAACCTGTTGTAAGTGAAGCTGAGAAAAAGATTTCTTAGAAGGATTCTGGAATTAGGGGATCTAGGCTTCTCAAAAGGCTTAGAAGAATGACAGTTCCTGAAACTCCCAAGGAATCCAAATCAACAACGAGATACAAGAAACAGAGGGCAAAAAGGCCAGTTTTAGATGATGAAGAGGAAGCAGCTAAGGAAGGGGATCAGGAATCTCTGATCTCACAAGACAAGGAATTTGCTACAGTCACTTCTTCTCCATCAACTCCATCTAAGGAAGCTGTTTCTCAAAAGGCTACCACACCATCTGTGTCTCCTGTTGATCCAGGTACAAATGCTGATATTGATGTTCAAAACTTGGTTGTGCCTGACGTAATTCTCTTAGAAGCTCCAACATCAACTATGTTGGATTTTTAAACGCAGCGGGGTGTGGAAAAACACTTTTACACACACAAAATCCAAATAAAAGCATATAAATCGTGAATAAAAATTCGAGGGATCGAATCTAACCTTTAAAAATAATTCAGAGACAACGATCAGAGATCCTTAGCAGTTGCTCCTCAAGTGTGAAGCACTCCACCGGTATCCACTAAGAAAACGACTTTTAGGAGGAGGAGGAGGTGGAGAGAATTTGGTTTTCTGAAACTTTTGGGTTTCTTGGGTTAGAATAAAATAGGGTCTATAATAGTGTATTTTTAGGCAAAAATTTCAGCTGAAATTTTTCCATAAATATTATTATTATTATCCCATTTATTATTCTCATTAATAATTAAAACACCTTTTAATTATTAATCCTTTTTCTAAACACTTTAGAAATAATTCTCTCTCTTGATTTAATTTCCAAAAATTAAATCCTTAATTAATAATATTAAGAACTTTTCTTAATTAATTTATAATCAATTAAATCTCATTTAATCAATTATTAAATTTGCCAATTAATTATTTATTTCACAAATAAATAATTATTAGCCATTATTAATTAATTCCTCCACCATAAAATTATTCTCTTTTTATGGTGTGACCCTGTAGGTTCAATATTAAGCCGGTAGTAGAAATAAATAATAATAAAACTATTTTATCATTACTTATATAAATTCTCTAATTTATTAAATATGACTAATTAATTAATCACATTTATTCTACATCGTGAGTGATGCTTTTCAACATATCGCGACTATCCGGATAATATGAATTCACTGCTTAGAATACCAAGAACCTGTCAGTGAATAGTTACCGTACAATAAACTCCTTCTACCCTACAATGTCCCGATTAAATACAAGGCATGGATCTCGTGTCAAGCCTATCTAATTCAATCACTTTGCTTACCATTTACTATGCGTAGTTCTATGCAAATTAGAAACTCCTTTCTAATTTCATTTACTCTGGCCAGAGATTCCTGAACTAGCATAAGTGGATCAGCCTTGAACATTCGCTTCCTTCACTGGAAGGGGTAGATCCTTTATTGATCATACACTATCTTCGTGTACAAATTCATATACCCAGAAGAGCCCTAATAATTGTCCCTGGAGACTAAGAACTAAACCAAAGCATAGTTCAGTGTACACAAGATGACTATGATGACCTCAAGTCTAAGGATACTTGTACAACTATCACTAAGCGAACAACTGCTGACACGTGAGTGAATTCCATCATTTGTTCAGCTGGGCGAGTCATGTTCAGTGAACTTATTCTATAATAAGCACCTACATACTAGCTATAGTGTCACCACACAAATATCTATGAGAACAGACATCCTTCATAATAAAGCAAGCATAGTATGTACCGATCTTTGCGGATTATTAATTACCAGTTAGTAATCCAATGACCAGGAACTATTTAAGTTTAGAGTTATCATCTTTTAGGTCTCACTATTATGATCTCATCATAATCCATAAAAAGCTTTACTCTAAACTATGGTATATCTTATTTAAACACTTAAATAGATAAAGCCCGTAATAAAAATAAAACAAGTCTTTATTAATATCAATGAAATCAAAATAGATTACATAAAAGTTATTCCTAAATCCTAATACATGATTGGACTTAGGACATATTCCTTTCAATCTCCCACTTGTACTAAAGCCAATCACTCTGGTATCTAATACCCATCTCATCTTTATGATGATCAAAGTGACTTTCAAAAAGTAGCTTTGTGAGTGGGTCTGCTATGTTGTTATGTGTGTCAACTATAATTCAATACAATACAAGAAATGTTACCGCGCTCCCACTAACCCTTTTGTAGACGCATGGTTCATCTACGTTTTTGATAAAATCAAACTCTTTGATTATCTCATCAAAACGAATGTTCCATCTTTCGAGAAGCTTGCTTTAAACCACATTAATCGCAAGCAAAATCCGAACTGATTTTAACAGGGCTACATGTAAAAGGTTTCATCAAAGTCAATCCATTGCCTTTGTTTGAATCCTTTTCCCAAAAGCCTGGCCTTATAGGTCTCCACCTGGCCATCTGCTATAATCTATCTTTTGTATACCGTATACATAGATTCCATTCTGGATTTCATGGCACTATGCCATTTCTCTGAGTCAACACTACTCATAGCCTCATTATAGGTTACAGGGTCGTCATCATCAATGATCGACAACTCATTATCATTCTCAATGACAAGGCCATATTACCTCTCAGGTTGGCGAGACACTCTCCCTGATCTATGAATGGGCTGTTCCACAAAAGGTTGTTTAGTCAGAACAGGTGTTTTCACTTGATCTGTAGTAGTTTGTGCTTCTTGAACTTCATTAAGTTCAATTTTGCTCTCACTGTTTCCATCAAGGATAAACTCCTTTTCCAAGAAGGTAGCATATCTGGAGACAAACACCCGATGATCGGTGCAAAAGTAATACCCTAAAGTCTCTTTAGGATATCCCACAAAACTACATTTTACGGATCGATATTCCAGCTTATCTGGGTCAACTTACATAAGTTGGACATCCCCAAATCTTAACGTGTTTAAGACTCGGTTTCCTTTCTTTCCATATCTCATACGGAGTTTGAGGAACAGATTTGGAAAGCACCTTATTCAGTAAATATGCTGAGGTTTCCAATGCATAACCCCATAGGAATACTGGAAGATTTGCATAACTCATCATGGACCAAACTATGTCTAACAAAGTTCGATTTCTCCTTTCAGATACCAATCTGAAGGAGTCCACTGGGAGACTATACCATTTACTTTGAGATAATCTAGAAACTCTCCGTTAAAGTATTCACCACCTCGATCCAATCGAAGAGTTATAATACTATGTTTGGTTGTTTCTCCACTTCATACTAATATTCTTTGAACTTTTCAAAGGCCTCAGACTTGTGTTTCATCAAACACATATCCGAATCCAGATCTATCATCTATGAAAGTAATGAAGTATGAAAATCCACCCATGGCTTGCGTAGACATTGGTCCACATACATCTGTGTGTACCATTCCTAGCAAATCTGCAGCCCTCTCTCCATGTCCACTAAATGGAGACTGCAGTGCCACTATAAAGTGAGATTTTCATCATCCCTTTTCTTTTATTAGTTTGTTCAATCTGAAGTAAATTATGTCACATATATACAGACCATTATTTAAAGTACCACGTCCATAAAGAATATTATCTCTAAGAATAGAACATTCATTATTCTCAATAATAAATGAAAAATCCAGCCAAGTCTAACATGGGAATAATATTCCTCACAATCGAGGGAACAAAATAACAATTATTTCAAACAATAGTCTTGCCCGTAGGCCTATGTAAATGAAATGATTCTACATCTTCAGCAGCAACTCTTGCTCCATTTCCATCAGTAGAATCACCTCCTCTTCCTCAAGAGTCCTACTTCTCCTTGGTCCCTGCAACAAATTGCAGATTTGAGAACCACAGGCGGTATCTAATACCCAAGTAGAAATTTGATTTAATGACATATTCATTTCTATCATGAACATACCTGAATCAGAAGCGGTAGTCTCACTACCCTTCTTCTTCAATTCTGCAAGGTAAACCTTGCAGTTCCTCTTCTAGTGCCCCACCTTGTTACAGTAAAAGCAAACAACTTTGCTCTTGGGGTCTTCAGCTTTTGGTGGAACCGGCATTTTCTCACCTACATTCTTCTTCTTGGAAGAGTTCCTCTTCCTTTTCTTAGGATTGGAACCTTCACCAATTAGAAGAACAGAACTCTTCTTAGGGGGAAAATTCGATTCCGCAGTCTTCAACATGTTGTGGAGTTCAGGCAGGCTGACATCCAACTTATTCATGTGAAAGTTCACAACAAACTGCGAGAACGAACTCGGAAGCGATTGCAAGACCAAGTCTTGGCTCAGCTCCCCATCCATGGCAAAACCAAGTCGTCCTAGACGTTCAATCAAATTGATCATCTTAAGTACATGGTCATTCACAGATGATCCCTCAGACATCCTACAACCGAACAGCTCCTTCGATATCTCATATCGAGCTGTCCTCCCCGCCACATCATACAACTCTTGTAGATGCATGAGGATAGTGTGAGCATCCATATGCTCATGTTGCTTCTGTAGCTCAATGTTCATGGAAGCTAGCATGATACATTGAGCAACATTTGCATCATCTATCCACTTACGATACACAACATGTTCATCATTATGCGCATCGCTAGCAGGTTCAGTAGGCTTAGGTGAGTCAATCACGTATTCCAGCTTCTCAATCCTAAGAACAATTCTCAAGTTTCGAAGCCAGTCAGCATAATTAGGACCAGTCAATTTGTGAGCATCTAGTATGCTCCTGAGTGATAGTGCAGAAGACATAATGTATATTGTAAATCTGTAAATGATAAACACATAACAACACTTAGCAAATATTCGATTTCATTTTAAAACACTATATGAATCGGGTCTTTATTCATAAGTGGCTCCCACTAGTTTATCTAATTTATTCAACCCTCTACGTGAAAAAATTAAGCATTCATAATACTAGTGGGAATAGGGATCCTACATTCCATTACACAACCCCGGCTGTGGCACGAAATGCCATGTAATGTTCAATAGGCAGACAACTCTTGTCAATTACATCTTATGTTATTCCCTAATCAAACTTTAGCCTCTTGAATAATTGAGTCACGACTGTGGCACGACAAACTCAATATTCTAAGTCAAGTCAAACCCAACATTCCGTACAAATGAATCAGTCCCCAAAAGCCCACGGCTGTGGCACGTAACGACCTTTAGATTCTTATTCAATGTACACATCTCTATGTAATAGACAAGTATTTCTTATTTCGAAATCAAAGCCCTCGGCTGTGGCACGAAATGACAATGATTCAAAAATAAGAACTACTATCTATCATGTTGGAAGGCTATGACCGACACAAGCCCGTTGTATCATTGGCCAATTACTACTTGATATTATTTAATTTTAGAGGGATTATATTACGTCACAATCATAATCATATTATAAAGAGATTCTTCCTTTTAAATTAAATATTTCAAATCAATAATCAATAATCTGATGATTCCCAGATCGGGTGGAGCATTGTCAAGAGGCGTCACTTAATAACCCTTTCTTACAGATAGAAATCTGTTGTTGACAGAATCATCCTTTCTCTCATATCGAAAATTCATATTCAATTACGTGTTTCACAAACACAAGAATCTCATGATTGTATTCATAATATTATTCTTAAGGTTATGAAACAATTTCACTATACTAGGTTGTCTAACAAACGCCTTATGTTCATTCAAGTTCACCTAAATCTATCATCGCATGATAAACTAAGCATATATCACATATATAAACATGAATAAACATCAAGGTAGGCATGTTACATCATCTAGAACATTCGTCTAAGCAATATACATCTCTATGTATCACATGAAGTATTTAAAAGCAATTTAAACAGTTAAAAACAGCTTAAAAACACTTCTGTTAGCTATAAACAGTTCGAAACAATTTCTTAAAATATCATATAATATACCATTAGAAGCGTCTCGAAAAGACGAATCCAACGGCACCAAAATCGCCTTAATCTGACCTCGCACGCGCCCTCACGCACCGAAAGAAGTTTCCCCACGCGCCGACACGCGCACACGCGCTGTCAGGCGCGTGTCTGAACTCCGCCACGCGCACCCACGCGCTTCACGCGCCCGAAACCCTGATGCTGACGTCACCAGCGCGTGTCTTCCACGCGCCGCGCGTGGCACGCCAGCGCGTGAGAGTCGACACGCGGTCCTCCCCTGTGCGTGAACTGTCGCCGTTTTTTTTTTCTTTTCCGCATGGAATTCCGTGCCGCTTACATGACTTTTATGTCTGTTGAATGCACGTAAAAGACAGAGACAAGGACAGACACACAGAAGTAGTACAGCAACAGAAGTAATTCATATATATATATATAAGATTTATTTAATTACGAATTTTAATTGCAACAACTTCAAAAATTCATAATAAAAAATCTATACATCATAAAATTATGAAAAAAATACCCAGACGATCTACAACACTTGTAGAACCCAGATTAACATTCAAAATTATTCTGAGAAATGATTTCTCATCAGACAAAATTAATCCATAATATAACTTGTAAAAATCATAATTAATTCATACAAGCACATAAAATTCTGAATTTTTTTACCACAGATCTATATCGTTGTCTCCGAATTATTTTTAAAGGTTAGATTCGATCCCTCGAATTTTTATTCACGATTTATATGCTTCTATTTGGATTTTATGTGTGTAAAAGTGTTTTTCCACGCCCCGCTGCGTTTAAAAATCCAACAATGGTATCAGAGCCAGGTTTTTCAGTCCTGGGACCTGTGGGTTAAATATTAAGCCGGTAGTAGAAATAAATAATAATAAAACTATTTTATCATTACTTATATAAATTCTCTAATTTATTAAATATGATTAATTAATTAATCACATTTATTCTACATCGTGAGTGATGCTTTTCAACATATCGCGACTATCCGGATAATATGAATTCACTGCTTAGAATACCAAGAACCTGTCAGTGAATAGTTACCGTACAATAAACTCCTTCTACCCTACAATGTCCCGATTAAATACAAGGCATGGATCTCGTGTCAAGCCTATCTAATTCAATCACTTTGCTTACCATTTACTATGCGTAGTTCTATGCAAACTAGAAACTCCTTTCTAATTTCATTTACTCTGGCCAGGGATTCCTGAACTAGCATAAGTGGATCAGCCTTGAACATTCGCTTCCTTCACTGGAAGGGGTAGATCCTTTATTGATCATACACTATCTTCGTGTACAAATTCCTATACCCAGAAGAGCCCTAATAATTGTCCCTGGAGACTAAGAACTAAACCAAAGCTTAGTTCAGTGTACATAAGATGACTATGATGACCTCAAGTCTAAGGATACTTGTACAACAATCACTAAGCGAACAACTGCTGACACGTGAGTGAACTCCATCAGTTGTTCAGCTGGGCGAGTCATGTTCAGTGAACTTATTCTATAATAAGCACCTACATACTAGCTATAGTGTCACCACACAAATGTCTATGAGAACAGACATCCTTCATAATGAAGCAAGCATAGTATGTACTGATCTTTGCGGATTATTAATTACCAGTTAGTAATCCTATGACTAGGAACTATTTAAGTTTAGATTTATCATCTTTTTAGGTCTCACTATTATGATCTCATCATAATCCATAAAAAGCTTTACTCTAAACTATGGTATATCTTATTTAAACACTTAAATAGATAAAGCCCGTAATAAAAACAAAACAAGTCTTTATTAATATCAATGAAATCAAAACAGATTACATAAAAGTTATTCCTAAATCCTAATACATGATTAGACTTAGGACATATTCCTTTCAATCTCCCACTTGTACTAAAGCCAATCACTCTGGTATCTAATACCCATCTCATCTTTATGATGATCAAAGTGACTTTCAAAAAGTAGCTTTGTGAGTGGGTCTGCTATGTTGTTATGTATGTCAACTATAATTCAATACAATACAAGAAATGTTACCGCGCTCCCACTAACCCTTTTGTAGACGCATGGTTCATCTACGTTTTTGATAAAATCAAACTCTTTGATTATCTCATCAAAACGAATGTTCCATCTTTCGAGAAGCTTGCTTTAAACCACATTAATCGCAAGCAAAATCCGAACTGATTTTAACAGGGCTACATGTAAAAGGTTTCATCAAAGTCAATCCATTGCCTTTGTTTGAATCCTTTTCCCAAAAGCCTGGCCTTATAGGTCTCCACCTGGCCATCTGCTATAATCTATCTTTTGTATACCGTATATATAGATTCCATTATGGATTTCATGGCACTATGCCATTTCTCTGAGTCAACACTACTCATAGCCTCATTATAGGTTACAGGGTCGTCATCATCAATGATCGACAACTCATTGTCATTCTCAATGACAAGGCCATATTACCTCCCAGGTTGGCGAGACACTCTCCCTGATCTATGAATGGGCTGTTCCACAAAAGTTGTTTAGTCAGAACAGGTGTTTCCACTTGATCTGTAGTAGTTTATGCTTCTTGAACTTCATTAAGTTCAATTTTGCTCCCACTGTTTCCTTCAAGGATAAACTCCTTTTCCAAGAAGGTAGCATATCTGGAGACAAACACCCGATGATCGGTGCAAAAGTAATACCCTAAAGTCTCTTTAGGATATCCCACAAAACTACATTTTACGGATCGATATTCCAGCTTATCTGGGTTAACTTACATAAGCTGGACATCCCCAAATCTTAACGTGTTTAAGACTCGGTTTCCTTTCTTTCCATAACTCATACGGAGTTTGAGGAACAGATTTGGAAAGCACCTTATTCAGTAAATATGCTGAGGTTTCCAATGCATAACCCCATAGGAATACTGGAAGATTTGCGTAGCTCATCATGGACCAAACTATGTCTAACAAAGTTCGATTTCTCCTTTCAGATACCAATCTGGAGGAGTCCACTGGGAGACTATACCATTTACTTTGAGATAATCTAGAAACTCTCCGTTAAAGTATTCACCACCTCGATCTAATCGAAGAGTTATAATACTATATTTGGTTGTTTCTCCACTTCATACTTATATTCTTTGAACTTTTCAAAGGCCTCAGACTTGTGTTTCATCAAACACATATCCGAATCCAGATCTATCATCTATGAAAGTAATGAAGTATGAAAATCCACCCATGGCTTGCGTAGACATTGGTCCACATACATCTGTGTGTACCATTCCTAGCAAATCTGCAGCCCTCTCTCCATGTCCACTAAATGGAGACTGCAGTGCCACTATAAAGTGAGATTTTCATCATCCCTTTTCTTTTATTAGTTTGTTCAATCTGAAGTAAATTATGTCACATATACAGACCATTATTTAAAGTACCACGTCCATAAAGAATATTATCTCTAAGAATAGAACATTCATTATTCTCAATAATAAATGAAAAATCCAGCCAAGTCTAACATGGGAATAATATTCCTCACAATCGAGGGAACAAAATAACAATTATTTCAAACAATAGTCTTGCCCGTAGGCCTATGTAAATGAAATGATTCTACATCTTCAGCAGCAACTCTTGCTCCATTTCCATCAGTAGAATCACCTCCTCTTCCTCAAGAGTCCTACTTCTCCTTGGTCCCTGCAACAAATTGCAGATTTGAGAACCACAGGCGGTATCTAATACCCAAGTAGAAATTTGATTTAATGATATATTCATTTCTATCATGAACATACCTGAATCAGAAGCGGTAGTCTCACTACCCTTCTTCTTCAATTCTGCAAGGTAAACCTTGCAGTTCCTCTTCTAGTGCCCCACCTTGTTACAGTGAAAGCAAACAACTTTGCTCTTGGGGTCTTCAGCTTTTGGTGGAACCGGCGTTTTCTCACCTACATTCTTCTTCTTGGAAGAGTTCCTCTTCCTTTTCTTAGGATTGGAACCTTCACCAATTAGAAGAACAGAACTCTTCTTAGGGGGAAAATTCGATTCCGCAGTCTTCAACATGTTGTGGAGTTCAGGAAGGCTGACATCCAACTTATTCATGTGAAAGTTCACAACAAACTGCGAGAACGAACTCGGAAGCGATTGCAAGACCAAGTCTTGGCTCAGCTCCCCATCCATGGCAAAACCAAGTTGTCCAAGATGTTCAATTAAATTGATCATCTTAAGTACATGGTCATTCACAGATGATCCCTCAGACATCCTACAACCGAACAGCTCCTTCGATATCTCATATCGAGCTGTCCTCCCCGCCACATCATATAACTCTTGTAGATGCATGAGGATAGTGTGAGCATCCATATGCTCATGTTGCTTCTGTAGCTCAATGTTCATGGAAGCTAGCATGATGCATTGAGCAACATTTGCATCATCTATCCACTTACGATACACAACATGTTCATCATTATGCGCATCGCTAGCAGGTTCAGTAGGCTTAGGTGAGTCAATCACGTATTCCAGCTTCTCAATCCTGAGAACAATTCTCAAGTTTCGAAGCCAGTCAGCATAATTAGGACCAGTCAATTTGTGAGCATCTAGTATGCTCCTGAGTGATAGTGCAGAAGACATAATGTATATTGTAAATCTGTAAATGATAAACACATAACAACACTTAGCAAATATTCGATTTCATTTTAAAACACTATATGAATCGGGTCTTTATTCATAAGTGGCTCCCACTAGTTTATCTAATTTATTCAACCCTCTACGTAAAAAAATTAAGCATTCATAATACTAGTGGGAATAGGGATCCTACATTCCATTACACAACCCCGGCTGTGGCACGAAATGCCATGTAATGTTCAATAGGCAGACAACTCTTGTCAATTACATCTTATGTTATTCCCTAATCAAACTTTAGCCTCTTGAATAATTGAGTCACGGCTGTGGCACGACAAACTCAATATTCTAAGTTAAGTCAAACCCAACATTCCGTACAAATGAATCAGTCCCCAAAAGCCCACGGCTGTGGCACGTAACGACCTTTAGTGTTACGACCGGCATTTTATGTAATATTATTTGTGAATTTGGTATAATATTAAGTCAAATGAAAATATATTCAATGATTGTACGTTTGTGTGAGTGAAAATTTCTGCATTATAAATTTGCTTTGGGTAGTATATGATTTTTCAAAGCAAGAGTTTATTTAATTTCTTTATTTTTGATTTATAAGGAATATTCTAAGCTTTGGAAAAATCTTCTTTTAAAAGGCATTTTGATCACAAATTTTGAAAATGATTTTATAAAGTCTCTAAAAATCCAAGTTATTTTATGGTATAAATTTTATAATTTTTGAACTTGTATTTTATTTTATAAAAATAAATCTTTACAAATTTTATTTGTTATAATTATCAAATTACATGAATAACCTTGCATGCAAACTCTCTTTCTATTCTCTCAAAGGGCAAATAAGACTTTTCCAACCCCACTAACTCATTTGATTATTACCAAATTACTACCTTAGCCTTGCATGCAAAATGGCCTAACTTTAGCCAAGGGACATTTTTGTAAGTTCTCACTTCCACTCATTACTTGTCAACCAAATAGCATAAAACAAACAAATCAAAGTGGAGAGAAGTCATTCATCATTTCACACTCCAACACACCACAAAAATTTCTCTCTTCCCCTCCCTCCCTTTTGCTCTCGGCCGAACCCCATTTCCCCCACTTCCTTCCATTTTTCATTCCATTTCTCATCTTCCCTAGTGTAATTCTTTCACCTACATTTATTTTATATACTTCCCAAGAGTTTTGTGATTTGGAAGATGAAGTTTCATGGTTGCATGTGTAGTTTTGTGTGATCTCCAAAGAGAAACTCTTGATTCTTGTGAATTCAAGAGCTCTCTATGAGATATATTATGTATATATGCTAACTAAGTGTTTTATGGAGATATCATGCTTTAAAATCCTTTGCATGCTACTGAAATCTCATTATAAATTTATGTTTAGCCATGCATGCTAGTTTTAAGACATTAAAATGATGATCAACCATGTTTTGCATGCTATTCTTTTCGAAATCATGTTGTTATCTATAAAATTCGAAATAGATGTGCTTAAATAGATTGTTTCCATGATGAATTTCTTATTAATACTTAAAAGGAGTTATATTTCATAATTATTAAGGATAAGTATTAGGTGCAAGTCGATTTTGCAAGTATTTACAACTTTATGCCTAGCCGAAATCTTGTTATGTGCTTTCCATGAGTTGCATGTTATATATTTAGTTGCATGTTATTGTTTTTAGGCATGGATGATCTCACCCAATGTTATTTTGAGAATAAGGAGTTAGTTCAGTAGATTACCATGTATAAGTCTTGGTTTAAGTATTGAGTTTTTGTTAGTTGAGTTGTCAAGTCAAAACCTTGGAAAAATGAGAGTTATAGTTTCTGCAGAAAAATCAGTTTAGTACCCTGAGGTTTAGAGTGAGTTTTGACCATGTCCTTGATGTGCACTTTGAGGCCCAAGCTACCAGAAGTTAGTATGGGGAGTATATAATAGGTTTTAGGAGTTGATTGGAGGTTTGCATGTCATTTGGTTAGGTGCACAAGTAGAATAACAAAATCTGTCCAGCAGGGGACAGTTTTGTTGCAACTTAGAAATAGGGAGATTTGGCCATGTCATGGGTAGGCCCTCATTAGGCCCAATTGGGCCTTAGTTAGAGGGTATGTCAGAGAAGTTTTTCCAACCATAGTTCATAGGATATGAGCTAGAACCATGTGTCACAAGTTAATTCAAGTCAGGGCATTTTCTGCCCAGAAAAACAGGGGAACCTTGGACTTTTAGCTTAGGCCCAAGAAGGCCCAAGCCAGGCCTTTGAGCCACATCAAGCTTGTGAGATGCCCTTAGGTCAGGAGAGTCTTGTGTAAAAATTTTGAAGAAAAACTTGTAGTTTAAGAGTGTCTAATGCACTCAAGAAACCTTAGTTACCATTCTGAAATTTGCACCAGTGAGCACTATCACTTACCACATAGCTTTAGAACACTTAGAAGTGAGTATTAGGTCAACCACCATAGTTGTAAGATAGTATAAGTTCAGTAGAGAAAAAGGCACAAGTGAGGGTCAATAGGTTTTGGATAATTTAGGAAAGGCACATTGAGTTAGGAAGCCCAAATTTGAAGACTTTGTTTAGTTAGTGACCAAGTGACTTAAGTGGTGAGTCGAGATCATCCAAGCCTAGTGTGGCATTATGGTGTATATGATGTTATTTGGTATTAATATACGATATGTGATTATGTGGCTACGTGTGTACATTTGAAAATATAATGGTGGATATGAATTAAGTGCGTATAGGCCTAAGTGCCATCCATGTTTAATTTCGGGTTGTAAATAGGTTAAGATGGTAAGAATATATTATAATGAGGATTATTATTATTTATGTAGGATCTCGAGACGAGGGAAAACTTGCCATAAAAGTCGAGTGAAGCTCTAGTTGTTGCTCCTACCAGTCAGACCAGACCAGTCTATCTCAAGGCAAGTGATTCAACTTGACCTTCGTATTTACTGTAAACAGTTCATATATATATCGATGCAATTATCCTGAGTCATTTTGATATATTTAAATCAAGCGTATCTTTTGTTTATCTTTGAGTTACATAGAGATGCCATGAACCCTCGAGTACGTATTGCAAGTAGTTCAAAAGTCTTTCATGATAGTTTAATGCCATGATAAAATAGAGATTTGTTATAATACCTTATTGATCCTTTTGATTATCATGCTATTGATCCCTGAGAAATCTTGATATTGCACCCTGATGCTTTGATTCAACTCTTGAAATAACCTCGATAGAAACTTTATCTTGATACCTAAAAGCCAATCATTTCTTAAATTCATTCATGATGGTTTGATAACCCTATCCTTACCCTAAAAGCTTGATACCCTGTTATATCTTGAGCTGATGATCACTTTCTTTATATTTTAACACCTCTATCCTATTGGAACCAGTGATGCTTATCTTCTTGATGTTCTAATACCTATACCTTGTCTACAACCATTGCTTTAAGCCTAGTTTGGCATTACTCTTTCATATTATCCAATAGCCTTGCTCAATTTCCTTGTCAAAGTTCTTGTTTATGGAAACCTCTCAATTACCCTAATATAGTAAAGTCTAGTGGATCATGGCCCTGAGATTTAGTGTCATATTTCCAGTGTTTCAAGTTGATCTATAATCCCTTGATAAAAATGATTACAGTCGAAAGAGATTTTGTCATAAATCAGCATCAGTTTTTAAAATGATTAAAATGTGGATTTTTCAGTCCCAAAGGGGGATAAATGTTTTCTTTGAATGGTGGATCTGGACTGAGACGCGAGTCCTTTCCACACTTATATTAGGCTTAAAAGTTGCCTAGGGATTCCCAATAATGTTTTAGAACCCAGCGAGGTTCGGGATTACTTCGCGGCTGATCACCGGCTGTAATCCGTAGCGTCATAAAATGATTTTGATTAAGAATGATTTTTAAAATTTGTTTTGATGCAAGCAAAATGATGCCAACTCACATAAGTTTTATCTCTCGTTATCATTGATTATGTCTTTCCATTGTCATTCCTAAAGGTATATCTCGATTTATGTTTTGTGTTGTACTATTAGCACTTGTTGAGCTTTTGGCTCACTTCTTGCTTTACCCTTATATTACAGCTAGCAGCTATGGTTAGATTCAAGCAGACTGCCCGTAAGACCTGTGATGCTGATGCTTATGTTCGAGCTCAGGTAGAATAAGTAATAATAGTTGTGTGAGGACTCGGTATTTGTAATCAGATGTAATAGTTGGTAGTGTTGGGCTGTTCCAAACCCTAAACTGTAAGATCTTGGATTGGTTGTGTATCCTTCATTAATAAGATGTAATAGCTATATTTATTTCGCTATTTAAGTTGGGGGTGTGACATTTAGATTCTTATTCAATGTACACACCTCTATGTAATAGACAAGTATTTCTTATTTCGAAATCAAAACCCTCGGCTGTGGCACGAAATGATAATGATTCAAAAATAAGAACTACTTTCTATCATGTTGGAAGGCTATGACCGACACAAGCCCGTTGTATCATTGGCCAATTACTACTTGATATTATTTAATTTTAGAGGGATTATATTACGTCACAATCATAATCATATTATAAAGAGATTCTTCCTTTTAAATTAAATATTTCAAATCAATAATCAATAATCAGATGATTCCCAGATCGGGTGGAGCATTGTCAAGAGGCGTCACTTAATAACCCTTTCTTACAGATAGAAATCTGTTGTTGACAGAATCATCCTTTCTCTCATATCGAAAATTCATATTCAATTACGTGTTTCACAAACACAAGAATCTCATGATTGTATTCATAATATTATTCTTAAGGTTATGAAACAATTTCACTATACTAGGTTGTCTAACAAACGCCTTATGTTCATTCAAGTTCACCTAAATCTATCATCGCATGATAAACTAAGCATATATCACATATATAAACATGAATAAACATCAAGGTAGGCATGTTACATCATCTAGCACATTCGTCTAAGCAATATACATCTCTATGTATCACATGAAGTATTTAAAAGCAATTTAAACAGTTAAAAACAGCTTAAAAACACTTCTGTTAGCTATAAACAGTTTGAAACAATTTCATAAAATATCATATAATATACCATTAGAAGCGTCTCGAAAAGACGAATCCAACGGCACCAAAATCGCCCTAATCTGACCTCGCACGCGCCCTCACGCGCCGAAAGAAGTTTCCCCACGCGCCGACACGCGCACACGCGCTGTCAGGCGCGTGTCTGAACTCCGCCACGCGCACCCACGCGCTTCACGCGCCCGAAACCCTGATGCTGACATCACCAGCGTGTGTCTTCCACGCGCCGCACGTGGTCGACGCGCGGTCCTCCCCTGTGCGTGAACTGTCGCCGTTTTTTTTTCTTTTCCGCACGGAATTCCGTGCCGCTTACCTGACTTTTATGTCTGTTGAATGCACGTAAAAGACAGAGACAAGGACAGACACACAGAAGTAGTACAGCAGCAGAAGTAATTCATATATATATAAGATTTATTTAATTACGAATTTTAATTGCAACAACTTCAAAAATTCATAATTAAAAATCTATACATCATAAAATTATGAAAAAAATACCCAGACGATCTACAACACTTGTAGAACCCAGATTAACATTCAAAATTATTCTGAGAAACGATTTCTCATCAGACAAAATTAATCCATAATATAACTTGTAAAAATCATAATTAATTCATACAAGCACATAAAATTCTGAAATTTTTACCACAGATCTATATCGTTGTCTCCGAATTATTTTTAAAGGTTAGATTCGATCCCTCGAATTTTTATTCACGATTTATATGCTTTTATTTGGATTTTGTGTGTGTAAAAGTGTTTTTCCACGCCCCGCTGCGTTTAAAAATCCAACAATGGTATCAGAGCCAGGTTTTTCAGTCCTGGGACCTGTGGGTTAAATATTAAGCCGGTAGTAGAAATAAATAATAATAAAACTATTTTATCATTACTTATATAAATTCTCTAATTTATTAAATATGATTAATTAATTAATCACATTTATTCTACATCGTGAGTGATGCTTTTCAACATATCGCGACTATCCGGATAATATGAATTCACTGCTTAGAATACCAAGAACCTGTCAGTGAATAGTTACCGTACAATAAACTCCTTCTACCCTACAATGTCCCGATTAAATACAAGGCATGGATCTCGTGTCAAGCCTATCTAATTCAATCACTTTGCTTACCATTTATTATGCGTAGTTCTATGCAAATTAGAAACTCCTTTCTAATTTCATTTACTCTGGCCAGAGATTCCTGAACTAGCTTAAGTGGATCAGCCTTGAACATTCGCTTCCTTCACTGGAAGGGGTAGATCCTTTATTGATCATACACTATCTTCGTGTACAAATTCCTATACCCAGAAGAGCCCTAATAATTGTCCCTGGAGACTAAGAACTAAACCAAAGCATAGTTCAGTGTACATAAGATGACTATGATGACCTCAAGTCTAAGGATACTTGTACAACTATCACTAAGCGAACAACTGCTGACACGTGAGTGAACTCCATCAGTTGTTCAGCTGGGCGAGTCATGTTCAGTGAACTTATTCTATAATAAGCACCTACATACTAGCTATAGTGTCACCACACAAATGTCTATGAGAACAGACATCCTTCATAATGAAGCAAGCATAGTATGTACCGATCTTTGCGGATTATTAATTACCAGTTAGTAATCCTATGACCAGGAACTATTTAAGTTTAGAGTTATCATCTTTTTAGGTCTCACTATTATGATCTCATCATAATCCATAAAAAGCTTTACTCTAAACTATGGTATATCTTATTTAAACACTTAAATAGATAAAGCCCGTAATAAAAACAAAACAAGTCTTTATTAATATCAATGAAATCAAAACAGATTACATAAAAGTTATTCCTAAATCCTAATACATGATTGGACTTAGGACATATTCCTTTCAAACTAATCCTTCAACAACACCTGTTACTGATGCTGTTCAAACTCCAGAGTTATCTACAACACCTTCTCTGCATCAAGATGTTGATGCTCAGACTTTAGGTGAACATCAGGATATGGCTGTTGATCAGAACTTAGAACCAGATCAGCAACTAGAGGATGTTGAAGCCTCCATTGCTACTCACACTGTTGTTTTATCAGAAGATACTGATTCTGTAAGTTCTGATGCTGTAAATACTGGAGATACTGGTGATGCTGCTACAAATGCAGATGCTGATGCAGCAGGTCCTTCAGGAAATGCTCCTCAATAAACTACTCTTAAGTCTGAACTTGTTAAGAAGTTTGTTACCAGAGAAGCACCAGTGCCTTGGAGTGAAACTCCTGCAGGACAGGAGTGGACTAAGGAATGGAACTCAGTCACCTGTGTTCCAACTGCACAGAATCTGGCCGAGCAATTGACAAAAGCTGATGAGATGTTAAATACTGATGATTTCAAAACACAGCTTAGAGTCACTGCATTGAGTACTAAACATTTACAAGGTCTTCATTCAAATACTCATGCAGAGTTACATCTCTTAAGGGAAGAACTAATGAAGCAAGAACAAGTTCACAAGATTGATAAGAAAAAGTTCTTCCAACCTACCTTTGACAGGATTGCTTATATTGAGAAGACTCAAGATAATCAACAAGCTCAGATTGATGCTATTCTGAAAAATCAAGCTTCTCAGCAATCACAACTTAATGAAATCCAATCTTCAGTGGAATTGTTTGTCTCTCTTCTATTACCTGCTGATGCCAAAAAGGGGGAGAAAGTAATTAAGTCCAAATGCAAGACTGAAAAGACACTGAAAGGGAAGGATGATGGAAAAGATGATCGAGGAAGCTCTGGAATGGGTAGAGGTCATAGTCAAGGTAGAGGATTCACATCAAGACAAGCTGAAATCACAAGTCACAGGACAAGTTCTGATACTGGGAAAAGGATAAGTTCTGCTACTGGTAAAAGGATAAGTTCTGATGAACTTTTAGATCTTGATGAAGAAATGTCAAGACAGTTATTTCTTCAGGAAAATCCAGGAATGGACTTGGAGAGTTTAATGGAAGAAGAAGCCAGGCTTAAATCAGAGAAAGTCACATCTAAATCTGAAGCTTCTGGTAAAAAGCCACTTCCAAAACTCAAAGGCATTGTGATCAAAGAAAGGACACATTCTGAAGCAACATTGGCTAGATCACAACCACAGATAGATCCAAGATCCAAGGGTAAAGAAAAGGTTGGTGAACCCTCCTGAGGATGAAGAAATTACTGATGAAAAGGATGATCTTGCTCGGACTTCAAGAAAAGTTCTTAAAACAACCTCTGACATGGCTCAAGTTGTTCAGAGTCAAGAAATTGTAAGTTCTGATATTCAGAAGAAGCAAGTAACCTCTGACATAGCTCAAGTTAACTTGATATCAAAAGATAGACCAAAGACACTCCTACCAAGATTCACTAAAGCAAAACAGACTCAACCTTTGAAGACTACTGCAAGTGGTTTTGAAGCTAGAGTAGTTACTGGAAAGGAAACAAGAGATAAAACTGGATTGGGAAGTGTCGATGAAAGGAGAATACAGAACACTACCAATGATCCAACTTCCTTGAGTGAACCAGGTATTGGAGCAACTCCTGAGAGATTGAATCAACTGGAATCTGTACAAATGGTTAACCATACCTACTTGAAAGAATACATCTTGTTGTATTTCATGACAGATGGTAGGGTTTATCATATAAGGCAAAATGCCATTCCGTTGAAGTATTTTGAAGAATTGGAGCATGTACTATTCTTACTTCAAGTGGATGACAGATTGATAGGGACTGCTGCAAACTATTTGAAGGATCAGATTCAGAGACAGAAAAGGCTTTATTCTGTTAAGTTTGACAGCACATACGTTCCAAAGTACAGAGATCACAAGGGTGATATAGTTGAAATGATGCCCAATTCTGCTCAAATTATAACTACCTTTCTAGGGTACAGGGCTGTGGAATTCAATCTTGAGTCTGATAAAGCTTATTTGATCATACTGGATCAGGATATAAGAAAAGCAAAGATCAATTATCTCAGAGCTGCAATCTTTACAAATTGGTGAAGATACTGCGGAGCTTAAAGATGCCAAAAGGAGAATGATTGATGAACTTAGATATGCTGAGAGATGTTTGTTGAAGAACTATCTCAGAACAACTCCTGACATCAGAGAGATCAGATAATGAAGCCAAGTCAAAGATCTACAACTGCTTAAATTCCGATATTTTAACAGACTGAAGTTGTTATCAGAAGTTAAATATTGGTAAAGCTTTAAGGACTGTAAGTTGTAGTTATCTAGTCTAATTCTCATGCATTTGTACTTAATGTTTTTGACATCATCAAATATATGTTAAACTTGTATATTATGCTAATTTACAAGTTGGGGGAGATTGTTAGATATATTTGATAATGTCATGGCTAATATGATTTATGTTTAGATTTCAGATCTTACTTAACAGGACAAATCAGTACTTAACCATTAATCAGTACTTATACTGAAAGTCAGGACTTAAGGATATCAGTACTTATATTATCAGGAGATAATCATCAGAAGTTAGATATCAGAACTTAAGTGCTGGAGTATGTTCAGATAAGGACAGTAGCTGATTAAAGGAAAGAAGATCGAGATAAACATAAGAAGAGATATGCATGAAGAAGGAGTTCCGTGAAGAATGGAATACTTGGAAGAAAAGATATCTGATTGATATATTTTAGGAAGCGGAATTATATTTCATATCAATTAGCGATTATCTTGTAACTGTGTAGTATATAAGCACATACATAGGGTTTACACTATAAGTGTTATAATATTCGAGAAGATTATTTATTGTAACCCTAGCAGCTCTCGTGATATTTGTTCATCACTGAGAGGTAACAGTTCCATACTGTAACAGAGTTTATTATTTCAATAAAGTTTGTTTTCTGTTACTTAAGATATTAAAGTTTGATTTGATTGTATTATACACTGTATTCACCCCCTCTACAGTGTGTGTGACCTAATATACCACAATATTGTTATTTCCTTGAGGGGGTGGGTTGGGTTGACGTTCCAAGTTCTGCCTTAGTAGTTGCATAAACTGTCCCATGGGATCCATGCCTGGGTTTGGTACTGGTTGCTCAACCTCAGTTTCTCCTTCTTCAGCCTCTATCTCAAATCCTTCAACATCATATGTTTCCTCCTCCTCTTCATAGAGGGAGTCATCCTGTTCAACATAATCCTCGTCTTCCTTTTCACTGTGTTCTTGGTTCCTACCGTCCTGGTTATGGCTTCCCTGGTCCTCAGATCCAGGGTTCGCCCTAGTTCCAATCTTTCTTGGCGGCATGATACTGATAAAATTTTTTTGGGAAAAATTCAACGTTAGGTCACAATCATACACAAAATTGTGCCTTGCACAGTTCTATAATGAGGAGAATGTATCTCACAATTCTATTATATTATGACAGTTCTAAAAGAAGTGCAGTAATAATAATGATAAAAACAGTGATCTCGTCACTAAAGAACTGAATTAAAAGGAAACAAATATATACATAATGCAAGAAATACATAGTTTGATCTGGTCAAAAGTACAACATTGCTACAGCCATCTGCCCAAAAGTGATACACAAGAGTCTATCTGTCTAGTCAGAGAAAGGGATGCTTTATACAAGTCAACTATCCCGGAAAATTGGCTCTTACTATGGCCTCAACTAACTAGACGACTAGACTATCCCATCACCGTTTCTGAATCACACACCGGAGCGGGTCAGTTCCCATACTCTTTCCATTGCACGACGGAAGATGTAGTCGGCCTACCGCCTGGAGATCCTACCATGCCTGTCCCCCTGCAGTGATCGGAGTCTCGCACGGGCCGTGAGCTCTATCCCCGTCAGCTCCCTCCTCAAGGATCGGGGTATAGTATCCCTAGTCTCATAAGCTCGGGCACGCCTACCCGCCCTCTCCGCATCCAACTCCCTCCTGACCTCATCCAGCCGGGCCTCAGCAACAACCACTCGGGTCCTCAGTACATCCTGAACATAGTCGTGAGCTAACAAAGACTGCCTATGGGCAGGGTCGAGAGGTGGTGAATCCGGAGCCGCTGGGGGTGCCTCCTCGGCCTGCCTAGTCTCGGAAGTATGGGTCTCAGAGCTGTCATCATAAGGGCTCCAAGATAGTGGTGAAGGGGTAGGAGCTCTGACCACTGGGAGTGAGGGTAAAGGGGTACCAGTGTACTCTACCATAGCTCCAACATGCTCCTCAGCTACTAGGAACTCATCCGGGTCCTCCTCATCTGAAATCGCCACAACCTCCGTCTCTGACTCCTCTGAGGGGTCCTCCTCCTCCTCCATCTCAGGCTCCTCCTGATCCTCAGCATCTAGCAGTGCCTCACCATGCTCACGCTCGATCATGATACTTATAAGGGTTCCCGTAAGGGTTTTAACTGTCAGTGCTATTTTAAGTAGTCCGACTATGAACTTGGCAAGAGTTCTTATTATCTTTGTGAGTTTATTATTATATCGTCGCATCATCTCTGAGGTTTATAACGCTTGGCTCTGATACCATTTCTGTAACACCCCCAGATCCGGGGTCGGGGATCCGGGTCGTCATGGTCTTTCTTTCCATAATATCACTTAACTTAATTAATATTAAATAACCTCATGCTGTGACCCCACATTAACACACACCACAACCCGTTATAGTCTCAGAGATGAAATTGAAATAAGTACAAGTCCTTGAATCCATAATTTAAAAGTTATTACAACCCAAAATGATTACTTGATAAGTTTACAGTTAATTGCCATTATCTTCCACAAGTTATAACTATACATAATTGGTTCCCAAAAGTAGAATGCCTGATCTACCAATAGATCTACCTCTGCAGCTATAGCAGCTACAACATCAACGGGAAGACGCGGAACGCTTCCCACGCTCTTGCGCTGGGTCTGCTTGAGTCTGGCCATCTTTCCTAACTGTTGTTGTGTGATGAAGAAATGAATCAAGAGTGAGCATTACAGCTCGCAAGATAATATGTAGTATAAACAATAATGCAAGTATCTAAATGGATAACTTACTGGAAACCTTTATCAAGTGTAAGGTAATTACTTACTGGATATAAGCTTAAAGGAAGATGAAGTTACCAATTACTTCACTATACTTATACCATTTTATAAAACTACTTGAACTACCACTGTTCAAAGTATTATAGGTTTCAAAAGGTCATCCCATAGATGAGACCACAAGTTAAGACTTGAATAGATTCAATCTTTGAAATATTATTGAATGAAATGAAGTTACGAGATACTTTATTTAGTCCCGATATATATATCCACATATATTTCTCTTATACATTTCCTGGAAACCTCTGTTATGTAAAGTATGAATAGAGTTTGTAACATCCAATGAATTTTGGAAAGGAAAAGAATTTTGGCATAAACCCGATATCTTGCTGATCAGGCAAAGATACCAATAAGTAACCTTTTCTACTAGTAGATGGACGAATTCCCCACTGGTCATCACCCTGGCCGTAAAAGGATCTTATGCTGGACTGCCACTCAGCCACTTACGCATTTGATGGACTCCCACTGAGCCACTTACACTTTCATGGACGCCCACTGAGCCCATGTTGCTTATGCCGACTCAAATAGATGAACTTACTTCCCGAATGATGGGCAAGTAATCAAGATGTTTTCTCAAAACAGCAACCTCGTTGCGAATGTAAGATACACCACTGAGCCGGATCCCTCAGGTTTTGAGCGAGTATTTAAATCCCCTTCGAAAGGAAGATCTTAAATATAAAAATGAGTTTTGGGATCCACTCTAACTTTTAAAAATCATTTTAAAGACTCGAAAACATTTTTAAGAATGTTTGGAGTAATACTGATTTAATGAAATAAATCAGTCCCGATATATTAGAAAATATCTGAATATTATTATTTAAATAATATTCCCATTAGGATACTCTCTTCTATAAAAATAATTTGAAGTAGAAGTTTTAAAACTCATACTTGAAATGAATATTAAATAACCAAAGATATACTTATACGAAAGTACTATCTTTATTTGAATAATCGAAAATAAGTTTGATTATCGAAACATTATTTTTTAATAAAATAAAGAATATTATTTAGTAAATAATCGGAGTCATAAGTCCTCGAATGAATATTCAAAATAATATTCATTGAATAGAATAAGCAGAGTCATAAATCCTCGAATGAATATTCAAAGTAATTTTCGTTAAATAGAATAAGCAGAGTCATAAGTCCTCGAATGAATATTCAAAGTACTCCCTCAGTCCCTTTGAATAGTTTATATTTCTGGGGAAGTGTGCGAAACGCATTTTAAAGTGCCTAAAAAGTATAGTTATATAACTTATTTTTACAATTTTCTTTTTCTGAATAAAAGTTGAATGTTTTAATTTTTATTTAGAAAAACAAAATTGCAAAAAAAATTGCAGAACTATACTTGATATGCACCTTAAAATGCGTGTCGAACACTCTCTAAAAATGTAAACAATTGAAAGGGACGGAGGGAGTAATATTCATTAATAAAAATAAAGTTATCGTATAAACCTTATTTGATTAATAGTTTTGAAAACTATATCTATATATATAGAAATATATATATATATAATATACTCGGGAACATCGACTCCCGGGTTTAGAAAATGTTCACCTTTGGGTCCCCTATACTAAGGGTATACGCAACTACTGCTTATCTCTAGCATAGGTATTATGCAACTATAAGCATTTGAATCAACAATTAGATATCAAGATTACGAAACAAGCATGCATATATACCATATCAACATGCTCCAATATATCACAAGATTTGCTAATAACAATCATGCATTTATCACAAGATAATGCATATACATATATACATCACAATAACAGTATAACGGGTAGAAAACTTGCCTGAGCGACTGGGGGTGGTAAAAGTCCTGGGATGAGTCTGGTAACCTATAAACCACATATATGTTGGAATTAAACCAAAGTCGCTTACGAATCTATACTTTAACCAATTAGACTCTAACGTTCGCTTTGCGCTTAATGATTCTCTTAAGTCGCTCGAGTACCCTCGGCTCCACCATTTTTAATAAATTAACCATTAAGAGTTTTAAGGAGATTCTTTCGCGAGTACCTTACCAACTGCCTAATCCACTTTACATAAATGTTTCATACTCTAATTAGTCATTTAAGGTCCTTAACCAATGTTTTAAAGTAAGGTGAGGGGTAATGGTTCGTTCGCGAAACGCCGTGACTTAAAACGGAAGTTTCTCCTAAACCGTACATCGGATTCAAACGAACCACATATCAAAACGAAGCTCGTAACATGAACTATCTATTCATGGCAATGGTCAAAACCTAACAGTGAGTTCACGGGTCCTGATGTTAAGAACAAAAGCAGTCTAGGGTAAATCGGGCATTACGACGGCTATGTTTACGCGATTACCCAATTTGTACAACTCCAAATCAATCCACAATCAACCAACAATCATTGATACAACCAAACTTCATCCATACACTACTACAACAGCCCCAACAACTCAATATTTCCAATTTATAATACTTCTCAATCATGAACTAAGAGCTTACTTAAGTTCATTAACTAATCATCAAGATTTATAACTCCAAAACATCACAAAACCAATCAATCTCTAAATACACAATAATCAAGCCTATCATAAACTATACTACTCATAATAAGCTCTTAACATTCAATAACAAAGCTAGGTTAAGAGATTATACCTTCCTTGTGAGTAGGAGTAACTAATGAGCTTGAAATAACCTTGGAAAATCCTTACTAAAGCTTTATCTAAACAAAAACACAAGATCAAAATTTCAAGTTCTTGAAAAACACTATTCACCCTCTTCTTCCATGAATTTTAGGAAGAGATTGTGAAGGAATTTGAAGCTTAAACTTATAGGACATCTATATCTATGTACAAGGAACCTTAGATAATTACCTCACTAATTAACAAAGCTTGGAACTTGGATTTGGGTTTTTCTTTCCTTGAAAAATGAAAGGGGTCGAGAGCTTCTTGCTTGAAATGGGAAGTCAACTTTGTGTTTTTGTGTTTGTGATTTGTTTTGTTGGTTGTTTTTGCCTTTTGTTTTAATTAATTACCTTTTAACCATGGTGAATTTTGTGTGGTTTATAATCAACCAACACTTCCTTCCCTTTGGTCATGCTTAGGTCATCATTCAGGTCATCATTCTTATGTCATCTTCCCACACTTGTCCTCTTCTTGTTGGTTTGATGACATCGTCATCACTAACCTCTTTGATTAGCTCCTAATTACTTGGCTAATGACCGCTGATCTGTTATACGGTTCGCTTAACTTTCGTTCTCGTTTATCATTTGAGGGATCATACCCGGGATCTTATTACTTGGGTTTCCTTAACCTTTCTCAATACATTATATTCCTTTTATGATCCTCTCTTATAATCCTTGAATTCAAATCCTTTTTATCCTGTTACCTTATACTCAATTCTTTCGATATCTGGTGGATTTTCGGGAAAAATCAAAGTGTTCGAATTTGGATTCTGACGATCTTTACATACACTTATATACCATATAGAGTACTAATAAGATCTCAGAATAACAATAGAAGAACCCCTACATAGTGTGGCATGAAAAGTTTTCTTATTCAGCATAATCAGCAAAAACACTATTCATAAGGGTTACAAAAAGTTCAAAAATTTTGGGGTTATTACACTACTGAATGCAGAAAGCCTAAAAAGGTGAAGAAAGACAAGGAATATATTGAACTAGAAGCAAAGTATGAATCTCTCTTGAAGAAGCAGTCTGAAAAAGCTTATATTGTAGAAAAAAAGAGTTGGGATGACACTGATGTTGATGATGAGGATGAAGAAGTTGGAAATTATGCACTCATGGCTTTTGAGCAAGGAGAAGCATCTACTTCAAAATCAAAGGTACCAACTCTAACCACTATTGATTTAAATGCTAGTCAATATAAGGAAACTGTGAAAAAGATGAGTGTGGAGATGTTTCATATACTCACTAGCTTAGTGGCAGCTACTGAGGAAGTCAGTAGGCTAACAAAAGCTAATGAGAATCTTCAGAGTGATAAGCAAAAGATGGATCTACTGTTTGTGGAGCTTGAGTCAGTCAAGCAAGAAAATGAATACTTGAAAAATAAGCTGAAGTGTGTCAATGAGATTGAAGCTGTGTTAAGAGAGAAGATTGAAAAGAATGAAGTTAAGTTGAAATCTTTCAGGAATGCATCTGAGTTGGTTGGACAGTACCATGAGAAGAACAAGCCATGTGCTAATATAGCCATTGGTCTTGATTATGATGCTTTGAACAACAAGAAGAAAGATATAGGTGGCAAAAGAAAAGCAACATAAAATGAAGATGTTCCAGCTATGTTGAAAAAGGTTGGTTTACCTATGTTCAAAGCATGTGAAGTAGATTTCAGTGAAGAAGAGTTGATCATAAATCAAGAAATTGCTGATGAGGACAATGAGATCAAAAATACAGAAACAACTCCATCTTCCAAAACTAAAAAGAAGCCCATGGCCAACCAAGATTCCAAGACACCTGTCAAGGAAATAATAACTGAAGATGCAAGAAAGAAAAAGAAGAATAAAAATGGAAAGATTGGGATAAATAAGAGCAACAATTTTGCTTATGTTGCAGATGCTCCAAGGAAACAATGTCAAAGATGTGGCTCTATGAATCATCTTACTCACGTTTGTAAGAAGGTTGTTAACAAGTCAGTAGAAGGAGCATGCAAGTATAATGAAGCAAATGTAAATGATCCATACCCTACTCATTCTGTGACAAGTTTGATTGCATCCCTTGCAACTTGAAAGTAATGAAAAGTTTTCACAAGCTGAGAGTAGACCTCAAAGAAGTAAACATTGGGTCTATATCAAAAAGGGGAAATACACAACAGTCAATGAATTCTATCTTATCTGAAAAAACTCATTCTGATTATGCTCACTCTATTAATAAGAAGAAAGTACCCAACACTGCTTGGGTTGCTAAACACACTTAAACTCATTGTGTGCAGGGCAAAAAGAAGAAATTCATATGGATCATAGACAGTGGATGCTCAAGACATATGACAGGTGATATGGCCCTGCTATCACAGTTTGAGGAAAAGGTTGGCCCATTAGTGACTTTTGGAGACAACGGCAAGGGTTTCACAATGGGATATGGCAAATTGATCTCTGGAAATGTTGTCATTGAAGATGTAGCACTGGTAGCTGGTCTTCAAGTGAATCTTCTCAATGTCAGCCAATTTGCAGACAAAGGTTTTAAAGTTATATTTAACAAAAAAGAATGCACTTTTATCAGCAAGAAAACTGGTGAAGTTGCTTTGAAATGAGCAAGGAAAGGAAGCTTATTTGTTGCAGACTTGGACTCAGCAAATGAAGATGGAATTTTTTGCTTCTACACCAAGGCAACTGTAGAGCAAAGCAAGCTATGATACAAGAAGCTATCTCATTTGAATTTCAAAGCAAACGATACTCTAGTTAAAAAGGAGTTGGTGAGAGACATGCTTAATCTAGAATTTGCTCAAGATGAAGTCTGTGATGCTTGTCAAAAAGGAAAAATGAAAAGATCAAGTCACAAGAGTAAAACTGTGAATTCTATAAGTGCACCTTTGCAACTTATTCACATGGATTTATTTGGACCAGTTAATGTCCAGTCAATTTCAAGAAAAAGATATGCACTAGTGATGGTGGATGACTACTCAAGATATAAATAGGTAGAATTTATGCACTCTAAAGATGAGACTCCACACATCATAATTGAGCACATTAAGAAGATTGAGAAGCAGAATGAAGATCAGAATTGTGTGAAAAGATTGAGGAGTGATAATGTAACAGAATTCAGGAATGCAACCTTAACTGAATTATGCAAAGACAAGGGCATTGTTCAAGAATTCTTAGTTGCTAGAACACCTCAACAAAATGGGGTAATTGAGAGAAAGAATAGAATACTAGTAGAGGCTGCTAGAACAATGCTACAAGATGCAAAGTTGCCAACTAGTTTTTGAGAAGAAGCTGTTAACACTGCATGCTATACTCAAAACAGATATCTCATTAACAAGAATTTTGGAAAATCACCCTACTCAATCTTGTCTAAAAGGAAGCCTACTGTAAAGCATCTTCATGTGTTTGGAAGCAAGTGCTATGTATTGAAGGACAACTCTGAATATGTGGGAAAATTTGACTCCAAAGTCTTTGAGGCAATTTTTCTGGGATATTCATTGGAAAGAACTGCATACATAGTCTATGTGATTGAACAAAAGAAGATCATGGACAACACATATGTTACTTTTGATGATGACAAATGTCCAGGCTTAGAATGTCTTGATGAAAATAAAGCAGAAGCCCTTAAGTTTGAAAATCTCAACATTGATAGTGATTCTGATGATGAAGCTAAAGTCAACACAAATCACAGAATAGATGAAGAGTCAATTGAATAAGTTCATCATAAAAGTGGAAGCTCATCTCATGGACATAAATTTGATAGCACAAACTCAGGGGGAGATAGAGGAGAAAATTATGGAAGTCATGTCAATAATGAAGAAGAAGAAGAAGAAAACATAAGTCATCAAACTCACGCAAGGAAATGGGATATGAGTCACAATACATATGAAATTATAGGTGATCCTAATGCTGGAGTGAGGACTAGGAGTACAACTGCTAATGAATGTCTTCATGCATGTTTTCTGTCACATGTTGAGCCAAAGAAAACTGAAGAAGCCCTTCTTAATCCTGACTAGATATTTGCTATGCAAGAAGAGTTAAATCAGTTTGAGAAAAAACAAAGTATGGAAATTGGTTCCTGCACCAAAGAACGGAAGAATTTAGGAATAAAATGGGTGTTCAGGAACAAAATGGATGAAAATGGAATAGTCACTAGAAATAAATCAAGGTTGGTGGCAAAAGGCTACTCACAGGAAGAAGGAATTGATTATGATGAAAATTTTGCTCCAGTTGCAAGACTTGAAGCAATAAGGATTTTTCTTGCATTTGTTGCACATTCAAACTTCAAGGTATATCAAATGGAGTTGAAGAGTGCATTCCTCAATAGTGAGTTGGAAGAAGAAGTATATATGTAACAACCACCTGGCTTTGAAGATCCAGAATTTCCAAATTTTGTATATAAGCTACTCAAGGCTCTCTATGGACTTAAACAAGCACCTAGAGCTTGGTATGATACACTATCAGAATTTTTGATTAAGCATGGATTCACTAGAGGTACTATTGACAAAACTCTATTCTACAAGAAGCATAGTGATGACATGATCCTAGTTCAGATCTATGTGGATGATATTATCTTTGGTTCTACTAATGAAAAGCTTTGTCAAAGGTTCTCTAAGCTTATGCAGAGTGAATATAAAATGAGTATGATGGGGGAATTAAGTTATTTTCTTGGACTTCAAGTCAGTCAAAGAAGTGATGGAATCTTCATTAGCCAAACTAAGTATGTCAAAGATTTATTGAAAAAGTTTGGTATGGTTGCTTGTTCACCTGCATCTACAGCTACAAAGTTGGATGAAGATAAAAAGGGCAAGAGTGTAGATATTTCAAGCTATAGCGGAATGATTGGATCATTGCTTTACTTAACTGCAAGTAGACTAGACATCATGTTTGTAACATGTTTGTGTGCAAGATTTCAAGCCAATCCAAAAGAATTACATTTGATGGTTGTGAAGAGATTTTCAGATACTTAAAGGGGACTCCAAACTTGGGATTATGGTATCCTAAGGGAACTGGTTTTGAAGCAGATTATGGTATCCTAAGGTGAACTTGTTAGGTCACACACACACTGTAGAGGGGGTGAACTCAGTTAATGTGTTGCAGCAGATTAATTTCTAGTGAATCAATATTGATTTGATTTAATTGGAAATTAACTGGAATATGAATTATAAATATTTCAGAATTCTCTGTATATTTATTTTTCAAATATTTAAAATTTATCTTGGAATTTTTTAATTCTAAGAAAACTGTCAAAATGTTGATTTACATTTTCAATATGTAAAATAAACACAAGGCAGAATCAAAATGATCAAAAGTATATAGAGAACTGAGTTATCGATAAGTCTAACTGACTTATCGACAAGTCATTTTGAGACTTCTCGAGTGAGTTCTCGATAAGTCAATTTCCTGACTTCTCGAGTGACTTCTCGATAAGCTTTATTATGACTTATCGATAAGTCATTGTAGAGTTCTCTATAAGTGTTAACTCACAGAGTTCTCTACAAGCATAATTTTAGACTTATAAATAACTCAGAACTGAAATAATTTAACCCAATAAATTATTTTGGTAAAATACTTTTGGTAAAATTATTCTGATTTTATTTTGATTTGTTCAAATAAAAATTGGAATCAATTCAGTCCATTTTGGACAAACTGGGTATTTATTTGACATCTCGATAAGCTTATTTTTTAGTTCTCTACAAGAATAAAATAAAATGACTTATTGATATGTTTTTCACTTTTCCAAATGACTTCTCGATAGACAAATTCCAAACGTCTATTTTTGAGTTCTCGACAAGTCATTTTCTTTTAGTATAAATACTCAGACATCTCGACATACATATACTTACGCCTTCGAGAACTCCAAGTGACCTAGCTTTTTTAATTTCAAACCGATTTCTCTCTCGTTTCAAATCCTTTCACTCTAATTTCTTTTACCCATTAATCTTCACATACACAACAATGGCATTAAACGTTATTGTACCCTTCATCCCAAAGGAGACCAACTTCCTTGCATTCTTAGATGCAAATCAAGCTCCTGAAGCTTTGAAAAGCTTTGTCAAGTTCTTATCAGAAACTTACTTTGTTGGAGCTCTTAAAGCTAACCCATTTCTCTATCTGGATGTATTGGGGGATTTTTGGAATACAGTTGTAGCTAGGACAGTTGTGCATGAGGACCAATCTTCAACTTTAGTGGTTAATTGTTAAATCAAAGGACAACAGGTTGAGATAACTGAAGCTGATATGAACCTGGCCTTGAACATTCCAATTGACAAGCTAGTAGAGATTCCAACTCAGGAGGAGCTGTATGAATTCTTGGACTTTATGAACTACTCTGAGAAGAACAACCTGGCTAGCTTGAACAAGAAAAATCTAAGGAGGGAGTGGTCCTTTCTGTTTGATTCTGTAGTGAGGGATTTCACATGCAGGAAATCAGGATTTGACAATATTTCTAGTGTTGTTCAAAAGCTGGTCTACTCAATGGCTCACAACAAACAGATTAATGTAGGACACTACATTTTGGAGGAATTGAGCACTAGGCTCATCATGCCAGTAACTTCAAGAGGTAAAGAAATTTTCCTTCCTAGATTCATTATGTCTGCTTTAAATTATAAAGTAAATGACATACATATGCTTGAAGGTGTAGATAGGTCATTAATAGGCAACTGTAAATGTTATTCCCTAATAATACAACAAGAATTACAGAAGGGGGGGTGAATGTAATTCTGGCTACTTTTCAAGATTTTAAAAATGTTCCAACTTAATACATATAACAGTGCCTGATTTGCTAAAGTGAGGAATAGAAAGATAATTGAAATCAAAACACTAAGTAATAAAACACAAGGCTTTAAAACTTTCTGGTGGATTTCAATGTATCCACCAGCGTGATATTTGTTCATCACTGAGAGGTAACAGTTCCATACTGTAACAGAGTTTATTGTTTCAATAAAGTTTATTTTCTGTTACTTAATATATTAAAGTTCGATTTGATTGTATTATACACTGTATTCACCCCCTCTACAATGTGTGTGTGACCTAACAAGTGGTATCAGAGCACACACTGTAGAGGGGGTGAATACATTGTATAATATAATCAAATCGAACTTTAATATCTTAAGTAACAGATAACAAACTTTATTGAAACAATAAACTCTGTTACAGTATGGAACTGTTACCTCTCAGTGATGAACAAATATCACGAGAGCTACTAGGGTTACAATGAATAATCTTCTCGAATATGATAACACTTATAGTGTAAACCCTATGTCTGTGTTTATATACTACACAGTTACAAGATAATCGCTAATTGATATGGAATATAATTCTGCTTCCTAAAATATATCAATCAGATATCTTTTCTTCCAAGTATTCCATTCTTCACGAAATTCCTTCTTCATGCATATCTCTTCTTATGTTTATCTCGATCTTCTTTCCTTTAATCAGCTAATGTCCTTCTCTGATCATCCTTCAACACTTAAGTTCTGATATCTAACTTCTGATGATTATCTCCTGATAATATAAGTACTGATATCCTTAAGTCCTGACTTCCAGTATAAGTACTGATCAACAGTTAAGTACTGATTTGTCCTGTTAAGTAAGATCTGAAATCTAAACATAAATTATATTAGCCATGACATTATCAAATATATCTAACAATCTCCCCCAACTTGTAAATTAGCAAAATATACAAGTTTAACAGATATTTGATGATGTCAAAAACATTAAGTACAAATGCATGAGAATTAGACTAGATAACTACAACTTACAGTCCTTAAAGCTTTACCAATATTCAACTTCTGATAACAACTTCAGTCTGTACAAATATCAGAATTTAAGCAGTTGTAGATCTTCGACTTGGCTTCATCATCTGATCTCTCTGATGTCAGGAGTTGTTCTGAGATAGTTCTTCAACAAATATTTCTCAGCATATCTGAGTTCATCAATCATTCTCCTTTTGGCATCTTTAAGCTCTGCAGTATCTTCACCAGTTTGAAAGATTGCAGCTCTGAGATCATTGATCTTTGCTTTTCTCAACTCCTGATCTAGTCTTATGACATAGGCTTTGTCAGACTCCAGATTGAATTCAAGTCCCTTAATACCAAGATATGTTCTGATCTGTGCAGTATTAGGTTTCATATCAACAATATCACCATTGTGATCTCTGTACTTTGGAACATATGTGCTGTCAGACTTAACAGAATAAAGCCTTTTCTGTCTCTGAATCTGTTCTTTTAAATAGTTTGCAGCAGTCCCTGTTATTCTGTCATCCACTTGAAGTAAGAAAAGTACATGCTCCAATTCTTCAAAATACTTCAATGGAATGGCATTTTGTCTTATATGATAAATTCTACCATCTGTCATGAAATACAACATGATGTATTCTTTCAAGTAGGTATGGTAAACCATTTGTACAGATTCTAGTTGATTCAATCTCTCAGGAGTTGCTCCAATACCTGGTTCACTCAAGGAAGTTGGATCATTGGTAGTGTTGTGTACTCTTCTTTCATCAGCACTTCCCAATCCAGTTTTATCTCTTGCTTCCTTTCCAGTAACTACTCTAGGTTCAAAACCACTTGCAGTAGTCTTCAAAGGTTGAGTCTGTTTTGCTTTAGTGAATCCTGGTAGGAGTGTCTTTGATCTATCTTCTGATATCAAGTTAACTTGAGCTATGTCAGAGGTTACTTGCTTCTTCTGAATATCAGAACTTACAATTTCTTGACTCTGAACAACTTGAGCCATGTCAGAGGTTGTTTTAAGAACTTTTCTTAAAGTCAGAGCAAGATCATCCTTTTCATCATTAATTTCTTCATCCTCAGGAGGTACATAAACCTTGATAGGTTCACCAACCTTTTCTTTACCCTTGGATCTTGGATCTATCTATGGTTGTGATCTAGCCAATGTTGCTTCAGTATGTGTCCTTTCTTTGATCACAATGCCTTTGAGTTTTGGAAGTGACTTTTTACCAGAAGCTTCAGATTTAGATGTGACTTTCTCTGATTTAAGTCTGGCTTCTTCTTCCTTTAAACTTTCCAAGTCCATTCCTGGATTTTCCTGAAGAAATAATTGTCTTGACATTTCCTCATCAAGATCTAAAAGTTCATCAGAACTTAGCCTTTTACCAGTAGCAGAACTTATTCTCTTCCCAGTATCAGAACTTGTCCTGTGACTAGCTTGTCTTGATGTGAATCCTCTACCTTGACTATGACCTCTACCCATTTGAGAGCTTCCTTGATCATCTTTTTCATTATCCTTTCCTGTCAGTGTCTTGTCAGTCTTGCATTTGGACTTAATCACTTTCTCCCCCTTTTTGGCATCAGCAGGTAGTAGAAGAGAGATAAGCAATTCCACTGAGGATTGGATTTCAGTTAGTTGTGATTGCTGAGAAGCTTGATTTTTCAGAATTTCATCAATCTGAGCTTGTTGATGATCTTGAGTCTTCTCAATATAAGCAATCCTGTCAATGGTAGGTTGGAAGAACTTTTTCTTATCAATTTTCCAAACTTGTTCCTGTTTGATAAAGTTCTCCTGAATCTTGTGTAGCTCTGCATGAGTAGTTGAATGAAGACCTTGTAGATGTTTAGTACTCAATGCAGTGACTCTAAGCTGGGTTTTAAAATCATCAGAATTTAACATTTCATCAGCTTTAGTCAAGTGCTCAGCAAGATGCTTTTCAGTTGGAACACATGAAACTGAGTTCCATTCCTTAGTCCACTCCTGACCTGCAGGAGTTTCACTCCAAGGTACTGGTGCTTCCCCGGTAACAAACTTCTTAACCAATTCAGACTTAGGAAGAGTCTGTTGAGGAGTATGTCCTGAAGGACCTGCTTCATCAGCATCTACAGTTGGAGCAGCATCACCAGTATCTCCAGCATTTGCAGCATCAGAACTTAAAGAATCAGTATCTTCTGATAAGACAACAGTGTGAGTAGCAATGGAGGCTTCAGCATCCTCTAATTGCTGATCTTGTTCTAAGTTCTGATCAACAGCCATATCCTGATGCTCACCTAAATTCTGATCATCAGCATCTTGATGCAGAGAAGGTGTTGTTGATAACTCTGGAGTTTGAACAGCATCAGTAACAGGTGTTGTGGAAGAAATATTTGCTGTTGGAGCGTCTAAGAGAAGTACTGCAGGCACAACCAAGTTTTGAACATCAATATCAGCACTTGTGCCTGGATCAACAGAAGACACAGAAGGTGTGTTAGCCTTTTCAGAAATAGCTTCCTGAGATGGAGTTGATGGAGAAGAAGTGACTGGAGCAAATTCCTTGTCTTGTGAGATCAGAGATTCCTGATCCCCTTCCTTAGCTGCTTCCTCTTCATCATCTGAAACTAGCCTTTTTGCCCTCTGTTTCTTGTATCTCTTTGTTGATTTGGATTCCTTGGGAGTTTCAGGAACTGTCATTCTTCTAAGCCGTTTGAGAAGCCTAGATCCCCCAATTCCAGAATCCTTCTGAGAAGTCACTTTCTCAGCTTTACCTACAATAGGTTCTGAAGAAGGAACCTGTTCCTCAGTATCAGATTCATCTCTCAGTACAGTCCTCCTCCTCTTTTGAGGTGTTTGAGGAATAGTTTTTGTCCTCTTTGGCTTGGAGGATGAGGGTTGAACAGTCTGTGAAGTAGAGAGATAGGATTTGAGATAAGTCCTGAGGGTAGGTTGAGTAGTATGAGTGGTAGGTGCTGAGGATGATGGTCTTTAGGTGTATGTGGTTGGTTGGACATCAGAGTAAACAGATCTATAAGTATCAGGATCAGCATTTACTAGGATCTGTTTATAGACTGAGGAATCTGTAATGGTCGAACCACTGTTTTCTTAGTATCAGCATTTACCAGATCATTAAAGTATCGTTTTGCAACTCTAAAAGGTGGGGTTGAGGAACTGACTAATTGAGGTTCATCAGTACAAAAAGTATATATAAGTTGACAGAATCTAGAAAAATAGACAACATTTCTATCCTCTGTCATCCTATCCCCAATAAAACCAATTATTCCAGTTGCAAAATCAAAATGAGTTTGATGGATAATAGCATACCCTATGTGCTGACTCAGAATTGGGATAACATCAAAATTCGAACATTTGTTCCCAAAAGCTTTGGTGATGCAGTCAAAGAAGAAACTCCATTCTCTTCTGATATTAGCCCTTTTTAACTGCCCAAGCTTTGCCAAACTCTTTTCATATCCCAAATCAGCCATTAACTCCTGAAGTGCTGATTCCTCTGGAGTTGAAAAAGTACAATTTTCTGGGAGATGTAGAGCTTTGCGTATTGTACCAGGAGTGACTGTATAAGATGAATCACCCACTTCAAAAACAATACTGGGAGTGCCATGTTTACCACCATCATCAAAGTGCCCAGTCCGCCAAAACGTCAGAACTTGTTGACTCGAAAAGACTTCAGGCTGAGTTAATGCATACCCAATCTCACTGTGTGCAAGAAGATCTTGCACAAAATGCAATTCAGATGGAGCTTCAGCATGATCAAGAATTGCAGCATAGTTGTTTGGAACAAACTTAGCTCCATCAATGATTAAATCCTTAGGTGCCATGTGAAAAATTAAGCTTTAAAAGTGCCTGTTAGGTGTTTGATAAAATGTCTGTATGAAAAACCAACGTGAGAGAAAGAGAGAGTAAAAGCAAGTAGAGAGAAAAAGTATGAAGGAAATAAAAGATTAAAGAAATCCTTTCTCTGTCGTACTTATACTCAAAAAAAATGTTACCGTTGGACACCTGTCAGACAGGCAGTAATAACGGATAGTTACTGGGCTCGAGAAAACAGGAATCATTACTTGCCCAGTTGCCTGTTTTCAACGAAAAAACCGTTCCACTTACCCAGATATTCCATTAATCAAGGTGAAACAATTTTAATTCAAAAGTGAAACCGTTCCCACTGATTTAATTAATTTTCACTGCATCATTAATATTCTGAAAAGAAATCAAGTGAAAATGACCAAGATAAATGAGATGAGTAAGTACTGATAAAGGAAAGTCAGAACTTAAATTAAAACAGAATTTATATGGTCATCAGAATATCAATCAGGATTTGTCAATGCATTACAAAATATCTTAGAGAAAAAACTTGAAATAAAGACAGATTTCATTAATATATCAAGAGAATACATTCATGAAATGAAAATTACATCAGTACTTAAACAAGATTTCCCTAAGCTACTAAACCTAACATCAACAGCTTTAGTCCTAGCTAAGAAGCCTGACAAAGCTGATGATGAAGAAAAACAGGAAGAAGACAAGATTAAATCATTTCTTCTTCTTCCTACTCTCGACAAACAGAATGGCGAGTCTGATGATTCGCTCTTGCTGGCGGAGAGCTGCCAGTCTTTCCTCCTCCAATCGCTCCAGATGGCGATGGTAATCCATATAGAAGAACAGGAGGTGGGTCAGTACCTCCTGTGGGACAGAGTCCCATATCTCCTCAGGAGTGGCTGTGACATGCCATTCCTGCTGCCAGTCGGCACAGCTTAGCTCCATATTAAAGTTTTGGTAGTTCAAAAACATGTTGTATCGGACCATTGTGTTTTTGAAAGAAAAAGTATGAAGATAAGTGTGTGAGAAAGAATTTGATGGGAAGGCTGATGTGAAGTGGCTGCTTATATAGGCAAGAGAATGCCAGGAGACGTAAAAGTTTTTAATACTGACAGGTAGAATTAATTCTACCTCGTCTCCCTAGACTTTGAAAAAGAATAACATTCATTGGAAAGAGGAAACATGGTTTAAAGCGCACAAGAAACAAGTAACAGTGGACTGTTCAAGTACGAATACCATTAACCCTAATCATAGTGACTATTAATCTTCCACTTCAACATATTTAAGTATTAACTGAGACTGTTATCAAATTTTATTCACAGATAAGTCAAGTGAAACATTAGACTGTAATATCAGAACTTAGACTTATATCAGAACTTAACAGTCATCAGTACATAATTTCTTAACTCGAAAAAGGAATGCCTATCTTAGTAAGTCCCCATACAAGTTCTGAGTTATACTCTTCAGAACTTAATCATCAGAATATGCAACCAGAGCTTGTCCTCAGAGTTTGTGCAGAATGACACAATGACTGTTTATCTAAAATAACATAGACCTCCACAGAAATTTTCATCATTCAGATGGAGTGATTAGTGTGTGCATTAAGCAAAATAACAGACAAAGAGTAAAGTCTGATTCACTTCAGTACATCTTAGAAATAAGGCATAACTAAAATTTTGCTAAAGAGCTGTCATTGTCCTGAAACCTACTGATGAATGAATTCATGCTTGAGTCCACCTCAACTGTTTTGTCTTAATTTCATGCATCTTTTGAAATTCTATTTTACAGTGGCTTCTCAGTGTAAGTGAGTCACGACTGCTTATCAGAATTTATGCTATTATCAGAGTATTTCTCCAGTAATCATAGAGTGTGAAAAGTCACCAAGAAAATATTTTGCTTTTCTAATGCATATTTACTTAATACCAGCAATGCACTTGGGTCGTCCCTTCCACATTTTTACTCTAGATCTCAAAGGAGTACCTGATTTTATTCTTTGATCTTTTTGCTTTTTCTTTTGATAAGTGAGGTTTATCAGCACTTAGTACATTCAGCAGTTTTACTAGTATCAAAACTTAACAGATGAGTAGCATTATTCTAATTTGTGACTTAGTAATAAGATAAACAAAGTAAACTCAACTAAGCTCAATTATCAGAATTTGCTAGTGTCATAAGATTTCCACTGAAATAATTACTTCTTACATGAAATCATTTGTTTATTGAAGACTACTAGGTCAGTATCTAGCACAGTTATCCTCATAGGATTGAATAGTTACTTGAACAGACATATCACTTATCAGAGTTTAGAAACATATATCATACAACAATCAGTACTTAAACGTATATTTCAATTAATCACAGAATAAACAAAGAGATTACATTCTGTAAATACTGATCATAAAGTCTGATGCATCAGAACAAAACTAGACAGATTTAGAAAAAGAACCTGAAACCATTCCAAGTTCATTTACCAATCTTGTAAAAGTGGCTTCACATAGTGGTTTTGTGAAGATATCTGCTAGTTGTTGATCTGTTGGAACCAAGTGCAATTCCACTGTACCTTCATCCACATGTTCCCTTATGAAGTGGTACCTGATGCTGATGTGCTTTGTCATAGAGTGTTGAACTGGATTACCTGTCATAGCAATAGCACTTTGATTATCACAGTAAATAGTGATTTTGAAATATGTTAACCCATAATCCAGTAACTGATTCTTCATCGAAAGAATCTGTGCACAACAGCTTCCTGTAGCAATATACTCTGCTTCTGCAGTTGATGTGGAAATTGACTTTTGTTTCTTGCTGAACCAAGAAACCAATCTGCCTCCAAGAAATTGGCAGCTTCCACTTGTGCTTTTCCTGTCAATTTTGCAACCTGCAAAATTTGCATCTGAGTAACCTATTAGTTTAAAATCTGATTCTCTAGGATACCATAATCCCAGAGCAGCTGTTCCTTTAAGATATTTAAAGATTCTTTTTACAGCTGTTAAGTGAGGTTCTCTTGGATCTGCTTGAAATCTTGTACAAAGATAGGTAGCATACATGATATCAGGTCTACTAGCAGTTAGATAGAGTAGAGAGCCAATCATACCTCTGTAGTCAGTAATATCTACTGATTTACCGGTATCCTTATCCAGTTTTGTTGCAGTGGCCATGGGAGTGGATGCACTTGAACAATCTTGCATTCCAAATTTCTTCAGCAAGTTTCTGGTGTACTTGGTTTGAAAAATAAAAGTGCCTTCTTCATTCTGCTTGACTTGAAGGCCCAGAAAATAGCTAAGTTCCCCCATCATACTCATCTGATATCTTGACTGCATTAGTTTGGTAAACTTCTTGCAAAGTTTATCATTTGTAGACCCAAAAATGATATCATCAACATATATCTGGACCAGAAGTAAGTCCTTTCCATGCTTGAGGTAGAACAGTGTTTTGTCTATTGTTCCTCTGTTGAATCCACTTTCCAGAAGAAACTGAGCTAAAGTCTCATACCATGCTCTAGGAGCTTGCTTAAGTCCATAAAGTGCTTTATCAAGCCTGTAGACATAATCTGGATGTTTGGTATCTACAAAGCCTGGAGGTTGTTCAACATATACCTCCTCTTCCAATTCTCCATTGAGAAAAGCACTTTTCACATCCATTTGAAAGACCGTAAACTTTTTGTGAGCAGCATAAGCCAAAAATATCCTTATGGCTTCTAACCTAGCAACTGGTGCAAATGTTCCATCATAATCAATTCCCTCCTCTTGAGAATATCCTTTGGCAACCAGCCTTGCCTTATTCCTTGTAATTATGCCATCACTGTTAGTTTTATTTCTGAATACCCACTTTGTACCAACAACAGATCTATTCTTTGGTCTTGGCACTAGGGTCCAGACTTTGTTTCTTTCAAATTCATTTAACTCTTCCTGCATTGCTTGCACCCAATCAGCATCTTGAAGAGCTTCTTCAACTTTCTTTGGCTCAGTCTGAGAGAGAAAAGAATTGTAGAGACATTCATTTGAAGTACCTGTTCTAGTTCTGACACCTGCATCAGGATTTCCAATTATCAAATCAGGTGTATGTGATTTTGTCCACTTCCTTGCAGATGGAAGGCTTTCTCTAGAACTGGATGCTCCCCCATGATCCATGCTATCTTCATTTTAATTTTCTGATGCTTCCCCTGAAACTATGCTCTCTGAGTTGGATTCTTCAGTATTTAGATTTTCAGCACTATCAGAACTTGGCTTATCAGAACTTGATGAATCAGAACTTGAAGAGCCAGATGCATGTTCTGATGTTTCATGAGATGAGGTAGGATCTTGAGTATGCTTCCCCTACATAGGTGCATCTTCCTTTGACGTAGTCACCACAGTTTCAATAACATCAGAGTTTAATCCATCAGAGTTTACAGTATCAGGACTTAGACTTTCAGGATTTTCAGTATCAGAATTTGAGTCTTCATTTTCAAATCGCAGCTGATCATGGTCAATGAAATCTTCAAGACCAGTAATCTTCTTGTCATCAAAAGAGACATTGATAGATTCCATGACCACTTTTGTTCTCAAATTATAGACTCTGAAGGCTTTTGTGGAAAGTGGATATCCAACAAAGATTCCTTCATCAGCTTTTAGATCAAACTTTGATAGCTGTTCAGGATGAGTCTTGAGAACAAAACACTTGCATCCAAATACATGAAAGTATTTCAGATTTGGCTTCTTTTTCTTTACCATCTCATATGGTGTTTTTCCATACTTGTTAATGAGTGTTGCATTTTGAGTAAAACAAGCAGTCTACACAGCTTCAGCCCAGAAATAGGTTGGAAGCTTTGCTTCTTCAAGCATTGTACGTGCAGCTTCAATGAGAGTTCTATTCTTCCTTTCAACAACTCCATTTTGCTGTGGAGTTCCAGGAGCAGAAAATTCCTGCTTTATTCCATGGTTTTTGCAGAACTCTTCCATTATCAAATTCTTGAACTCAGTGCCATTATCACTCCTTAAAATTTTCACAGAGTCTTTGACCATTTTATCTAGATGTTTGATATGATCAATCAAGATAGATGCAGTTTCACTTTTTGTGTGCAAGAAATACACTCATGTGTATCTGGTGAACTCATCCACTATGACCAACGCATACTTCTTCCTTGCAATAGACATGACATTTACTGGACCAAATAGATCAACATGTAGTAGATGATAAGGCTCAAGAATTGATGATTCAGTCTTGCTCTTGAATGAAGATTTTCTTTGTTTGGCCTTCTGACAGGAGTCACAAAGACCATCAGTAGAAAATACCAACTTTGGCAGTCCTCTCACAAGATTTTTCTTGACCAGTTCATTTATATTGTTGAAATTTAAATGAGAGAGTTTCTTATGCCAATTCCAGCTTTCTTCAATTGATGCTCTACTCATCAGACAGATTGCAGAACCATCAGTACTTGTTGAAAGCTTAGCTTCATAAATGTTACCACACCTGTATCCTTTCAGAACAACTTTGCCTTTAGATTTACTCACAATTTCACAGTGTTCTTCAAAGAAATCAACATGATAACCTCTGTCACAGATTTGACTTATACTCAGTAGGTTGTGTTTAAGTCCTGAGACCAGAGCTACTTCTTTAATTATGACATTTCCAAGATTGATATTGCCATATCCCAAAGTTTTTCCAATGTTGCCATCTCCATAAGAAACACTTGGGCCAGCTTTCTCCACAAAGTCTGATAGCAGGGCCTTATTTCCAGTCATATGTCCTGAACATCCACTGTCTAGAACTAGAATATTTTTCCTGTTGCCCTGCAATCACAAAGACCACTAATTATTAGTTTTAAGGACCCAGACTTGCTTGGATCCTTTGGCCTTATTAAGTTTGTTAACATTTGTAGCGGATTTAGCATCAAAGTTTATGTTAACATTTTTCTTATCAGAACTTACACTATCAGACTTTGAATCAGGATTTATACTAGAAGGAACAATGGAAACTTTCTTCAAAGAAGGTTTTATTTGATAATAATCATAGTACAAACTATGATATTCCTTACAAGTATAAATGGAATGCCATAAACTACCACAATGAAAACAAGGATTTTGTGGTTTGTATCTAACAGACTGACTCTTAACTCCTGATTTTGGAGGTAAAGAGTTAATACTCTTATTCTTCCTGCAAAAAGAAGCCAGATGGTTAGAACTTCCACAATTATGACATGTTTTCCTAGGAGCATCAGGAACAGGTTTATAATTATTGCTTTTATTCACACCTTCCTTTCCATTCCTATTTTTCCTAGGTGATTTTACCTTGTTTGCATTCTTAACATCTTTCAGCTTATGCTTAAGCTGCTTCTTTGCCATTAAGCCTATGTTCACTTCAGCTGTCTTTTCCCGTTTTAGTTTGTCAAAAGTTAATTCCTTTATAACTTCTGATTTCTCATTTTCAGACTTTACAATTATAAACTTAACAGGTTTTAACTTTGGCTTTTGCTTATCAACAAGCTTAATTTCTTCAGTTCCTTTATCATTCTTATCTTCTCCATAACCTAAGCCCTCTTTCCAGTTTCCACTACTTAGCAAATTTTGAGTTGTTTTGCCAGAGTTAGTCCAAGTCCTGATAATCTCTCTTTCCTTTTCTAACTCAGTTTTTAGAGATTCATTCATTTTTAGCACTTCATCCCTAACATAAAAAGCATCATCTCTATCCTTCGGAGTTTGATGGAACATGACTAACTCTTTTTCTAAGAAATCATTTCTTTTCTTAAATACAAGATTTTCAGAAGTTAATCTTTCACATGTTAAAGTTTGATCTCTATAACTAACAAACATGGTTTTAAGATATCTTCTCAACTCATTAATATCATCAGTATGAAAAGCATAAGTAGTCTGAGGTACCTTTATTTCAGCAGCTTCAGAACTGCTCTCAGCACTTTCTTTATTAGCATTTGCCATCAATGCACAGTTTTCCTCACTTTCAGAGTCTGAGGTGTCTGTCCAGCTTTTCTGCTTTGTGACAAGAGCCTTGCCTTTGTCACCCTTTACCTTCTTGCAATCAGGAGATATGTGGCCTTTCTCACCACAGTTATAACATTTAACATTGGTGTAATCTCCTCTGTCAGACTTTCCTCCTCTGCCTTCAGATCTTCTGAAATTCTTCTTATCAGAACTTATGCCTTTCCTGGAAAACTTCTTTCCCTTCCTGAACTTCCTGTATGCAATCTTTGTGATTCCTTTCACCATAAGAGCACACAGCTTCATCATCTCCTCATCAGCATCAGTCTCAGGCAAGCTTTCAGAATCTGAGTCATCATCACTTTCAGAACTTGATGACTCAGTTTCAGACTTTATGACAAGAGCTTTACCCTTGTCTTTCCTTAAGGAAGCTGCTTTGGGGAATTCTTCTTCAGCCTTAAGAGCAACTGTCCTTGACTTTCCTCCTTTCCTCTTGCTTCTTTGTTCCATCTCAAGCTCATGAGTCTTGAGCATTCCATAGATTTCGTCAAGAGTTGTTTCATCAAGATTGTAGTTGTCTCTTATTGTCATTGCCTTCAAATCCCAGCATTCAGGAAGAGCTAACAGGAACTTAAGGTTTAAATCTTCAAGATCATACTCTTTATCAACCAATGACAAATCATTCAAAAGTTTGACAAATCTATCATATAAATCATTCAATGACTCATTAGTCTTTGAGTCAAAGTGTTCATACTCTTGAGTGAGTATTGTCTTCCTGTTCTTCTTAATTGTGTCAGTTCCCTGACACCTTGTTTCCAGAGCATCCCGTATCTCCTTAGCAGTCTTGCAGTTGATTACCCTGTTTGACATTACATTATCAATGGCACTATGCAGTAAGTGTCGTACCTTGGCATCCTTAGCAATTGATGCTATATCTTCAGCAGTATAATCACTCTTCTCCTTTGGTACGGTCTTTGCTGCTTCGCCTACAACTGCAACAGCGAGCTTGGTTGGTTTGTGAGGCCCTTCCTTGATTCTATCAAGGTATTCTGGATCTGTTGCTTCCAGGAACATGGTCATCCTTACCTTCCATATAGGATATTCAGATGGTCTCAGTATGGGAACCCTGATAGTCTCATACCGACTTTGAATTTGTAGCTTTGGAGTTTCTTCAGTTTTGGTAGGCTTAGTTGGAGTTTCTGTGTCAGACATGATTGTGTTTGGATCTTTAACTGTATGTGTGTTAACAGATTGGCTCTGATACCACTTGTTAGGTCACACACACTGTAGAGGGGGTGAATACAGTGTATAATACAATCAAATCGAACTTTAATATCTTAAGTAACATAAAACAAACTTTATTGAAACAATAAACTCTGTTACAGTATGGAACTGTTACCTCTCAGTGATGAACAAATATCACGAGAGCTACTAGGGTTACAATGAATAATCTTCTCGAATATGATAACACTTATAGTGTAAACCCTATGTCTGTGTTTATATACTACATAGTTACAAGATAATCGCTAATTGATATGGAATATAATTCTGCTTCCTAAAATATATCAATCAGATATCTTTTCTTTCAAGTATTCCATTCTTCACGGAATTCCTTCTTCATGCATATCTCTTCTTATGTTTATCTCGATCTTCTTTCCTTTAATCAGCTACTGTCCTTCTCTGATCATCCTTCAGCACTTAAGTTCTGATATCTAACTTCTGATGATTATCTCCTGATAATATAAGTACTTATATCCTTAAGTCCTGACTTACAGTATAAGTACTGATCAACAGTTAAGTACTGATTTGTCCTGTTAAGTAAGATCTGAAATCTAAACATAAATTATATTAGTCTAACATATATATATATATATCAGAATGAGAACTCTGTGCAGCTTAGAATAGCTCACAACTGCTTTACAAGTTGAACAAACAAACTTTAGAGAAATACTTACAGAATACAGCTTGATATGTTTCTCTGGAAAATGTAATTGCTTAGTTAATTGTTCTACTTATTTCACTTGGTTTATATATCACCAAGTTTACATGATAATAAGACAAGATAACAAAACAAAAACATATCTAGTCTAACTCCATTCTGCTTCACTACTCTATTCTAGCATCTTTGAATATCTTCATAATTGCATGGAAATGGTAATGCTTCTATGTTCTCAAAATTCTGCTTAACAGGCTGCCACATTCCTTTTGCAAACACCCAACGCATGTGACTGTGTTGTCCCTATCAATAGCTATTTTAATTTGATCATCCGTCGGGACTATGTTTGTCATCCATCAGGAACTTTGTTGATCATCCGTCGGGAGTCTTATAGATCATCCGTCGGGAGTCTATCTGCCACTTGACTCTATTTCACTTATACAGAATTACAAGACATCTCATATTTACAATTAATCAACCTATTCTTCATATCAATCTAGTAGTTAACATGACTTAGAAAACCCTACGCAATCTACTTGACTAATACATGTTGTTTGCAGAAATGTGCTACAGTACTGTTGTGTATATGTTCTGAACTTGATGATTTCATTAACAAAACACCTTAGTAGATTTAACTTAGTGAAAAATGTAGCAATCGATGGATAAGTAGATATAGTCCCGATGGATGACTCAATATAGTCCCGACGGATGATGATCTGACATCCATCGAGTGAGTAGCTTATGTAACAATAAGTCATGTAACACATTTCTGCAAACACCTTTGTTTAGATTCTGTAGTAGCATATAAGTCATGTTGACTTTAATTAGATATACAGAATAGGTTGATTAATTGTACATAGATGATGTCTTGTAATTCTGCATAAATGAAATGAAGTCAAGTGCCAAATAGCTACCCGACGGATAATCAACAATGCTACTCGACGGATGATCAACAAGGAAACCTGACGGATGATCACGTACCCGATGGATAATCAATTCAAACATCTATTGACAGTGACAACACAGTCACATGCGTCGAGTGGATGCAAAAGGAATGTGGAAGCCTATTCAACTGGGTTTTTAAGAACAAAGAGGCATTGCCATTTCCATGCCATTATGAAGATATTCAAAGATGCTGGAACAGAGTAATAAAGTAGCATAGTATTAGACTTGATAGGTTTTGTTTTTTTATCTTGTCTTATTACTGTGTAATCTTGGTGATATATAAACCAAGAGTAGCAATTAGAACAAAAAGAAGACTAAGCAAATATTTTATCAGAGAAACATTTGTAAGATGTATCCTTAGCATTTCTCTGTAAGTTTAGTTATTCTAAGTTGTAAGCAGCTGTGAGCTATTCAAGCTTCATAGAGTTCTCTTGATATATATATATATATATATCTTTGGTGGATACATTCTAATCCACCAGAAAGTTTTAAAGACTTGTATTTTTATTACTTTGTGTTTTGATTCATATTTAACTTGTTATTCCGCACTTTGCAAATCAAAACACTGTCATATATAATCTTAAGTTAGAACATTTTACAATTCAGAAAAAGTTTCTAGAATTCCATTCAACCCCCTTCTGTAATTCTTGTTGCATTGTTAGGGACTAACAATTGGTATCAGAGCAAGCTCTTAAAGAACAAAGAGTTTAAAGATCACAACAAACAACAAGATGAACAAGAAGGATGTTGGAGTCAAGATTCATTTTCTGGACAAAGATAATTACCATCACTGGAAGGTAAAGATGCATCTTCATTTACTTTCTCAAGATGAGGCCTATGTAGATTGCATAGAGAGAGGCCCTTATGTACCAATGAGAGCTGTAACTGGAAATGAGCCATCAGTTCCCAAGCCAAGGCATGAATGGTCAGATCCTGATATTGAACAAGTCAGGAAGGATAAGAAGGCCATGAATATTCTGTTTAGTGGAGTTGATGGTGACATGTTTGACAACATCATCAATTACAAAACTGGCAAGGAAGTTTGGGATACAATTCAGATTATCCAGTGATGGCACTGAACAAGTTAGAGAAAACAAGATACAGTTACTAATTCAGCAATATGAGCATTTCCACTTTGAAGAAGGTGAAACTCTCACTGATATCTTTAGTAGATTTCAAAAGCTACTAAATGCTCTAAAGCTGCATAGAAGAGTCTACCAAACCAAAGATTCTAACCTCAAATTTATGAGATCCCTACCAAAAGAATGAAAACCAATGACAGTCTCCTTGAGAAACTAGCAAGAATACAAGGAGTTTATACTAGAGAGACTGTATGGCATTCTAAAGACTTATGAGCTTGAAATAGAGCAAGATGAAAGAATGGAGAAAGGGAGAAAGAAAGGAGGATCCATTGCACTGGTTGCTGAGTTAGAAAAAGAGAAGGAGATGAAGATAGAAGCTGTTGAGTCTACTTCAAAGGTCTGTGAAAACAAGGGCAAGGGGATGGTAGCAGAAAATGAAGATTCTTTGAGCCAAGATGATATGGATGACATTGATGAACATCTAGCATTTATTTCCAGAAGATTTGCCAAGCTCAAGTTCAAGAAAAACTTTGGAGCAGCTAAGCCAAATAGAAACATGGTGGATAAATCAAAATTCAAATGTTTCAAATGTGGCTTGGCAGGGCACTTTGCCAGTGAGTGTTGAAAGTCAGATTCCAGCAAGAAGAAGTTTGAGTATAACACCCTCCAAATCCGGGGTATAGATTTGGGGCATTATTAATAACAACTACAAACTTAAACCTGCACAAGCGGAATATAAATATAATAATTACCCCGAACTACTGCTATTCAGGATCTTTTAAGGTTAAGAGTTGAAAACAAGAACGACACACTAACTTCATTACAAACCAGTTTAAAAACAATTTGTCTCAAGAACTCTCTTTACTACAAAACTTTATTCTATTTATATCTCAAACTAAACAACTTTTATTCAACTCAACACTACTACTTATCCTATTAAACCTGATCTAGCAGCTCAAAACTCTCTTCTGGAATAGGGAGAAACACTCTTGGTATAAGAGGGTCCCGCTGCCTGACTCACTTCTTGACTATACGGGTCCTGATGGGTTTCATTCTTTACCGTAACTGAAAAACAATAGGAATAACAATAAAAGGGGATGAGCCAAAATTTCTCAACAAGCCCGTAACAATATATATAGTATAAAGGAAAAGAATAAGTGAACCGGTAACCCGCTGGTTTGAATAACCAACTGAAATTGTACAGAATAATAAATTGCCATTACTAGCGAGTGCCAAATGAATCAAGACTGGAGACAAGAACCAACATATGCACTATAACCCGCTGATCAGTCAGGATACAGTGCGGATTTATACCCAACTGCATAGACCTAACCAACATAAGGAGTACTCAGACAACTATGGCCTATTAATTAAAGGTCTGGGTAAGGCCCAGCCCGTATCGTAACTATCTAGTCCAAAACTTAGCATCCGGAATAATCAGAATGCTTTTGATGTATCCCAACATCAGGATATATCATAGTATATATAACAAGGGTAAAAGTAATGGAATATAAAGAGAGGATTCAATAAATTGAGAGAAATCAAGAATCGAAATAAAACAAAAACAAGAATCAATAATTGCGTAACAGTGTATATGAACATGAATTATCAAAGTGTAACTGATATGGGAAATGGGGTGTAATTACCTATTCTGAATTTAGAATAGGGGAAAAACTTGCCTTGCGCGTACTTAACCTGGTTTAACTCAGCGCCTTCGGTCTCCTGCTTGATCTGCCTTGCTGATACTGAATCAATCATAGAAAGATAGTCATTTAGATAACTTACTACATACGCGTATCTCGAATTGATACCACGTAACCTTATTTATCTACCCATACGTTTCTATCTGACTCGCATATCTAAACATATAATTACATAGTACATAAGTTTCATATAATCATGTAAAGCACATAGCACATAAATCACATAATTGATTTTGGACTCATATTTATTTTTATAATCGATACTAGACTCATACCTGTATTAACTAACCTTATTTGATTTTATTTATAATTTTTCAGGATTTATTTCACTCTTTTTAACCCCTAATAGGGATTATAAACAATTAACTATCACAAGACCACTCTCTTTCGGAAGAAATTATGGCTTACAATTATTTTTATTGGATTCGTTTCATTTTTCTGAGTCTAGGGGTCTTCGTTTCGCTCAAATCGGACTAACGGTTTAATTATTATGAATTAAACAAGATTTAATTAATTAATAATCAATTATAAATAATTAATTATAATTAAACAATCTTTAATTATATCTTTAAATAAATAATTAATAATTATTGTATTTTAAAATAATTAATCTCTAATTATTATGATTAATTACGATTTATTACAATTATTTACAAATTATTATTAATTACTCGATTAGACGATTATTTATAAATAACCAATCGATACAATTAACTGATACGTTATTTATCGAATAAATAATTATTACTCGAATCATAATCTAACTCAACGATCAACTACTCGTATAAATACGAGCTACTCGCATTCTTCGAATAATTATCGAACTATTATTATTATTATTATTATAACTTATACGATTAATTAATTAATTAATTATCTGTATTTAATTATTCGATACTAATAATTATTAAGACACTCTTTGAATAATTAACGCTCGAATACTAATTCCAACTTATCGAAACACTACTCTTATAAATACGAGTTACTCGCAATATTCAACTAGTTAACGAATTATTATTCATATTATTCGATTACTTTTAATCCTTATTTATTAATTAATTACCTAATTATTAATTAATTAAATAACTAATAAATAATTAGATAAATAATTAAATACTTAATTAAATAACTAATTTCGAATTTCTAAATTAATAAAATAATTTAGAAATTATTAATAATATTTCTCAGAATTTAAAACTAACTTTTATTAGATTTTTAGAATTTTAAAAATTGTTTTTTCTGAATTTGTAAAATTAAAACTAAATAATTAAATAATCAAAAATCCAGAAACAGGAAATAGGAAATCAGACTGGGTTCTTTTGGATCAAACCCGGGTCGTTTCCCGGGTCGAAACCGGGTCGACCTCAGGTTGATCAAGAACAGCAGGTTGCCCAGAAAAAGCCCGACGCCGACGTGTGTTTCCGGCCAACACTCCGGCGACTTGATTTCACCTCCTCCTTTTACCGATTCGACTCCCCTCTCCCCCTATACTCCATCACCACGATCTCCCCTCCCCCCGTCGTTACAATCGAACCCCGTCCCGGAGCCCCACCGTCTTCTACGGCCAACCGACAGCCCGTCACCGGCGTATTTCCGGCGAAAAGACGATTTGCCTCGTTCGTACCCCAAACTTCAACATTGATATGCCAAGTCAAAGCTACAGAGTCCCTTAATTTAACCCAACAATCCACAATAACAAACAACATCTACAATTTGATAAAAACGAATTCAAAATTTTATAAAAATCAAGAACTCGGTTATAGCCTTCCAGGGGTCATATAATCAAATTAACTATACCAAATCATTCCCAACATCAATATAAAGCTATACAACTCCTCAAAACAAACAAAGAATTCTTAAATCGAAAATCCCTAAATCAAGCATAAACCCTAAGAAAACGAATTGAAAATTGAAACTATAAAACATGAAATTGATTATATCAATAGAAAGTAGAGATCGAGAGGATCGTTTTGGTTACTCACATGATCAAATCGGACAACAGAATCACTATGAAATCTGAGATTTAATTCCCTGCTTGTTCTTCACCAACAACTCCTTGTTCTTGATTTTTCAGAATTTTTAATAATAATTAACTAATTAATTAATAATAAATCAGCTATTTATATTATGGAAAATAAAACCCCTAAATAAAATTAAGGGGCTAATTACACATCTAATAAAATATTTGGCCCCAATTTTTATAATTTTTGGGTATTAATAATGAATTTTTAAATATCCTATAAATACAAGATTAATGCTAAAATTCTAAAAAATTATGAATATTACAAAAATGCAAAGAAAAATGATGTATGATAATTTCATGATCATATAAAAATAAAAATGTGATTTTTGTGGGGCTTTTGGCACCCGAAGGGGCCTAGAAAAGTCATTTTTCGTGAAAAAGGTAAATTTGTAAAACGTCTAGGGGTTCAGAATAGCGATATGGTATAGGTTGTTTTTGATAAAATAGGGCCAATGATTTGGTTTGAAATACGGGCTATTAAAACACTGTTTGAGCTGTACGAGTTTTGATATAAACATATATAACTTACTATAAAACACTCAATAAATATCCAAAACATGTTCGGATCAAAATAGACAACACGTAGCAAATAGCAATTAGGGTTTAATGACTCAACACATTTAATCACATAATAATACATATAATTTATCTTTATTATACTCTAATACAAGCGTAATTTTCTCGGTCGTTACATTCCCCCCCCCCCTTAACAGGATTTTGTCCTCAGAACCACGCTATGTAAATAACTGAGGATACTTTTCTAACATATCACTCTCGACAAAATTCTTATCGGCTGCTCTACATACGACAAATCTTCCTGCAGTTCTATTGGCTCATATTCTATTACATGTCTTGTATCAGGGTTGTACTTTTTAAGCATAGATACATGAAATACGTTATGAATATGCTGCATATGGGGTGGTAAAGCTAACTCGTACGCAACCTTCCCGACTTTCTTCAAAATTTCAAATGGTCCGACGTAGCGAGGTTTCAATTTGCCTTTGTTGTCAAACCTAGTCAATCCCTTCCATGGTGATACCTTTAGCAGTACATGTTCCCCTTCATGATAGTCTACATCTTTTCTGGATAGATCTGCATATTTACGCTGTCGATTTTGCGCTGCTTCAAGTCGTTTACGGATAAGTTCTACTTTTTCCTTGGTCTGCTGAATCAGTTCTAGACCTAGAATCTTGCATTCTCCAACTTCATCCCAACATGTAGGTGATCTGCATTTTCTCTCATATAAAGCTTCATAAGGTGGCATCCCGATACTTGCTTGATAGCTGTTATTATAAGAAAATTCTACTAGCGGTAAGTGCTCGTCCCAATTGCCTTCAAAGTCTTTTGCGCATACACGTAGCATATCTTCGATTGTTTGAATTGTCCTTTCACTTTGCCCGTCTATTTGTGGATGATAAGCAGTACTCATGTTTAACTTGGTTCGTAGACATTCTTGGAATTGTCTCCAAAATCTTGAATTGAAACAGGGATCTCGATCCGATACAATAGATATAGGTACTCCATGACGCATTACAAGTTCTTTGAGATATAAGTGCACTAACTTGTCCAGTGAAAACCTTTCGTTGATCGGAAGAAAATATGCTGACTTCGTTAATCGATCAATGATAACCCAAATTGCATCGTGGTTTGCTTTCGTCCTTGGAAGTCCCACTACAAAATCCATGGCTAAGTGCTCCCATTTCCATCCTGGAATATCTAGTGGTTGTAGTAATCCGCTCGGGCGTTGATATTCAGCTTTCACTCTTTGGCACGTATTACATTTGCTAACCCATTCCGCTATCTCTTTCTTCATATTTCGCCACCAAATATTTTTCTTCAGGTCTCTGTACATCTTTGTACTTCCGGGATGAATTGAATATCTTGAACTATGAGCGTCTTGTAAAATTTCCGCTTTTAGTTCCGGTACGTTAGGTATCCAAATCCTTGAAGCAACTCGTAAATGCTTTATATGGTCCTCCGTTGACTTTGAGTATCACAACTACAGCTTATCCAGATATTCCTTAAAGATTCTGTCCATCAAGTTCAAATATTATTGGGTTATTGGTTAATCCATATGGCAATACGAGAATAATACTTGATTCTGAAAATTATCTTTGATATATCCATAGGTTTAATCTTCATTTGGTGAAATACCAAGTCTCAAATCAATCTTATAAAAGTACTTTGCTTCTTTCGTTTGATCAAACAAATCATTGGGTCGAGGTAACAGATACTTGCTCCTGCTAGTAAACTTGTTGAGCTTTCTCTAGTCGACGCATGATCTCATACTTCCATTTTCTTATTAACAATTAGTACCAGTGTGCCTTATGGGATACACTGGGTTTAATCGCTTCTTCTTCGAACATCTCTTGCATCTGCGTTGCTAACTTCCTCATTTTAACTGGTGTCATTTTGTGTAAGGCCTTGGTCGCTGGCTTCGTCTCAGGTGCTACGTCAATCGCGAGCTTTATTTCCCTATCTGGAGAAAATTTTGGTAATTCGTCTAGAACTATATCTTGAAACTATAAAATCTTCGAATTCTGTTTACTCCTGACTTCTATTTATAATCACCATAGTACTTACCTCTTGGTCACCGTAATCTCTTAGCTTAAGTCATCGTTAACAAATTCTTTACCTTCTTTCATCTTCTGAACGTCACCACCTACTCATTTGGCGTCCTCAAAACTATCTTTTCATTACGACGATCTGTCTGGGCATCACGCTTTAATAGTTAATCCATTTCTTAGAATAATATCAAATCCTCTCATCTTTCCTGATATCAATTCCTCACAACTTATTGCCAGAAATCTCAATTCCCCCATTGGTACCCACTTATTTAGCAATTACACATTCTTGACTTGCTAGTCCTTTAATCACAATCTTATCAATTCAACCGGGTAATTTATTTATCAAAAAAACCTTGAGAGATAAACAATTAAGTTTCTCCCACATCTTTTAATACTTTAACGCATAAGGTATTCACCCTGATCATCCGTATCATCACGTCCGTATTCTGAATAACATATTTCTCAGGAAAATCGCATATTCTCGTTCTCGAAAACGTATTCCTTATTGGAGTAGATTCCCTTGATTCTTAGTGGATTCTTCACTGGGACTAGTGATTTGCAATCCTCGCAAGGTGCCCTTATTTCCTTCCCATACATAAGATGTAGATGGAACTTCGTCCACTTGATTCAGGATACATTGATTTCTGTTTGAAAACTTCTTGCAAAGAACGACAGTACAACGAAACGACTAGAAGGATTCGAAATTCCATAAAATTAGAGTTGAAAAGAAAGAAGAAATAAGGATTTGAATATGAATGAGACAACCATATTGGTACTTAAGATGGCCAGTCTTTCAAACCATATGGCATACATCACATGATTAGGTGGCGTCCCACCCGACTCTTCATCATTCTGACAAAGTGTCTCACCATAACACTGTTTATCCCAATTAGAAAACAAGACTTGAGGGAAGCAAATAAATTTGAAAGGAATACAATATCCTCCTTTTTGATATCATAGAAAAGAACTTATTTAAGAAAAGAAGTTCATATATTGTTAGGAATTGAATAGGAATATATGCTGTAATATTGAAGGCAAGAACAATACCATTGGTCACCATCCACATTTCATTTGTATTCATCTTTCGAGCTCGTTCGATCATATCCCAATCACGTCATATAACAACTTTAGAAAGTCCACTGAAATATCTTCGCAAACCAAGCATTATAATGAATTCTTACTTGCTAAGTTTTGCGTCTTTAACATCGCACTTACACTTATAATACCCTAATAATTCGATCATAATGGTGTTCTTATAACTTCAAGATTCCTCTTTTAATTTAGAATAACCACGTACCATTCGACATAACGATCCTTTTGTTAATAATATTCTGCTTTTAGAGAGATCTGGAGACCTTTCCAATCTTCTTCGATCACGTTCCGGCTTCTGTTAAATCAATGAATTTTCGAACTCTAATAGTCCTAGTAATTGAAAGTATAGTTACTCCGTACGCTGATTCTGTTGTAAATTTTATCAAACAATACTTGCACTTTACTATTAGGAATAATCAACTTCTTCATAATCATAGGTTACTTCGTTCTCGAAATTAGCAATACTAAGTCTGAAACAGCATCCTTCCAGGTAATCCGGGCTTCCTAACAAACAAGAAACTCAAATAGTAACTTGACAACCAATGTTTAAAAATCATTTTATTCGAAAAGGCTTTTAGAAATTTGTAAAGGAAAATCTTTTTTCAAAAACTTGTTTAAAAAGTTTGGAAAATCATAAACCTGGTTGTCCTTACTATATGAGTTGGTTGTTGTCCTTCCGACCTATAACAAGGTACCAAATTAAAGAAACAATCACATAAAGGTCTGTTCACTTCAGTCTACCTTATCTCCTTCATCGTGTCCACTTACCCTCCTTAATCGATGAAACTTCAATTGTTGTCGCACATTATCTTATCTGTAGCTTCACATCAAGGCTCCCATACTGGTAATACTCCCAACATTGTCGTTGCAGTAGTTAAGTAGAACAGGTTACTCAATAGTCAACAAGTCTATTTCATATAACAAAGTTAGCGTATCACATCACAACACTACTTTACATATCGCATTTATCATAGCACCATCATTTAATTCCACCAAAATTCCAGATTTATACCTTTCTCTCTAACTCTTTCAAGATTCATCTAATTCATCCCGTAATTATTCACGGGTGGCTTAGTCAGTAATGGCTTCTTTTAACCCGATAACAGCTATCCTCTGAAACACTTAAATCTCCTCTCTAAACTTCTTCTCACCTTTATTTATATCTCAAATGCTCACCATTTACTGTAGCTCTCGAATCCATCCTCGTAGGTACAATCCCTTCATAGGACAGGTTCTAAACTGGGGGTATAGAACAAGATGTAGGGTAAACTAAAGAGATACACTCACAGCCGAATGTCCAGTAAAATAAGAATTGTAATAACCCCAATTTTTGAGAAATTTTGAAACCCTTATGAATAGTGTTTTTGCTGAACGAGAAAACTTTTCATGCCACGCTATGTAGGGGTTCTGTTATTGATCTTATGGGATATTATTAGTACTCTATGTGGTATATAAGTGTATGTAAAGATCGTCAGAATCCAATTCCGAACACTTTGATTTTTCCCGGAAATCCACAAGATACGGAGAGAATTGAGTATAAGGTAACAGGATAAAAAGGATTTAAATTAAAGGATTATAGGAGAGGATCATAGAAGGAATACAATATATTGAGAAAGGTTAAGGGAACCAAAGTAATAAGATCCCGGGTATGATCCCTCAAACGATAAACAAGAACGAAAGATAAGCGAACCGTAAAATAAATAAGTGACCAAGAGACAAGCTTGTACAAGAAGCCAGGGACTGTGACATCATCAAACCACAAGGTGTGGACAAGTGGGAGCATTATGACATGTGCAAGGTGACATAAGCATGACATGGGAAGGAAGGAGGTGTGGTGGCTTTGTAACCACACAAATTCAAGGGCAAGAAGGTAATTGACTAAAACAAGCACAAAAACCAAGCAACCAAGCCAAGAAAAATCATTTTCATCAAAAATCAAAAAGCAACCAAGGCTTTGTTCTTGAAGCTCTCGGCTTTTTACTATTCATTAGGCAAGAATTTTCAAAAATTCAAGATCCAAGCTTCCTAAATTGGTGAGTAAATTCCCTAATCATCTTCATGCTTAGTTAGGGCTATACCATGAGTTTAAGCCATCAATTCCTTCTCAATCTTCTCCATTTAATCAAAGAAGAAGACAATGAATAGTGTTTTCAAGTTTTTAACTTGAACTTTTCTTGTTTTTCTTGAAGATCCAAGCATTCTTAAGACTTCTCAAAGCTTCTTAAGGCTTCCTAGCTCCACCCACCACTTCAAGGAAGGTATACCATCTCCAAACCCTAGATTCCTATATATTATAAGATGATTTTGATTAGTGGGTTGATATTGTAGTTTGTTGTTATGATTTAGAGTTTGGGATTTGGAATGGTAGTGAAATGGAATGGTAATTGTTGTGGTTTTGATTTAAAGGAACTTAAGTATGATTAAAGTTAAGTTTAGGCATAAGTATGAATGATTAAATTGAATTGGTTGGGGTTGTTATGATGTGATAAGGATGGACGTTGGTTGTATGTTGGATTTGAGGTTGGTTTGTGGTTGGTTTTGTATGATTTAAAATTGGGAAATCGCGTAAACATAGCCGTCGTAACGTCCGATTTTCTTTGGACTGTTTTTGTGCATAGCATTATGACCCGAGAACCCCCTGCTAGATTATGACCACTGCCATGTTTAGATAGCTCATGTTACGAGCTTCATTTTGATATGTAGTTCGTTCGATTCCGATGCACGGTTTAGGAGAAACGACCGTTTCAAGTAACGGCGTTTCGCGAACGAAACTTTTTCCCTCGCCTTACTTTGAAACATAGGTTAGAGACCAAAAAGGGTTAATTAATGTATGAAACATTTATGGTAAGTGTGTTAGGCAGTTGGTAAGACACTCGCGAAGGAATCGCTTTAAAACTCGTAAAGGTTAAATTATTAAAAATGGTGGAGCCGAGGGTACCCGAGTGACTTAAGCAAATCAGTGAGCGCAAAACAAGCGTTAGAGTCTAAGTTAGTTAAAGTATAGATTTACAAGTGATTTTGGTTTAATTCCAACTTACTTGTTGTTTATAGGTTACCAGACTCGTCCCGAGCCTTTTATCACCCCAAGTCGCTCAGGCAAGTATTCTATCCGTTATACTGTTGTTGTGATGTATACATTTGTATATGCATGATCTTGCGATAAATGCATATTGGTTATTTAGCAAATTCTTGCGATATATTGTAGCATGTGATATGGTATATATGCATGCCTGTTTCATATTCTTGAAATATATATCTGTTGGTTCAGTTGATAATACCTATGCTAGAGAATAGCGGTAACTTGCATATACCCTTAGTATAGGGACCCAAAGGTGAAAATATTTTCTAAAACCGGGAGTCGAGGATCCCGAGTAGATTTTGTATATATGGATATATATGTATATATATATATTTATATATATATATATGGTTATAGTTTTCCAAACTATTAATCGAATAAGGTTTATTCGATAACTTTAAACTTTATTTATTATTGAATATTATTTTGGATATTATTCGAAGGCGTATGACTCCTTTTATTTATTTATTGAATATTATTTGAATATTCATTCGAGGGCTTATGACTCTTTTATATTATTTATTGAATATTATTTGAATATTCATTCGAGGGCTTATGACTCTTTTATATTATTAGTGAATATTATTGAATATTCATTTGAGGATCTATGACTCCGATTATTTGCTGAAATATATTCTTTATTTTACTAAAGAATAAGGTGTTAATAATCAAACTTATTTTCGATTATTCTAATAAAGATAATACTTTCATATAAGTATATCTTTGGTTATTTAATACTCGTTTCAAGTATAAATTTTAATACTTCTACTTCAATTATTTTTATAAAGACTATTCTTTATGGGAATATTATTTAAATAATAATATTCGGTCATTTTCTAAATATTCTGGGGACTGATTTACTTCATTAAATCAGCTTTACTCCAAACACTCTTTAAAGTGTTTTTGAGTCTTCAAAATGATTTTTAAAAGTCAGAGTGGATCCCAAAACTCTTTTTTTTATATTTAAGATCTTCCTTTTAAGGGGATTTAAATACTCGCTCAAAACCTGGGGAATCCGGCTCTGTGGTGTATTTTATATTCGCAACGAGGTTGCAGTTTTGGTAAATGAATTGATTACTTGCCCAACGTTCGGGAAGTAAGCCCATCTAATTGAGTCGGCATAAGCGACAGGCCGGGGTACGGTCTATTATTGTGTAAGTGGCTGGGTGGCAGTCCATCAACGCGTGAGGGGCCGGGTAACGGTCTAGCGCGAGGTCCTAATGCGGCCAGGGTGATGACCGGTGAGGAATTCATCCATCTACAGTAGAAAAGGTTACTTATTGGTATCTTTGCCTGATCAGCAAGATATCTGGTTTATGCCAAAATTCTTTTCCTTTCCAAAATTCATTGGATGTTTCAAACTCTGTTCATACTTTACATAACAGAGGTTCCAGGAAATGTTTTAGAGATATATATATGTGGATATATATATATCGGGACTAAATAAAGTATCTCATAACTTTTTCATTCAATAATATTTCAAAGATTGAATCTATTCAAGTCTTAACTTGTGGTCTCATCTATGGGATGTTTTTCTTAAAACTTATAATACTTTGAACGGTGGTAGTTCAAGTAGCTTTATAAATCATATAAGTGTGGTGAAGTATTGGTAACTTCATTCCTTGTTTTTACTTATATCTAGTAAGTAATTATCTTACACACGATAAAGATTCTAGTAAGTATCCATTTAGATACTTATATTATTGTTATCACTATGTATTATCTTGCGAGCTGTAAGGCTCACTCTTGCTTTATTTCTTCATCACACAACAACAGTTAGGAAAGATGGCCAGACTCCAGCAGACCCAGCGCAAGCGCGTGGGAAGCGTCCCGCGTCTTCCCGTTGATGTTGTAGCTGCTATAGCTGCAGAGGTAGATCTATTGTAGATCAGACCATCTACTTTTGAGAATCAATTATGTATAATTATAACTTGTGGCAGATAATGGCAATTAACTGTAAATTTATCAAGTAATCATTTTGGGTTGTAATAACTTTTAAATTGTGGATTCAAAGACTTGTACTTATTTAAATTTCATCTCTGAGACTATAACGGGTTGTGGTGTGTGTTAGTGTGGGGTCACAGCATAAGGTTATTTATTATTAATTAAGTGAAGTGATATTGTGGAAAGAAAGACCGTGACGACCCGGATCCCCGACCCCGGATCTGGGGGTGTTACAGAAATGGTATCAGAGCTAAGCGTTATAAACCTCAGAGATGATGGGACGTTAAGATAATAAGTTAACTAAGATAATAAGAACTCTTGCCAAGTTCATAGTCGGGCTACCTAACGTAGTACTGACAGTTAAAACCCTTATGGGAACCCTTATAAATATCATGATAGGAGCGTAGTTCGTTATCGTATATGGTAGCGGGACTCCGAACCCTGAGGTTGAGGAGCAACAGCGCGATGATGTTTTATTACTAATTGGAGATCGGATTGTGGATCCGATAGAGCGTCCTAACGCAGGACCGGATGATGTTGATATTGAGGATTTAGCGGTTGAGGATGTTGTCCTAGAAGGGATAGTTGTTGAGGAGGATCCCATGGAGGATCCTGACAAGATTGGATAAAGGGCCACTGATGAATTGATGACCATGGTTAGGTCGACTACCAGAGGTAGGATTGGCCGGTCACTACCAGAGGTTCGTTCAAGTTGTAAAGATAGTAGCCCCTTTAACGCGGCTTACTCGTAAGACTGAGAAGTTCGAATGGACAAAGAAATGTGAGAACAGCTTTCAAGAACTGAAGCAGAGGTTGGTGATGGCCCCTATGCTGGCGTTGCCGGATGGAAAAAGGAGATTTTGTGATTTGTAAGTGACGCTTCGCATAAGGAATTAGGGTGCTTCTTAGCACAGCAAGATAATCGTGTCTGCGTCAAGACAATTAAGGTAATATGAAATTCGATATCCCCGCCCATGAGGTTAGGCTCGTGGCAATAGTTTTACCCTAAAGATTGGAGGCACTACTTGTATGGAGAGAAGTGCGAGAATTACCTAAGCCATAAGTGCTCTAGTACATTCTTACATAGAAAGAGCTCAGCATACGCCAGAGGAGGCGGTTAGAGCTAATCAAGAATTATGATTGGGAGATTCTTTATCATTCGGGGAAAGCCAATATGGTAGCTGATGCCCTTAGTAAAAAGGAGAGACTCAAGATGATAATGTCTTTGGGAGAAGTGATAAGAGATTTTGAGAAAATGGAAATAGAAGTGAAGGTAACCGGAGCCGGTACCTAAAAGCTGTTTGAGATTGCAATACAGCCCGAATTATTGGAAAAGGTCATATTATGCCAGAAAAAGTTATGAGTGAAGGCAGAGAGCCAACAATTAGATAAAAGATTAATATCGGGAAAGATGATAAGGGAATAATGAGGTATTCCTATAGAATTTGGGTTCCGAAAGTTCAAGAGCGTAAGGATGAGAACTTAGATGAGAGCCATAGTTTGAGGAATAAGATTTAGAGTAAACCCTGAACGTGATAGTCAGGGAGGTCGCCATCAAGATAGAAGGAACCCATGACATAATGGAGTGGAAAATAAGGATTTTAAATTAAAAGATGACCCCAATTATGGGGAGTAGGATGAAACATTTCATACTAAGGAAACAGAAAGTCGAGTAAGGAAAGGAGACCCGAGACGGTACTCCTATACGGCAATTCATGGACCTGTCTAAAAAGAACTTAGACTATTATCCCCAACCACCACCCTGAGGAGACAGTGCGGTGAGAAATTCTTTCAGGACCTTTAAGTCGCTAAGCTCTCAGAGTTCCATGGAACAAGCTGACCCAGCCGAGGCAAGAGCCTGGCTAAAGGAAATATAGGAATTATTTGAGATTCTAAATGATTGACGAATCACAGAAGACTGTTTTTGTCACTTACCCTCCTAAGAGAGAGACCGCCCGCTGGTGAAAGACCAAGAAAGGCACGGAGCCAGAGGTTATGATAAACTGATTAAAGTTCAGCCAATTGTTTTCGGGAAAGTAATTCCCAAGGTTATGGAGAGAGTGTAAAAGCTTTAGAGCCAGAACAAAGGCAGACGAGTATGATGAATTGTGAATTTAAGTTGTAAAAGTGGTCAAGATTCGTTCTAAGGGCACGAATCCAGAATGACGGGATGTTGAAATCAATGCTTATGTTGTGTTGGTTCATGAAATAATGATAAGAGAAAGGAAAAAAAAAGAAATTGAAGTGGAAAGGAATATAACGGCAATAGAGTCTGAGGTATGATAAGGGAGTTGGGTATGAGGAAACCCTAACGACTCGTAGCAATAGAAATAGAAAAGTATGCATTCGTCAGGATGAGGGTGATTCACCATAAGTTAAAATTGATGGTTGAGGGCATAAGAGATACATATAGTTATCCCCTGTAAGTTGGGAGGATTCGAGGAAACCTTGAGATAATTCGAAGGATAAATAATGAGACGCGGATAGACTAAGGGGATAAGGAAGTAAGAAATTAGGAAAAAATTGGATGAAGGAAGTGACCTTCAAGAAGGTGAAATGTAAGACCGGTGGCTTGATACCCAGAAAGGGAGACGCCAGGTATGAAAGATATCCCAACATTGAGGTGACTGTTGAGATAAACAACAAAAGTAAATAAGGAATTATTAAGAAGAAGTTCACGTTGAACACGACCAATATCTTCCAGAACATCCTTATTATCGTTACCAAATTAGGCAAGACAAGCGGATAACCGTTGTTATCTTTTGGAGGCCATATGGATTGACCTCAATTTGAATAAGGATGCTATTATGAAGTTAGGTATAGACTATCGAGGTGGGAATGATGAATATGATAATCTATCAAGGATATATGACTTGATTTATTCGTGGAAGGATGCAGGTACCTTTTAAAGGTGGAATTAAGGATAGAACATTGGTAACTTAAAATGAATCCTAGGGGACTGCATAAAGGTTGGCATGTCACCCTTAATAGGGACAGTATGAGTTTTGACAGGATGAATTGGAAAGGGTTAAGGTAACAACAACCTTTAAGGATCAGTGGAGAAATTTTTCAGAAGTATATAGACAATGGTTCTAGTAATAGTGAATGGTATTTTGATATGCCCTGTATCTAGGGAATACAGGAGGAACGATTGAAGGATAACCTTAGAGGTTTTACAAGGAGAAAGGTAATATTCAAAATTTTCAAGAATAGAAATGATTGATAAAGGAAATATGACGTAATTATAATGTTGCCAAGTGGGGCACGTGTTAAACCACGAGAAAGTATGGATCGAACCAGTAATGGTCGAAATTGTTCAGGGCAATTAGGACTTAAGATAAAAGATGTTCTAAGTATGATTAAGAGTCAGTCTTGACAGTGATTAGCCTCTAAAGATTGAGGCAATAACTTATGGAAAAATGGTGATATTTTTTTTTTACTCATCAGATATTAAAGAAAAGCATTTTCACATAAGCTGTGATTGAAATAAGGTAGAAAATTTATTTGGAGATGGTTAAAGTGACATTGACTGTAAGGAAATTTTACTATCAGGAAAGGCCAAAGAGGTGGCCGACACTTTAAAGGTAAGAGGATAATTATAGGCGCTTGTGCCAAAAGAATACAGTGATGATGGTTAAAACTGTGAAGGTTGTATTATGGTTTGGAAGATTGACATTCCTTCTGATGACTGTGCAATACCCAGCCGTAATAGTAGTTGGTAAAGGTTTAATTCGTGTAATCGCCATGAGCGGGCTATCTATCTTAGAAGGTACTATCTTGAGAATGAGCCTGGACCATGTTTCAAAAGGACTAAACGAACCTTTGAGTAAGTCTTCTATTTAAGGCATATGATTTAGAATGGTATTAACCTGCTATCGTTGCTTTGATTGAAACTCTTCTAAAATTTTATCTGCTTCATGTCATGTATGTATGTCAGGATCAGGAGTGTTCTTCATGAATCAGATATGGTGATTATGTTACCTCCTTAGAAGGATTTGATACGACATGTATGGACTCCGTATGGTTAGCTATTAAGATTTTATGGAAAGTGAATGATGACAGTGGGTCAGTGGTGGACCATAGTAAGGCAGCAATGATTCTGCGAGTAACGAGCTGATTACAACCGTGAGAGTTGTATTGGAATGGGTGTTGAGATTGAGTACCACTAATCGGGTCGTGGTAGTGTATAAGTTATCATTGATAGACTAATTAAGTAGAGTATCTACCTAGTGAATTATTATTCTTTCTTATCAATAGAGAGTCATATTATTATACGAGGAAGGTTACGGTGCAAGCATAGAATTCTAGTAACGATGATATCTAGAATGAGATCCCAGATTCGATTTTCGATATCGAGGGAGTTTCAAAGGTGATTGTGTATAAGCTCGAGGAAGAGCATGGGTCCATAGAATGATGGACGGAATAGAAATATTTAGGCATGGGAAATGCGATGCTATAATACTTGATGTTGATATAAATACATATATGTTTTGTTCTTCTATGACAAACCTCTATAGTTCAGAGGTAAGTTCCAAGCCAGATATTTTGTGGCAGTATATTTTTTTCATATATACAATTCTCTTCAGTTCGTTCTTTTCTCTTCTTTTCATTTCATGTAAGCTGAGAAGAACAACCCTTCCAGAAGGGGAGGTATTACCGAATGACTATCTATCTGTGTGATAGAAGCCGAGTAGGATACCAGCTATTGTTTAATTGCTTGTCAAGTACTAAAGGCTGGCCACCTTCTGTACTAACTATGTGATATAACAAGTGTTCATGATCATAGTGATCTCTCAACAAATTCCTTTACTTCTATTTGATTGATCAAATTTTGGAAAATAGAAACAGCTGAAAAAGGAGTAATAAAGTTGTGGTAGTATGCGGAATGGGAACACATTCGTGATACTAAGGTTGACGTGGTTATTAAAAGGTTATAGAACGCTGACGAGCAAAAGTATAACCCGTATAATATTAGGAACGGAAGGTAGTAGCGATTACGAACTGGAAAAGAATAGGTATTGAGAAGCAAAAGTTCTAATGATAAAAGCTATAATGAGAGTCTGTGCAATAGACTTGAAAGAATTTGGAATGATCACTTAATTCGGATTGAGTTATCTTACGACAATAGATCATATGTCATTATCGAGATGTCGCCTTATGAGATCCTTGAGGGAAGATAATGTCGATCTCCCTTATGTTAGGATGAAGTTGTAGAGCGCAAGATGCTCGGACCCGCAGTAGTCCAAAGGACCAAGGATATGATAGATCTAATCAGAGGACGGCTGGTAGTAGCCCAAGATGGACATGATAAGTATGTTGATTTGACACGAAAGGATAAAGAGTATGAAATAGGGGACCTAGTAATGTTATAGGTATCCCTTGGAAAGGATTGATGAGGTTCGGAAAGAAAGGAAAGCTAAGTCTACAATTTGTTGGACCCTTGGATATATTAAGACGTTTGGGAAGTTAGCATATGAGCTAGCCCTAACCCCGAACATGTAGCAGGTCGTAACGTGTTTCACGTATCAATGTTAAGGAAGTGTAATTCAGATGCCAGATAAATAGAGGCATATAAGCGCATAGATATGCAACCCGACGTAACCTATATGGAGCAACCAGGAAGGGTTATAGAGTGAAAAGGAACAAGTGCTTAGGAGAAGGATTATCAAACTAGGCAGAGTTTGGTGGTAGAACCACAATGTGGGAAAATTGACTCGAGAGTTAGAAAGTGTAATGCTAAGAAAGTATCCCCAATTGTTTTCTATATGATTCCGGGACGGAATCCTTTTAAGGAGGGGAGACTGTAATAACCCCAATTTTTGAGAAATTTTGAAACCCTTATGAATAGTGTTTTTGCTGAACGAGAAAACTTTTCATGCCACGCTATGTAGGGGTTCTGTTATTGATCTTATGGGATATTATTAGTACTCTATGTGGTATATAAGTGTATGTAAAGATCGTCAGAATCCAATTCCGAACACTTTGATTTTTCCCGGAAATCCACAAGATACGGAGAGAATTGAGTATAAGGTAACAGGATAAAAAGGATTTAAATTAAAGGATTATAGGAGAGGATCATAGAAGGAATACAATATATTGAGAAAGGTTAAGGGAACCAAAGTAATAAGATCCCGGGTATGATCCCTCAAACGATAAACAAGAACGAAAGATAAGCGAACCGTAAAACAAATAAGTGACCAAGAGACAAGCTTGTACAAGAAGCCAGGGACTGTGACATCATCAAACCACAAGGTGTGGACAAGTGGGAGCATTATGACATGTGCAAGGTGACATAAGCATGACATGGGAAGGAAGGAGGTGTGGTGGCTTTGTAACCACACAAATTCAAGGGCAAGAAGGTAATTGACTAAAACAAGCACAAAAACCAAGCAACCAAGCCAAGAAAAATCATTTTCATCAAAAATCAAAAAGCAACCAAGGCTTTGTTCTTGAAGCTCTCGGATTTTTACTATTCATTAGGCAAGAATTTTCAAAAATTCAAGATCCAAGCTTCCTAAATTGGTGAGTAAATTCCCTAATCATCTTCATGCTTAGTTAGGGCTATACCATGAGTTTAAGCCATCAATTCCTTCTCAATCTTCTCCATTTAATCAAAGAAGAAGACAATGAATAGTGTTTTCAAGTTTTTAACTTGAACTTTTCTTGTTTTTCTTGAAGATCCAAGCATTCTTAAGACTTCTCAAAGCTTCTTAAGGCTTCCTAGCTCCACCCACCACTTCAAGGAAGGTATACCATCTCCAAACCCTAGATTCCTATATATTATAAGATGATTTTGATTAGTGGGTTGATATTGTAGTTTGTTGTTATGATTTAGAGTTTGGGATTTGGAATGGTAGTGAAATGTAATGGTAATTGTTGTGGTTTTGATTTAAAGGAACTTAAGTATGATTAAAGTTAAGTTTAGGCATAAGTATGGATGATTAAATTGAATTGGTTGGGGTTGTTATGATGTGATAAGGATGGACGTTGGTTGTATGTTGGATTTGAGGTTGGTTTGTGGTTGGTTTTGTATGATTTAAAATTGGGAAATCGCGTAAACATAGCCGTCGTAACGTCCGATTTTCTTTGGACAGTTTTTGTGCATAGCATTATGACCCGAGAACCCCCTGCTAGATTACGACCACTGCCATGTTTAGATAGCTCATGTTACGAGCTTCGTTTTGATATGTAGTTCGTTCGATTCCGATGCACGGTTTAGGAGAAACGACCGTTTCAAGTAACGGCATTTCGCGAACGAAACTTTTTCCCTCGCCTTACTTTGAAACATAGGTTAGAGACCAAAAAGGGTTAATTAATGTATGAAACATTTATGGTAAGTGTGTTAGGCAGTTGGTAAGACACTCGCGAAGGAATCGCTTTAAAACTCGTAAAGGTTAAATTATTAAAAATGGTGGAGCCGAGGGTACCCGAGTGACTTAAGCAAATCAGTGAGCGCAAAACAAGCGTTAGAGTCTAAGTTAGTTAAAGTATAGATTTACAAGTGATTTTGGTTTAATTCCAACTAACTTGTTGTTTATAGGTTACCAGACTCGTCCCGAGCCTTTTATCACCCCAAGTCGCTCAGGCAAGTATTCTATCCGTTATACTGTTGTTGTGATGTATACATTTGTATATGCATGATCTTGCGATAAATGCATATTGGTTATTTAGCAAATTCTTGCGATATATTGTAGCATGTGATATGGTATATATGCATGCCTGTTTCATATTCTTGAAATATATATCTGTTGGTTCAATTGATAATACCTATGCTAGAGAATAGCGGTAACTTGCATATACCCTTAGTATAGGGACCCAAAGGTGAAAATATTTTCTAAAACCGGGAGTCGAGGATCCCGAGTAGATTTTGTATATATGGATATATATGTATATATATATATATTTATATATATATATATGGTTATAGTTTTCCAAACTATTAATCGAATAAGGTTTATTCGATAACTTTAAACTTTATTTATTATTGAATATTATTTTGGATATTATTCGAAGGCGTATGACTCCTTTTATTTATTTATTGAATATTATTTGAATATTCATTCGAGGGCTTATGACTCTTTTATATTATTTATTGAATATTATTTGAATATTCATTCGAGGGCTTATGACTCTTTTATATTATTAGTGAATATTATTGAATATTCATTTGAGGATCTATGACTCCGATTATTTGCTGAAATATATTCTTTATTTTACTAAAGAATAAGGTGTTAATAATCAAACTTATTTTCGATTATTCAAATAAAGATAATACTTTCATATAAGTATATCTTTGGTTATTTAATACTCGTTTCAAGTATAAATTTTAATACTTCTACTTCAATTATTTTTATAAAGACTATTCTTTATGGGAATATTATTTAAATAATAATATTCGGTCATTTTCTAAATATTCTGGGGACTGATTTACTTCATTAAATCAGCTTTACTCCAAACACTCTTTAAAGTGTTTTTGAGTCTTCAAAATGATTTTTAAAAGTCAGAGTGGATCCCAAAACTCTTTTTTTTTTATATTTAAGATCTTCCTTTTAAGGGGATTTAAATACTCGCTCAAAACCTGGGGAATCCGGCTCTGTGGTGTATTTTATATTCGCAAATTACTTGCCCAACGTTCGGGAAGTAAGCCCATCTAATTGAGTCGGCATAAGCGACAGGCCGGGGTACGGTCTATTATTGTGTAAGTGGCTGGGTGGCAAACGCGTGAGGGGCCGGGTAACGGTCTAGCGCGAGGTCCTAATGCGGCCAGGGTGATGACCGGTGAGGAATTCATCCATCTACAGTAGAAAAGGTTACTTATTGGTATCTTTGCCTGATCAGCAAGATATCTGGTTTATGCCAAAATTCTTTTCCTTTCCAAAATTCATTGGATGTTTCAAACTCTGTTCATACTTTACATAACAGAGGTTCCAGGAAATGTTTTAGAGATATATATATGTGGATATATATATATCGGGACTAAATAAAGTATCTCATAACTTTTTCATTCAATAATATTTCAAAGATTGAATCTATTCAAGTCTTAACTTGTGGTCTCATCTATGGGATGTTTTTCTTAAAACTTATAATACTTTGAACGGTGGTAGTTCAAGTAGCTTTATAAATGATATAAGTGTGTTGAAGTATTGGTAACTTCATTCCTTGTTTTTACTTATATCTAGTAAGTAATTATCTTACACACGATAAAGATTCTAGTAAGTATCCATTTAGATACTTATATTATTGTTATCACTATGTATTATCTTGCGAGCTGTAAGGCTCACTCTTGCTTTATTTCTTCATCACACAACAACAGTTAGGAAAGATGGCCAGACTCCAGCAGACCCAGCGCAAGCGCGTGGGAAGCGTCCCGCGTCTTCCCGTTGATGTTGTAGCTGCTATAGCTGCAGAGGTAGATCTATTGTAGATCAGACCATCTACTTTTGAGAATCAATTATGTATAATTATAACTTGTGGCAGATAATGGCAATTAACTGTAAATTTATCAAGTAATCATTTTGGGTTGTAATAACTTTTAAATTGTGGATTCAAAGACTTGTACTTATTTAAATTTCATCTCTGAGACTATAACGGGTTGTGGTGTGTGTTAGTGTGGGGTCACAGCATAAGGTTATTTATTATTAATTAAGTGAAGTGATATTGTGGAAAGAAAGACCGTGACGACCCGGATCCCCGACCCCGGATCTGGGGGTGTTACAAGAATAAACAGATGGAGGTTCTTGAATAGGTAATCTCATATCAAGAGGTGGAAAAGTAGCGTAGAATAGCTAGAAAAAGTGCACCCGTTATAACAGAAGGTAGTGCCATTAATGCTGGTGGAGGAACAAGGTGCAATCCAATCTGAGAGAAGATGACGATCCTCGAACGGAAAGCTCCAAACGATCAAATGATACTGGGAAATCAAAATCCGCCATTGCCGTTGTCTGGAAATCACGTCGTAAGCTAAGAATCCCGAATCGCAACACGAACTGTGCCGGAGACCTACTATGTAATCGCACTCATCCTTACGACGTCTTAGCTTTCTATATCCTAATCCTAATCCTAACCCTCTACCCAATTCCGACAATCTAGGCTTATTTCAGTGACTTATAACCTGTAGCTTTGATACCAACCTGTGGCGCTCTTCAAAACCGGGTCAGAAGTTCGGGGTCCACAACACAAACACACTATATTAACCTGTATAAGAAATATTATTTATAATGACCCTACTTCATAAAACCACGGATCGCAACAGGTTAAAGTATGAAAATAAGCCACAACCTTAACTTTTATTACAACGTACCAAATTTCCCTTTAATTTAACTTACAACTGATAATAAAAATATTCTTACAATTTGACTATCTCTCTACCCCATGAAGCTTCTGCTAGCTCGATCCAACTCAACTGGGACCTTAGCCGCACTTTGGACTGAGGAACTTCACTATCATCCATATCCTTTTCAACTGTAACATATATAAAAAGTGTAATAACCCCAATTTTTGGAATTTTTGAAACCCTTATGAATAGTGATTTTGCTGATTATGCTGAATAAGAAAACTTTTCATGTCACACTATGTAGGGGTTCTGTTATTGATATTCTGAGATTTTATTAGTACTCTATATGGTATATAAGTGTATGTAAAGATCGTCAGAATCCAATTCCGAACACTTTGATTTTTCCCGGAAATCCACCAGATACAGAAAGAAGTGAGTATAAGGTAACAGGATAAATAGGATTTAAATTCAAGGATTTGAAGAGGGGATCATAAAAAGGAATATAAAATATTGAGGAAGGTTTAGGGGAACCCAAGTGATAAGATCCCAGATATGATTCCTCAAACGATAAACGAGAACGAAAGTTAAGTGAACCGTATAACAGATCAGCGGTCATTAGGCAAGCAATTAGGAGTTAATCAAGGAGGTTAGGGATGATGATGTCATCAAACCAACAAGAAGAAGACAAGTGTAACAAGATGACCTAAGCTTGATTACCTAAGCATGACAAGTGGGAAGGATTGGTTGGTTGATTGTGAGCCACACATTTTTCACCATGGTAAAAATTTAATTTAATTCCAGGACAAAAGGAAGCAACCAACCAACCAACAAATATCATAACACAAATACAAATTGAAAGTTGACTCTCCCATTTCAAGAAGAAAGCTCTCGGCTAAAACAAACCCAACAACTTGAAACTGCCATATCTCCTTCAATTCACTCAAATGTTGTGTTCTATAGCTCGTTGGAAAGGTATTGAGATGGCCTACAACTCTTGTTCATAAGTCTCTTCCAAATATGCATGGTAAGACCCTCATTTTTACAGTTCTTTAAATCGGACTTTTAGAAACTTCAAAGCCTAACTTTGTGTTTTTGATTTTTTTGGAAAGATCTAGCTTGTAGGAGGCTCCATAAGGCTTCCTAGTAACTTTCCACCCTCCAAGAAAGGTATAAATCTTCACACCCTTTAGTAATAAGTTTGAATGTTGAAGTTTGGAGATGGTTTGGATGGATGAGTAGTAATTTGAATGATAAGCATGATTCGAGCTTAATTGTTAAGTAGTTTAGTTGAATTTGGAGATGTTATAATATATGATTGGATTGAGATCCTTGAGCTTATTATGACTGAAATCAGTAGCATTGATGTGTATCTTGAGTTGTTGTTGATTGGTAGTTGCATTGATATGATTTGGAATGGTAAAAAATTTGGAAATCGCGTAAACATAGCCGTCGTAATGTCCGATTTACTTTAGACTGCTTTTGTTCATAACATTAGGACCCGAGAACTCCCTTCTAGGTTTTTATCATTGCCATGTTTAGATAGTTCATGTTACGATCTTCGTTTTGATATGTGGTTCGTTTGATTCCGATGTACGGTTTAGGAGAAACGGCTGTTTTAAGTAACGATGTTTCGCGAACGAAACATTACCCCTCGCCTTACTTTGAAACATAGGTTAAAGACCTTAAAAGACTAATTGGAGTATGAAACATTTATGTAAAGTGTAATAGGAAGTTGGTAAGACACTCGCGAAGGAATCGCCTTAAAACTCGTAATGGTTAATTTATTAAAAATGGTGGAGCCGAGGGTACTCGAGCGACTTAAGAGAATCAGTAAGCGCAAAGCGAGCGTTAGAGTCTAATTTGGTTAAAGTATAGATTTACAAGTGACTTCGGTTTAATTCCAACTTATATGTTGTTTATAGGTTACCAGACTCGTCCCGAGCCATTTGTAACCCCGAGTCGCTCAGGCAAGTTTTCTACCCGTTATACTGTTGTTGTGATGTATATGTGTATATGCATGATCTTGTGATAAATGCATATTTGTTATTAGCAAATTCTTGTGATATATTGTAGCATGTGATATGGTATATATGCATGCCTATTTCGTATTCTTGATTTATATATCTGTTGGTTCAAATGCTTATTCGTTGCATAATACCTATGCTAGAGATAAGCGGTATTTGCGTATACCCTTAGTATAGGGGATCAAAAGGTGAACTTTTTCTAAAACCGGGAGGCGAGACTCCCGAGTATAATATATATTTATATATATATATATATTGATATAGTTTTTAAAACTATTAATCGAATAAGGTTTATTCGATAACTTTATTTTATTTAATGAATATTATTACGAATATTCATTCGAGGGCTTATGACTCCTTTATTTTATTTAATGAGTATTATTACGAATATTCATTCGAGGACTTATGACTTCTTTATTTTATTAAATGAATATTATTTTGAATATTCATTCGAGGGCTTATGACTTCTTTATTTTATTAAATGAATATTATTTTGAATATTCATTCGAGGGCTTATGACTTATTTATTTTATTAAATGAATATTATTTTGAATATTCATTTGAGGACTTATGACTCCTTTTATTTTATTATTTGAATATTATTTGAATATTCATTCGAGGGCTTATGACTCAGTTTATATTATTTAATGAATATTATTTGAATATTCATTTGAGGATCTATGACTCCGATTATTTGCTGAGATATGTTCTTTATTTTATTAAAGAATAAGGTGCTGATAATCAAACTTATCTTTGATTATTCAAATAAAGATAGTACTTTCGTATAAGTATATCTTTGGTTATTTAATACTCATTTGAAGTATAAGTTTTGAAACTTCTACTTCAATTATTTTTATAAAGATTATTCTTTATGGGAATATTATTTAAATAATAATATTAAGATATTTTCTAATATATTGGGACTGATTTATTTCATTAAATCAGCATTACTCCAAACACTCTTTAAAGTGTTTTCGAGTCTTCAAAATGATTTTTAAAAGTTAGAGCGGATCCCAAAACTCATTTTTATTTTTAAGATCTTCCTTTTAAAGGGGATTTAAATACTCGTTCAAAACTTGAGGGATCCGGCTCAGTGGTGTATTTTACATTCGCAACGAGGTTGTTGTTTTGAGAAAACATCTTGATTACTTGCCCATCATTCGGGAAGTAAGTTCATCTATTTGAGTCGGCATAAGCAACATAGGCTCAGTGGGCGTCCATGAAAGTGTAAGTGGCTCAGTGGGAGTTCATCAAATATGTAAGTGGCTGAGTGGCAGTCCAGCATAAGGTCGTATTGCGGCCAGGGTGATGACCAGTGGGGAATTCGTCCATCTACTAGTAGAAAAGGTTACTTATTGGTATCTTTGCCTGATCAGCAAGATATCAGGTTTATGCCAAGGTTTTCTCCTTTCCAAATTCATTGGATATTGTAACTCTGTTTATAATTTTCATAACAGAGGTTTTCAAGGAGTGTATGAAATGTATATATATAGGTGTATATATATATCAGGATTTAATGAAGTATCTCGTAACTTCATTATTTATAATGATATTCAAAGATTGAATCTATTCAAATCTTGTCTTGTAGTCTCATCTATGTGATGAACTTTTGAACTGATTATAACTTGAACGGTGGTAGTTCAAGTAATATTTGGAAAAGATATAAGTATATTGGGGTATCTTGTAACTTCATATTTTCAACTTATATCTAGTTAATGATTATCTTATGCATATCAAAGATTTTCAGAAAAACGTTGAGACAAGGGTAGATATATGAGATCACCTTGCAACGATATTTTTATACAGTTATAAACTGGAACTCTGTGTATATTATGCATGGAAGAGGACTTCCAAGATTTTGAAAAGTATATATGTATATATACTGAATATTTTGCGACTTCATCGCATTAAGATATCAAACTTGGTTCATTTCTTTTGACCAAGACTTTCATGAGTACTATGAGAAGGCTCATATATTGTTAATCATTATACATATTATTTTGGTGGGCTTGCTGCTCACCCTTGCTTTCTTCTTTCATCATACAACAACAGATAGAAAAGATGAACAGGACCAAGCTCCCGATTCGCAAGCGGTTAGAAAACGTTCCGCAGTCTTCTGGAAGCGTTGATGCCGCCGTAGCTGAGGTAGGAGCTACCAATAGGCTAGGTTTTCAACTATTGATGAACCAGACTTATGTATAATATGAATTGTAATAATGGCAAGGAATATGTAAATTTATTCAGAACCTTTTTAAGGTGTAACGGTTTATAATTGTGGAATATAAGGACTTGTGTTATTTATGAGTGTTCATCTCCGAGACTATAACTTGTGGTGTGTGTGTTTATTGTGGGGTCACAGTACAGAGTAGTTGATTATTTATTAAGATTGGGTGTTATTAAGGAAAATGGAACTCTTGACAACCCGGATCCCCGACCCCGGATTTGGGGGTGTTACAGAAGTGGTATCAGAGCTAAGCGTTATAAACCTCAGAGATGATGTGACGTTAAGATAATAAGTTCACTAAGATAATAAGAACTCTTGCCAAGTTCCTAGTCGGGCTACCTAACGTAGTACTGACAGTTAAAACCCTTATGGGAACCCTTATAAATATCGTGATAGAAGCGTAGTTCGTTATCGTATATGGTAGCGGGACTCCGAACCCTGAGGTTGAGGAGCAACAACGCGATGATGTTTTATTACTTATTGGAGATCAGATTATGGATCCGATAGAGCTTCCTAACGCGGGATCGGATAATGTTCATGTTGAGGATGTTGTCCTAGAAGGGATAGTTGCTGAGGAGGATCCCACAGCACAACAAGGTAATCGCGTACGCATCAAGAAAATTAAGGGAATATAAAATTCGATATCTCCACCCATGAGCTTGGGTTCGTGGCAATAGTTTTGCCCTAAATATTGGAGGCACTACTTGTATGGAGAGAAGTACGAGATTTACACAAGCCATAAGTGCTCTAGTGCATTTTCACGCAGAAAGAGCTCAACATGCGCCAAATGAGGTGGTTGGAGATAATCAAGGATTACGATTATGAGATTCTTTATCATTCGGGGAAAGCCAATGTGGTGGCTGATGCCCTTAGTAAAAAGGAGAGACTCAAGATGATAATGTCTTTGAGAGAGTTTATAAGAGATTTTGAGAAAATGGAAATAGAAGTGAAGGTAACCGGAGCCGGTACCGAAAAGCTGTTTGAGATTGCAAGACAGACCGAATTATTGGAAAAGAATATATTGTGCCAGAAAAAGTGATGAATGAAGGCAGAGAGCCAACAAATAGATATGAGATTAATACCGAGAAAGATGATAAGGGAATAATGAGGTATTCCTATAGAATTTGGGTTCCAAATGTTTAAGAGCTTAAAGATGAGATCCTAGATGAAAGTCATAGTTCAAGGAATAAGATTTAGGGCAAACCCTGAATGTGATAGTCAGGGAGGATGCCATCAAGATAGAAGGAACCCATAACATAATGAAGTGGAAAATGAGGATTTTAACGTATAAGATAACCCCAAGTATGGGAGAAGGATGAAACATTTCATACTAGGAAAATAGAAGTCGAGCAAGATAAGGAGACCCGAGACGGTACTCCTATATGGAAATTCATGGACCTGTCCAAACAGAACTTATACTTTTATTCCCAACCACCACCTTAAGGAAACAATGCGGTAGGAAATCCTTTCATGACCTTTAAGTCGCTAAGCTCTCAGAGTTCCAAGGAACAGTTTGACCCAGTCGAGGCAAGAGCCTGGCTAAAGGAAATATAGGAATTATTTGAGATTCTAAATGATTGACGAAGCACAAAAGACTGTTTTTGTCACTTACCCCCGTAAGAGAGAGGCCACCCATTGGTGAAAGGCCAAGAAAGGCACGGAGCCAGAGGTTATAATAAACTGATTAAAGTTTAGATAATTGTTTTCGGAAAAGTACTTCCCAAGGTTATGGAGGTAGTGTAAAAGCTTTAGAGCCAGAACAAAAGCGGACGAGTATGATGAATTATGAATCTAAGTTGTAAAAGTTGTCAAGATTCGTTCTGAGGACACGAATCCAGAATGACGGGATGTTTGAAATCAATGCTTATGTTGTGTTGGTTCATGTAATGGTTGTAATGGAAATGAAAATAAAAGACTGAAAAGGGAAGGAGTATAAAGGGATATAAAGGAAATAGAGTTGAGAAGTGATAAGGGAGTTAGGTATGGGAAACCCTAAGAAACCCTTGCAATAAATATAGAGAAGTGTGTCATCATCAGCGCGATGGTGACTGATCATGAGATAAATTCAAGGTTTAAAGGCGTAAGCGATATGTAAAGTTAATTCCCTTGAAGTTGACAGTATTCGATGAAAATTTGAGATAGATCGATTGATTAATAAGGAAACACGGATGGACTGAGGAGATAAGAAAGTAAGAAATTAGGAAAATTGGATGAAGGAAGTGACCTTCAAGAATGTGAAGTGTAAGACCGGGGGCATGATACCCAGAAAGGGAGACGCCAGGTATGAAAGATATCCCAACATTGAGATGACTGTTGAGATAAATAAAAGAGGTAAATGAGTAGTTAGAACTAAAAGGTTCACGTTGAACATGACAAACATCTTCTAGAACATCCCTATTATCATTACTGAATCAGGCAAGAAAAGCGGATAACCGTTCTTATCTTTTGGAGGCCATATTGATTGACCTCATTTTGAATACAGATGTTATTGTCAAATTAGGCATATACTATCGAGGTGGGAATGATTGAATAAGATACCCTTATCAGGGATATATGACTTGATTTATCCATAGAAGGATGCATGTACCTTTTAAAGGTGGAATTAAGGATAGAACATCGGTAACTTAAAATGAATCCTCGGGGAATGCATAAAGGTTGGAATTTCACCCTTAATAGGGATAGTGTGAGTTTTGACAGTATGAATTGGAAAGGATTAAGGTAATAATAACCTTTAAGAATCAGTGGAGAAATTTTTCAGAAGTATATAGACAATGATTCTGGTATTAATAAATGGTATCTTGATATGCCCTGTATCTAGGGAATACAGGAGGAACGATTCGAGGATAACCTTACAGGTTTTACAAAGAGAAAGGTAATATTCAAAATTCTCAAGAATAAAAATGTTGATAAAGGAAATATGACGTAATTATAATGATGCCAAGTGGGGCACGTGTTAAACCACGAGAAAGTATGGATCGAACCAGTAAAGGTCGAAATTGTTCAGGGAAATTAGGGCCTAGGATAAAAGATGTTCTAAGTATGATTGAGAGTCAGTCGTGACAGTGATTAACCTCTAAAGACTGAGGCAATAACTTATGGAAAAATGGTGATATTTTTTTTTACTCATCAGATTTTAAGGAAAACATCTTCACACAAGCAGTGATTGGAAATGAGGTAGAAAATTTAGTGAAGGTGGTTAAAATGACATTGATTATAAGGAAATATTCCTATCAAGAAAGGCCAAAGAGGTGGCCGACACTTTAAGTATAAGAGGACAATTATAGGCGCTCGTGCCAGAGGAATATAGTGATAATGGTCAAGGCTGTGAAGGTTGTATTATGGTGTGGAAGATTGACAATCCTTCTGATGATTGTGCGATACTCAACCGTGATAGTAGTTGGGTAAAGATTAATTTTTGTAATCACCGTGAGCGGGCTATCTATTTTAGAGGGTCATATCTTAAGATAAGCCAGGACCATGTTACGAAAGAACTAAATGAACCTTTGAGCTTCATGTCTCCTAATAAAGACATATGGTTAATAATGGTATTAACCTGCTATCATCGCTTTCATTGAAACTCTTCTGTAATTTTATCTGCTTCATGTCATATGTACGTCAAGTTCAGGAGTGTTCTTCATGAATCATGAACGGTGATCATGTTACCTCCTTAGAAGAATTCGATACGAGATGTATGGACTCCGTATGGTTAGCTATTAAGACTTCATGGAAAATGAATGACTACAGTAGGTCAACGATGGACCCTAGTAGTGTATGAATGATTCTGCGGGTAATGAGCCAATTAATTACAACCGTAAGAGTTGTATTGGAATGGATGTTGAGATTAAGTACCACGAATCGGGTTGTGGTGATGTATAAGTTATCATTGATAGACTAACGATAGACCCTAGTAGTGCATGAATGATTCTGCGGGTAATGAGCCAATTAATTAATACCGTAAGAGTTGTATTGGAATGGATGTTGAGATTAAGTACCACCGATCGGGTTGTGGTGATGTATAAGTTATCATTGATAGACTAATTAAGTCGATTATCTACCTATTGAATACTTATTCCTTCTTATCAATAGAGAGTCGTATTACTATACGAGGAAGGTTGCAGTGCAAGCATAGAATTTTAGTAACGGTGATGTCTAGAATGAAAACCCAGATTCGATTTTCGATGTCGAGGGAGTTTTAAGGGTGATTGTGTATAAACTCGAGCAAGAGCATGGGTCCATAGAATGATGGATGGAATAGTAAATATTTAAGCATGTAAAATGCGATGCTATAATACTTGATGTTGATATAAATACACATATGTTTTGTTCTCCTATATCAAACCTCTATAGTTCAGAGGTAGGTTCCAAGCCAGATATTTGGTGGCAGTATATTTTTTTTTCACATATACAATTCTCTTCAATTCGTTCTTTTCTCTTCTTTTCATTTCATATAAGCTGAGAAGAACAACCCTTCCAGAAGGGGAGGTATTGCCGAATGACTATCTATCTGTGTGATAGAAGCCGAGTAGGATACCATATATTGTTTAATTGCTTGTCAAGTACTAAAGGCTGGCCACCTTCTGTACTAACTATGCAATGTAACAAGTGTTCATGATCATAGTGATCTCTCAATAAATTCTTTTACTTCTATATGAAGGACTAAGCTTTCGAAGATAGAAGCAGCTGAAAAATGAGTAATAAAGATGTGGTGGTATGCGGAATGGAAACACATTCGTGATACTAAGGTTGACGAGGTTATTAAAAGGTTATAGAACGCTAACGAGCAAAAGTATAACCAGTATAATATTAGGAACGGAAGGTAGTAGCGATTATGAACTGGAAAAGAATGGGTATTGAAAAGCAAAAGCTCTAATACTAAAAGCAATAATGAGAGTCTGTGCAATAGACTTGAAAGAAATTGGAATGATCACTTAACACGGATTGAGTTTTCTTACGATAATAGATCTTATGTCATTATCGAGTTGTCGCCTTATGAGATCCTTGAGGGAAGACAATGTCGATCTCCCTTATGTTAGGATGAAGTTGTAGAGCGCAAGATGCTCGGACCCGCAGTAGTCCAAAGGACCAAGGATATAATAGATCTAATCAGAGGACGACTGGTAGTAACCCAAGATGGACATAAGAAGTATGTTGATTTGACACGAAAGGACAAAGAATAGGAAGTAGGGGACCTAGTGTTGTTAAAGGTATCCCCTTGGAAACCTTTGGAAAGGATTGATTAGATTCGGAAAGAAAGGAAAGCTAAGTCCACAATTTGTCGGACCCTTGGATATATTAAGAAGTATTGGGAAGTTAGCATATGAGCTAGCCTTACCCCTGAACATGTAGCAAGTCATAACGTGTTTCACGTATCAATGTTAAGGAAGTGTAATTCGGATGCCAGATAAATATGGGCATATGAGCGCATAGACATGCAACCAGACGTAACCTATATGGAGCAACCAGGAAGGGTTATAGATTGAAAAAGGAACAAGTGCTTAGGAGAAGGGTTATCAAACTATTCAGAGTTTGATGGAAGAACCACAATGTGGGAAAATTTACTTGAGAGTTAGAAAGTGTAATGCTAAGAAAGTATCCCTATTCATTTTCTATCTGATTCCGGGACGGAATCCTTTTAAGGAGGGGAGACTGTAATAACCCCAATTTTTGGAATTTTTGAAACCCTTATGAATAGTTATTTTGCTGATTATGCTGAATAAGAAAACTTTTCATGTCACACTATGTAGGGGTTCTGTTATTGATATTCTGAGATTTTATTAGTACTCTATATGGTATATAAGTGTATGTAAAGATCGTCAGAATCCAATTCCGAACACTTTAATTTTTCCCGGAAATCCACCAGATACAGAAAGAAGTGAGTATAAGGTAACGGGATAAATAGGATTTAAATTCAAGGATTTGAAGAGGGGATCATAAAAAGGAATATAAAATATTGAGGAAGATTTAGGGGAACCCAAGTGATAAGATCCCAGATATGATTCCTCAAATGATAAACGAGAACGAAAGTTAAGTGAACCGTATAACAGATCAGCGGTCATTAGGCAAGCAATTAGGAGTTAATCAAGGAGGTTAGGGATGATGATGTCATCAAACCAACAAGAAGAAGACAAGTGTAACAAGATGACCTAAGCTTGATTACCTAAGCATGACAAGTGGGAAGGATTGGTTGGTTGATTGTGAGCCACACATTTTTCACCATGGTAAAAATTTAATTTAATTCCAAGACAAAAGGAAGCAACCAACCAACAAATATCATAACACAAATACAAATTGAAAGTTGACTTTCCCATTTCAAGAAGAAAGCTCTCGGCTAAAACAAACCCAGCAACTTGAAACTACCATATCTCCTTCAATACTCACTCAAATGTTATGTTCTATAGCTCGTTGGAAAGCTATTGAGATGGCCTACAACTCTTGTTCACAAGTCTCTTCCAAATAAGCAAGGTAAGACCCTCATTTTTACAGTTCTTTAAATCGGACTTTTAGAAACTTCAAAGCCTAACTTTGTGTTTTTGATTTCTTTGGAAAGATCAAGCTTGTAGGAGGCTCCATAAGGCTTCCTAGTAACTTTCCACCCTCCAAGAAAGGTATAAATCTTCACACCCTTTAGTAATAAGTTTGAATGTTGAAGTTTGGAGATGGTTTGGATGGATGAGTAGTAATTTGAATGATAAGCATGATTCGAGCTTAATTGTTAAGTAGTTTAGTTGAATTTGGAGATGTTATAATATATGATTGGATTGAGATCCTTGAGCTTATTATGACTGAAATCAGTAGCATTGATGTGTATCTTGAGTTGTTGTTGATTGGTAGTTGCATTGATATGATTTGGAATGGTAAAAAATTTGGAAATCGCGTAAACATAGCCGTCGTAATGTCCGATTTACTTTAGACTGCTTTTGTTCATAACATTAGGACCCGAGAACTCCCTTCTAGGTTTTTATCATTGCCATTTTTAGATAGTTCATGTTACGAACTTCGTTTTGATATGTGGTTCGTTTGATTCCGATGTACGGTTTAGGAGAAACGGCTGTTTTAAGTAACGATGTTTCGCGAACGAAACATTACCCCTCGCCTTACTTTGAAACATAGGTTAAAGACCTTAAAAGACTAATTGGAGTATGAAACATTTATGTAAAGTGTAATAGGCAGTTGGTAAGACACTCGCGAAGGAATCGCCTTAAAACTTGTAATGGTTAATTTATTAAAAATGGTGGAGCCGAGGGTACTCGAGCGACTTAAGAGAATCAGTAAGCGCAAAGCGAGCGTTAGAGTCTAATTTGGTTAAAGTATAGATTTACAAGTGACTTCGGTTTAATTCCAACTTATATGTTGTTTATAGGTTACCAGACTCGTCCCGAGCCATTTGTAACCCCGAGTTGCTCAGGCAAGTTTTCTACCCGTTATACTGTTGTTGTGATGTATATGTGTATATGCATGATCTTGTGATAAATACATATTTGTTATTAGCAAATTCTTGTGATATATTGTAGCATGTGATATGGTATATATGCATGCCTGTTTCGTATTCTTGATTTATATATCTATTGGTTCAAATGCTTATTCGTTGCATAATACCTATGCTAGAGATAAGCGGTATTTGCGTATACCCTTAGTATAGGGGATCAAAAGGTGAACTTTTTCTAAAACCGGGAGGCGAGACTCCCGAGTATAATATATTTATATATATATATATATATTGATATAGTTTTTAAAACTATTAATCGAATAAGGTTTATTCGATAACTTTATTTTATTTAATAAATATTATTACGAATATTCATTCGAGGGCTTATGACTCCTTTATTTTATTTAATGAATATTATTACGAATATTCATTCGAGGACTATTGACTTCTTTATTTTATTAAATGAATATTATTTTGAATATTCATTCGAGGGCTTATGACTTCTTTATTTTATTAAATGAATATTATTTTGAATATTCATTCGAGGGATTATGACTTATTTATTTTATTAAATGAATATTATTTTGAATATTCATTCGAGGACTTATGACTCCTTTTATTTTATTATTTGAATATTATTTGAATATTCATTCGAGGGCTTATGACTCAGTTTATATTATTTAATGAATATTATTTGAATATTCATTTGAGGATCTATGACTCCGATTATTTTCTGAGATATGTTCTTTATTTTATTAAAGAATAAGGTGTCGATAATCAAACTTATCTTTGATTATTCAAATAAAGATAGTACTTTCGTATAAGTATATCTTTGGTTATTTAATACTCATTTCAAGTATAAGTTTTAAAACTTCTACTTCAATTATTTTTATAAAGATTATTCTTTATGGGAATATTATTTAAATAATAATATTCAGATATTTTCTAATATATTGGGACTGATTTATTTCATTAAATCAGCATTACTCCAAACACTCTTTAAAGTATTTTCGAGTCTTCAAAATGATTTTTAAAAGTTAGAGCGGATCCCAAAACTCATTTTTATATTTAAGATCTTCCTTTTAAAGGGGATTTAAATACTCGTTCAAAACTTGAGGGATCCGGCTCAGTGGTGTATTTTACATTCGCAACGAGGTTGCTGTTTTGAGAAAACATCTTGATTACTTGCCCATCATTCGGGAAGTAAGTTCATCTATTTGAGTCGGCATAAGCAACATGGGCTCAGTGGGCGTCCATGAAAGTGTAAGTGGTTCAGTGGGAGTCCATCAAATGCGTAAGTGGCTGAGTGGCAGTCCAGCATAAGGTCGTATTGCGGCCAGGGTGATGACCAGTGGGGAATTCGTCCATCTACTAGTAGAAAAGGTTACTTATTGGTATCTTTGCCTGATCAGCAAGATATCAGGTTTATGCCAAGGTTTTCTCCTTTCCAAATTCATTGGATATTGCAACTCTGTTTATAATTTTCATAACAGAGGTTTTCAAGGAGTGTATGCAATGTATATATATAGGTGTATATATATATATCGGGATTTAATAAAGTATCTCGTAACTTCATTATTTATAATGATATTCAAAGATTGAATCTATTCAAATCTTGTCTTATAGTCTCATCTATGTGATGAACTTTTGAACTGATTATAACTTGAACGGTGGTAGTTCAAGTAATATTTGGAAAAGATATAAGTATATTGGGGTATCTTGTAACTTCATATTTTCAACTTATATCTAGTTAATGATTATCTTATGCATATCAAAGATTTTCAGAAAAACATTGAGACAAGGGTAGATATATGAGATCACCTTGCAACGATATTTTTATACAGTTATAAACTGGAACTCTGTGTATATTATGCATGGAAGAGGACTTCCAAGATTTTGAAAAGTATATATGTATATATACTGAATATTTTGCGACTTCATCGCATTAAGATATCAAACTTGGTTCATTTCTTTTGACCAAGACTTTCATGAGTACTATGAGAAGGCTCATATATTGTTAATCATTATACATATTATTTTGGTGGGCTTGCTGCTCACCCTTACTTTCTTCTTTCATCATACAACAACAGATAGAAAAGATGAACAGGACCAAGCTCCCGATTCGCAAGCGGTTAGAAAACGTTCCGCAGTCTTCTGGAAGCGTTGATGCTGCCGTAGCTGAGGTAGGAGCTACCAATAGGCTAGGTTTTCAACTATTGATGAACCAGACTTATGTATAATATGAATTGTAATAATGGCAAGGAATATGTAAATTTATTCAGAACCTTTTTAAGGTGTAACGGTTTATAATTGTGGAATATAAGGACTTGTGTTATTTTTGAGTGTTCATCTCCGAGACTATAACTTGTGGTGTGTGTGTTTATTGTGGGATCACAGTACAGAGTAGTTGATTATTTATTAAGATTGGGTGTTATTAAGGAAAATGGAACTCGTGACAACCCGGATCCCCGACCCCGGATTTGGGGGTGTTACAAAAAGATTCGCAAGAGTTAGCTAACTAGCTCAGCAAGTCATGATAATGATAACTGAGGTTAAACAATGATCAAATGAAATGATTCAAAGGAATCAAGTTTCTTTTTAACTAATCATTAGAATTGGATATTCATTTTAAGTTTTAAAAAAAACCAAGGTTAGGCTGCTGATCAGTCACGCACTAACCCCGAGCAAGCACACAACACTGCTCTAATTACGGGATCCAAGGCACACATTGGCTTAACTTGACCATTGGTATGGTCTGACCACGAATTTGGTCCACATATATAAAAACTATCAAATCCTAAAGCAGTTCAATATGATAACAATATGATTCAATAAAACAAGATCATAATCAATGATGGTTAAATATTTGCATAAAAACGTAAGGAAACTCATGGATATCTCAAGGGTATATCAAGGTATGTATAAGAAATGGTTTTTAGTTTGTACAGGGGTTAGGTATTTGACCAGTAATGATTTTTCAAGATATGGTTCTTTGATGTTATTAAGAATGATTGGAGTATGAAAGTTTCTGTGTTTTCAAATCATTCTCTTTCAGTGTTTGGTGTTGGTAGTTATACCTTTGGGAAGTAGTACTATATTTGTATGGTTTGGTGCCTGAGGATCAATAAAGGACGGATTACAAATAATAAGGCTTATGGCTCAAGATCAAGAAAATCAGGGTTCAAGGTTAAATGGTTTGAAGCTCTTACAATATAAAACAGGAGTTATTTTGTATAATAGCGACATGTTATAAAACAGTTCGAAAACATTGGTAATATATATATATCTTACAGAAAAGTTCAGAAAACTTGTCTTACAAGGCTTTACAACTATTACTGATCAATTTTGGGCCAACTCTGCCGCTTAGGCTTTTACGTCCAACCACTATATCACTCTGGATTCGACCTCAATACTTAAGTCCTTTGATTGGGACTTTACTGATCTTTTCGGCTCACCTCCAACTATCTTTTATCCAATTCCAATTCTCAGGCATTCCGACTAGAACCTACAAGATCGAAACATCCTAACTTAGACATTCGCTTATGCTTGACATATCCTCGCTAACAATCTACCCCGAACGTTAATAAAATCCGACTCGTAACATACTTCATATAATAATACACGTATCACTTAGGGTTCACGTTCTCGAAAATCGATTCAGTGTTCGTTTTCAGAAAATACGTATACTCGTCATTTTACGAAATTAGGGTTACTGTGTTTTGGACAAAACATATAACACAACATCCAATCAGGTTCTGTATAAAACATACGTATATGTATTTGCTTCTACTCGCTCGACGTCCCGATAAGCTTCGGATACGCTCCCGTATTTCCATAGTTCGATTTTTCGGAAATCGGGCAGCGTCCCCTTTGTTTATCGGACTACCCGTTGAAACATCAATCGACGTCAAATCCCAAACACAACAATCGTAATAATTATCTAATCACATTCCAATTCCACAAATCCCAACCACTGATTTAAACCAACCATTTATTATTATTCGCATTTTTACATTTATTTCTTTTAAAATATTAGGACTCAGAAGCTCATCGCCGATGGCGGCAAAATTTCGCGGGTACCCGATAAATTCCCGGGTTTCCAACACGAAATTTCGCCGATTGATTATTAACAATTTCCGCTCGAAATATGTGTTATTTCATAAATATTACTCAAGTAAATTTCCCGCATGGAATAAAAATAAAAATATAAATAAATATAAAACGCAACCAAATAGGCACACATGCTAATCGGAAAAAAACAGGACCCGATCGTGAAACAGAAGGCAGCAAACAACCAGCCACCACAGGAACAGACACAACACAATTACAGGGAATAACAAACGTATATACACATGTATAGACGCAACTAAAAAGCCAGAAATCGGACAACAGAATACCAGAACACAGCCGCGGCCTTCGCCGGAAAAGGACAACGGCGGGGAAAGGTCCGAGAACCACAACAACACAATACGAGGCACACATATACATACAGTCATGCATGAACAGAACCACAGCCACCGAGACCACCAAAAAGAGGCGGTGGCGGCTTACCAGAAAATGGCTACCGGGAGGAAATAGACTAGAACAGGGGAAGGGGGTAAGCACAGTTGTGCTTATCTCTCTTTTTTTCTTTATTTTTCTTTTTTATATAAACATGACTGTTAAATCTGTGAACCACACGTGTCTATCAAAATGGACACGTGTCTCTGAAACTCCCGAGGCCAGGTTTTTATCTCGAGTTATACAATTTTATCGAACAAAGTTGGGTATAAAAATGGACCAAAAATTACCAATTACATTTTAGAATATCACAAATAATTCAAAGTCATTAAAAATAAATTCTTCGTAATTTTGGAAGTAATTTTGAAACGCAACTCGTACCCGTATTTCACAATTAACGAACCGAGATACACTTAAAAAAAATTCAGAAAATTACGAAAATAGTCTTAAAATATTACAAATATCCCGAAGTTTATAAAAACATAAATTTCGTAATTTTAAAATAATTTTTGAAACATAATTTATACCTGCTTTTATCAATTAACGAATCAACGCGCGGGTGAAATTAATCCCAAAAATTTCCAAAATAATTTTAAAATTCTCGAAATATTTCAAACTTAAATAAATATGAGTTTCATAATTTTTGAAGAATTCTAGAATTGAATATGGATTTTACAAATAAAAGTAATCAGAAAATCATTTAAAGATAAATAATTAATAAAATATTGATTTCTCAATTTTATAAAATCCTAAAACTAATTATTGTAATTTTAAAATCATAAAAACAATGTTAAAAATATTCCCAATTTTTATGCAAATATATTTGGACTACATCCACTTTTGAAAGTGAAAACAATTCAATACGATCCTATAATTAATTGCGCGGACAACACAGTACACAATAAATCACATATGGATAATAATCAAACAACACATAGCGGTCAACACCAACACACATATTTTATTTATTTAATAATTTCCATAATTACATAATTAAATGATTCAAAAATACACGAGTCGTTATATCTGCTCTTCCCATCGGACATTCTCCAGAGTAGTGTCCCCTTTGCTTGCACTTGAAACACGTGACATTTGGCTTGTTACAAATCCCAGTATGCTTTTTACCATATATATTCTACAATTAGGTATAGGCGGTCGGATAAGTCTTTGCTGATTCGGGGCTGGAAGTCGATTACCCGTCCTCTGGTTGCCCTGTTCTGGTCTCCTGAAGTTTACCTTTTCTCGGGCTTGAAATCCCGGACTTCTGTTGAAATGGTTATGGGAATTTCCTGGTCCCTTCTCTTTCTGAGCTGCTTCACTCTCACCTTCAATGATCATGGCCTTCTGAACAATAGCCGTATAGGTCATCAGCTCAAACACTGCTACCCTGCTACGAATCCATGGCTTCAATCCCTGCTGAAACCTCTTAGCTCGCTTTTCATCGGTATCGACCTACTCAGGTACAAACCTTGCTAACTCAGTGAACTTGACTTCATAATCCGCGACCGGTAGATTATCTTGCTTCAATTCTAGGAACTTGATCTCCATTTGATTCTTCATGAAGCGAGGAAAATATTTCTCCAGGAAAAGATCAGTGAATCTATCCCAGGTCACCACACCTTCCCCTTCCAAAGCTTTCTTCGATTCCCACCAGTAATTGGCTTCGCCTTTCCGAAAGTAGCTGGCAAAATCCGTCTTCTGTTCTTCCTCAACTTTCACCAACGTAAAAGCCTTTTCTATCTCCTTCAGCCAAGCTCTCGCCTTTGTAGGTGTTAGGGCGAAAACACGCGCTAATAATACACGCAAGTATACACGTTCGCAAGTAATATAGAATACTTTCTAGTTCATTCCCACAGAGACTCAGGCTAATTATGTTCAATTAAACTCACTCACTAATGTATGATTACTTCTCAATGTTAAGATACTAACACTTAGAATTGTTGACTAAATATTAATTATAATTAACTACTTAATTAACCACTTAATTAACACTTCGAATTAACAATATTAAAGCACTCATGAGATCACAACTTCATTACTACTTCCTTCAATAGTTATTATTATTACCCTTAGCATGCAACAGTGATGATATTAATCGAATAACACGAAACTGATAAAAGCCAACTTTCATTGTACTAATACCATTCTACCGAACATCCACAATTAAGATAGAAGTTGAATAGGCATCAATTATGTTGAGTCCCTATATGTCTACAGAAATTGACAACATAATGATTAAAGCACAAGTTATTCCTTTTGATTACACAGGGTGAATAAAACGATTAGAGTTACCCACTAATCATGTAACATCATACATGAACCTACGCTAGCATGGCAAGTTCTAAATCTCGAGATCCACCGTCGCTTCACAAGAGATTAACACCCTATCTTATATGTTCGCGACGCACATAAGACGAATACGCACAACCAATACTAGATATCATACAATCATCACACACTAAGGTATTAAACAACTAACTAAAGAATTCCATAGTAAATCCATTATGACCCCATGACCACGATTAGCCCATGATAGCACTTATCGTCATCATGGGTTCATATGAAAATATGATAAAAATACACAAGAGAATAATAACTAAACTAATTATATTAAACCAGAGTACGTCACAAGAGTAAATAGGTTCAAAAGCAAGAAAACTAGCATCCAACGTTACAACGAAATAAGAATCACAAGAAAATATGCTTCCTCTTCGTTGCGGTGTGCTAAAACGGTCTTCTTCCTTGTCTCCTTCTCTCCTTGCTTAATACAACGATCCAACCTTGTGAAAACGTCTCTGAAATCTACTTGTATAATAGTCCCATAAAACTCAGATTACATAGAAGTTGGAAGCCAAACAGAAGTAGAAGTCTTAAAATAATTTATCCTTTTTCCCGACCCTGCGCGGCCGCTCAGCATAGCTGAGCGGGCGCTCAGCTTTCTACGCGATGCTGAGCGGGCGCTCAGGACCCTACTGGAAAATTCCTGAGTTTGCTCCATTTCTTCGCTGTAATCTGCCCCTTTCTTTCCTCTCGCAATGCTGAACACATGCCAAGGCTTATTCTTGATGATTACTCCTCTGAAATGCAACTAATACCCTGAAATGCACAAACACTAGAAAAATGCATCAAATACACAAAATACTTGATTTCAAGACACCAATTTGAGCTATTTTAAGACGTTCTAAGTGGTATAAAATGCCACTTATCAGTAGGATCTGCGGAATCGGCAAATTCCGGAGGCTTTACCGATTTGAATTGCTTGAAAGTAACAACAGGTGCTGCTGGTGGTACTTGATGTTCTAGATGAGCGGCTTGCTGTAGCATTTGTTATTGAAACTGCTACTGTTGCTGCTGCATCTATTGCTGCATCATCAACATCTGCTGTTGCATGAGATGAAACATCTGATCCATCTGATTATTATTGTTTTGGCCCTCGGTATTTCCGTTAGACGAGTCGGGTCGTACTTTTCTTTTGGGTGCCATATTTTTGATAATAAAACAATGGGTTCTTTTAATAACAATTTACTAAACATGTGTTATGGAATAGAAACAGTCTTTATAATATTAAAACAATCGTTAAAACAATTGATATAGGGAAAAAACAATTTATTAAATATCTAAATAAATGAGTAAAAATAGTGCGATATTTAAATAAATCGTTTTTAAAATAATTTTAAAATTTTGAGAACATAAAGGGTATAATATGATTATAAATAAAATAACATTTTTAAATATGCAACGGTAATACAGTGAAATAAATGTAAATGCATTAATGACTGGAAAAATAAAATAAGGAAAACATGAAAAGGTTCATATTATATATATAGGTAGGACACCAGTTGCAGGTGTCAATATTTGATACAAAAGTCTATAATATGTCAGTCGTACTGCTACTACTATCAGTCAAAACTAGTAGTTACACTCATACAAACTAGTCATATAATACTACGCTGCCTCTATCTACAAATAAATACATGATACAACACTCCTCCATCTACTAAGATCAGAATCCTGGTGGCACACGGCTCAGCTCCTCCAGCAAAGCCTCTAACACTGCCTTTGTAAGTCTCATCGCCCCGTGATATGCTGTATTTGCACTAATGTCCTGCTGCCTCAAGTCAGTAAGCTCCTGAGAACCAACCCTGTGGATCTGGCGTAGTCTCTCTCTCAAGATGTAGTCTGGGTGAAGTGCTCGAACTGGATCGTCCTCCTGTATCTCAAACAACCCAAGGATCTCTCTACACTGATCCTGCCATCTAACCCTCTCCTCTCTCTCTGACTGATACCGCTGATATGTAACCGTGTGATGCTCACGAAGATCTGTGCGGGAACCTCAAGAAGGCAATGGTACTGGCTCATCTACTACTACCTCGTCCATAAACTCTGGCTACGAGAACTGTTATACTCCGGGAACAGGGGCATAGATAGCTAGCGGTGCAGGAAATAAAATAGGCTGCTCCATGGGTGCATATACCGGTAGTTCTAACTCTGGCTCCATCTGTGAAATCTCTGAAATCTCAAACTGTGGCACAGGAACTTGTGGCTCTAAGTCCTCCCACTGTGGAATGTCAACCATGTCAGGAACATCGAACATCGGGAACTCTAATGGTGCAAAGTCTGGTACATCTGGTGGAGGGGGTATCTCTGGTGCTGGTCTAGGTGGTAATGGTGGAGGTGGTGGTAATGGAGGAAAAATCTGCACTGATGTTGGGGCTAGTACTGGTGCTGCTACTGGGTCTGACTCAGTCCGCTCCGTAGAGGATGACAAAGAAGCCATCTAACATACATAGTAATAATAACACAAGAACAATCAAATCACAATCCTAAAACTCATAACTTCTAATTACATAAACAAACAACTCTAACATTCTTACTTCTATCCTATATGATCTTCCTATCTTATCTTAATCCTAATGTTCTTATTTTCAAGGGTCAAAACTTATGCTCTGGTGCCAACTATAACACCCTCCAAATCCGGGGTATAAATTTGGGGCATTATTAATAACAATTACAAACTTAAACCTGCACAAGCGGAATATAAATATAATAATTACCCTGAACTACTGCTATTCAGGATCTTTTAAGGTTAAGAGTTGAAAACAAGAACGACACACTAACTTTATTACAAACCAGTTTAAAAACAATCTGTCTCAAGAACTCTCTTTATTACAAAACTTTATTCTATTTACATCTCAAACTAAACAACTTTTATTCAACTCAACACTACTACTTATCTTGTTACACCTGATCTGGTAGCACAAAACTCTCTTCTGGAATAGGGAGGAACACTCTTGGTATAAGAGGGTCCCGCCGCCTGACTCGCTTCTTGACTATACGAGTCCTGATGGGTTTCATTCTTTACCTTAACTGAAAAATAATAGGAATAACAATAAAAGGGGATGAGCCAAAATTGCTCAACAAGCCTGCAACAATATATATAGTATAAAGGAAAAGAATAAGTGAACCGGTAACCCGCTGGTTTGAATAACCGATTGAAATTATACTGAATAATAAATTGCCATTACTAGCAAGTGCCAAATGAATCAAGACTGGAGACAAGAACCAACATATGCACTATAACCCGCTGATCAGTCAGGATACAGTGCGGATCTATACCCAACTGCATAGGCCCAACCAACATAAGGAGTACCCAGGCAACTATGGCCTATTAATTAAAGGTCTGGGTAATGCCCAGCCCGTATCGTAACCATCTAGTCCAAAGCTTAGCATCCGGAATAATCGAAATGCTTTTGCTGTATCCCAACATCAGGATATATCATAGTATATGTAACAAGGGTAAAAGTATTGGAATATGAATAGAGGATTCAATAAATTGAGAGAAATCAAAAATCGAAATGAAACAAAAACAAGAATCAATAATTGCGTAACAGTGTATATGAACAGGAATTATCAAAGTGTAACTGATATGGGAAATGGGGTATAATTCACTATTCTGAATTTAGAATAGGGGAAAAACTTGCCTTGCGCGTACTTAACCTGGTTTAACTCAGCGCCTTCGGTCTCCTACTTGATCTGCCTTGCTGATACTGACTCAATCATAGAAAGATAGTCGTTTAGATAACTTACTACATACGCGTATCTCGGATTGATACCACATAACCTTAATTATCTACCCATACGTTTCTATCTGACTCGCATATCTAAACATATAATTACATAGTACATAAGTTTCATATAATCATGTAAAGCATATAGCACATAAAGCACATAATTGATTTTGGACTCATATTTATTTTTTGAATCGATACTAGACTCATACCTGTATTAACTAACCTTATTTGATTTTATTTATAATTTTTCGGGATTTATTTGACTATATTCTACCCCTAATAGGGCTTATAAAAAATTAACTATCACAAGACCACTCTCTTTCGGAAGTAATTATGGCTTACAATTATTTTAATTGGATTCGTTTCATTTTTCTGAGTCTAGGGAACAAAATTTAATTAATTAATAATCAATTATAAATAATTAATTATAATTAAATAATCTTTAATTATATCTTTAAATAATTAATTAATAATTGTTGTATTTTAAAATAATTAATCCCTAATTATTAGGATTAAATATAATTTATTACAATTATTTACAAATTATTATTACTTACTCGATTAGATCGATTATTTAAAAATAACCAATCGATACAATTAACTGATACGTTATTTATCGAATAAATAATTATTACCCAAATTATAATCTAACTCAATGATCAACTACTCGTATAAATACGAGCTACTCGCATTCTTCGAATAATTATCGAACTATTATTATTATTATTATTATTATTATAATAAATTACACGATTAATTAATTAATTAATTATCTGTATTTAATTATTCGATACGAATAATTATTACGACACTCTTTGAATAATTAACGCTCGAATACTAATTCCAACTTATCGAAACACTACTCGTATAAATACGAGTTACTAGCAATATTCAACTAGTTAACGAATTATTATTCGTATTATTCGATTACTTTTAATCCTTATTTATTAATTAATTACCTAATTATTAATTAATTAAATAACTAATAAATAATTAAATACTTAATTAAATAACTAATTTCGAATTTCTAAATTAATAAAATAATTTAGAAATTATTAATAATATTTCTCAGAATATAAAACTAACTTTTATTAGATTTTTAGAATTTTAAAAACTATTTTTCTGAATTTGTAAAATTAAAACTAAATAATTAAATAAAAAAAATTCCAGAAATAGGAAATAGGAAATCAGACTGGGTTCTTTTGGATCAAACCCGGGTCGTTTCCCGGGTCGAAACCGGGTCGAAACCGGGTCGACCTCGGGTCTATCAAGAACAGCAGGTTTCCCAGGAAAAGCCCAACGCCGGCGTGTGTTTCCGGCCAACACTCCGGCGACTTGATTTCACCTCCTCCTTTCACCGATTCGACTCCCCTCTCCCCTGTACTCTATCACCACAATCTCCCCTCCCCCCGTCGTTGCAACCGAACCCCGTCCCGGAGCCCCACCGTCTTCTACGGCCAACCGACAGCCCGCCACCGGCGTATTTCCGGCGAAAAGACGATTTGCCTCGTTCGTACCCCAAACTTCAACATTGATATGCCAAATCAAAGCTACAGAGTCCCTTAATCTAACCCAACAATCCACAATAACCAACAACATCTACAATTTGATAAAAACGAATTCAAAATTTTATAAATATCAAGAACTCGGTTATAGCCTTCCAGGGGTCATATAATCAAGTTAACTATACCAAATCATTCCCAACATCAATATAAAGCTATACAACTCCTCAAAACAAACAAAGAATTCTTAAATCGAAAATCCCTAAATCAAGCATAAACCCTAAGAAAACGAATTGAAAATCGAAACTATAAAACATGAAATTGATTATATCAATAGAAAGTAGAGATCGAGAGGATCGTTTTGGTTACTCACATGATCAAATCGGACAACAGAATCACTATGAAATCTGAGATTTAATTCCCTGCTTGTTCTTCACCAACAACTTCTTGTTCATGATTTTCAGAATTTTTAATAATAATTAACTAATTAATTAATAATAAATCAGCTATTTATATTATGGAAAATAATACCCCTAAATAAAATTAAGGGGCTAATTACACATCTAATAAAAATATTTGGCCCCAATTTTTATAATTTTTGGGTATTAATAATGAATTTTTCAATATCCAATAAATACAAAATTAATGCTAAAATTCTCAAAAATTATGAATATTACAAGAATGCAAAGAAAAATGATGTATGATAATTTCATGATCATATAAAAATAAAAATGTGATTTTTGTACTGGTTTTGATATAAACATAAATAACTTACTATAAAACACTCAATAAATATCCAAAACACGTTCAGATCAAAACAGACAACACGTAGCACATAGCAATTAGGGTTTAATGACTCAACACATTTAATCACATAATAATACACATAATTTATCTTTATTATACTATAATACAAGCGTAATTTTCTCGGTCGTTACATTGAGCCTGTGGATTATAAACAGAAATATTTTGAGTTGCTCAAACAAAAGGAAAGGGCTTTCATTACACAAGAAAATGACTGGGCAGTAGATGGTCTGGATGAGGATGATGATGTCAGCTATGTCAATCTAGCCCTAATGGCCAAGTCTGATGAAACAGAGACAAGTTCTTCAAGTAATCAGGTAATCACCACTTACCTTGCACATTTATCTAAAGCTGAGTGTAATGATGCAATAAATGACATGTCTACAAAATTATATCATTTGCGTGATACACTAAAGTCTCTTACTAAGGAAAATGCTAAAATCAAAAAAAAACAATTTGTTTTTAAGTGAGAGGAATAATGTGCTAGAATCTTAGTTTATTGAATTTGAAAAATTGAGAATTGAGTGTAAAATTACTAAGGATGAATTAATTGAGTCCTTGAAGAAAGAAGAGATCTTGAAGAAGGGAATATGTAATGAATGGTACTATGGAACTACATTTTGTCCAAGTGAAAAGCAGCTTGCAGATATATTTACCAAACCACTGGATGAATCCACCTTTTTCAAGATTGGTAAGTGAGTTAGATGTGCCTAATTACTCTAGAATCTTTTCAGATAATTTGCTAGTTGCAGTGCAGCCAGAAATTTAATTGATTTTTTAGTCTTGGATGAAATTTTGGCTAAGTCAAAATTTACATCTCGACAGATGATCATTATCCATCGAGTTTGATCATCCGTCGGTATACAATCTGTTAATAAAATCAATTATTTTTCTGGAATATTTTATGTCTCGACGGATAACTGATTTATACTCATCGATCGAATTATCTTAATCTTAGCCGTTGATTCTCTGAACATTATCCATCGAGTATACTTACAGTTTGTAAGCATAACACGACGGATAATTGATGGAATTTTTATAGTTTATTTTTTAAACGGCTATTTTGGGAAATTCTTATTGGTTACATTATTTTACTTTATTATTTTTGACAATTATTTTTTAAGAGAGTATAAAAGCACAATTCTTTTTCACTGCTTTTCTTTTATCATTCTCAAATCATCTGCTCTAACTTCTCTCTTTCTCAAAAGCATTTACTCTCTCTCTGCAAGTTTTTACGCTCTAACAATGGCACCAGTCGTCAAGATCATGTCTCAAACTGGATTTATCTACGAGAAGAACAACTTCACAGCTTTAGTGAACAGGGGAATTCAGCAGTCTGGGGACTACCATAAAATGATGAATTTTGTGAAGAACTGCAAACTCAACTAAGTCATGCTGAAATCACCCACTATTTACTGTGAGGTTGTTGAAGAAATGTGGACAACTGCAACATACAACTCAACTGATAAGACTGTCACTTTCACTATTAAAGGTAAGGAATTCTGTGTTAATAGTGATATTGTTAAAGCATATTTCAAAATTCCTGATAACACTGTAACTTCTTCATACACAGACATTGATATTGTTAATATGCTAATTTCCATGGGATATGCACTCTCTACTTCTAAATTAAGTGAAATTAGGAGATTGGGTCTTAGGAAGGAGTGGAGTTATCCGTGTGATATAGTTACTAAAGTATTTTCTGGTAAAATTAGCAATTTTGATTCAGTTAATATCTCTATGCTTAACATGCTTTACATGCTAGTAACTGATAAATTCTTCAACTTTAGTGATCTTATCATATTTGAGTTGGGGTTTAAGTTACGGGAGCTAAATAAGAGGGGTAAAAATGTTTACTATGCTAGATTTTTAATGATGCTTGCTAACCACCTCTTTGAGGATATTGTGCTTGAGAACTCAACCAACAAATTAGATTGTTGGGTTCAAGAAAGGAGAATCATTGCAGATTTAAACAGGGAAAACCATCACAAAGAGGTGCCACTCTTCTACTTTCCAGTTATGGAGGCACCTCAGATAAGTGAGGTAAGTTCAACTGTCTCTACTCTTCCAGCCTCACAAACTTTTTTGCATTCCAGTGTAGCCATGACAACTGTGTCATTGACCCAACAGTTGCCTACCCAAGCTACCAAACCCAAAATTTCAAAAACAAAGTCAAAGAAAGCCCCCTCTGGTGTCTCTCAAAAGATGTCAGTTGTAAAATCCACCAAACCAAAAGAGGGGAGTGTGAAGGTGGGTAAGAAAGGTGAGGGACAGGGTGAACATCAAAGAAACCCTAAGGATAAGGTTGGAGAGGTGAGTGTTTCCCAGCCTAGCCACACTGCAGTTTCCCAACAAACTGCAGTGCTTAATAAGGATATAAGCTCATTACTAGTTGCATCCTCCCAAAAGGATGTGACTATTGAACAAAGCTCTCAGCCTAGAGCACAGGCCAAAAGGGTAAGGGAAACAAGCTCACCCCAAACTTACACTAGAAAGAAGAAATCAAAGACCCTTGGGGATGCACAGGGTTCACACACTGTGCAAACTGGTGCTAAAGACACAGTCATTGCACCTTCTTAAAGTCAGGTTGATGTGGATCCAATAAATGTGGAGTCACAGCCAAAATCTCTAACAATTGAAGCCCCTGAAACACCAAATTCTCCCACACACTCTTTGGATGTTGACATGATAAACACATTACTTCCAAATTCTCCATCTTTAACTCTCTTGGAGAAGCCAAAAATCCAAGCAAGTGAACATCATCTTCTAGATGATTTGTTGGCTCACTTGTCATTTCTTTCTGAAACTGTTGAGACATCTGTGCCAAAATTCTCATCAATCTGCACAGAGTCCACAATAGTTTCCACTCCAAACTCATTTATTTCTACTCACTCGATGGATATTGTTCATCTGTCGAGTAGTGATTGTATCCCGACGGATAAGCTTAACAACAGTTATCCGTCTGATAGTCAAATTGCTAACCCGACGGATATCCCTTATCTATCGAGTGTCTCTGCACAGCTTCAAATTTCATCAATTATTACAAGTGAAGAAGACTTAGTGGTAGTGCAATCACTCCTAAGATTGTGGGAAGGGAGTGAAATAAGTGAGAGTCTGGGTTGCTCCCAGGAAAAAGGAGAGGAAAAGAGTGAACAAATGCAATCCATTTCTTCAGGATTGGTAAAAGTGAGTGTGAGGAGTCCCACCTTAGATGGTGAAGGTAAAATTGTGAGGGTGGGGAGCCAAGGTGAGACCTTGATGCAACAAAAGAGAGATCAAGAGAGAAATACAGGTACATGAGTGATAAGGATGGAAACCATTGCAAGTGAGTTAATAAATGTCAATGATGTAGAAATGGAAAGGCTATTTTACCAAGAATATCAAGTTGTTATAGATTCCATTTCCCTGGATGCTGAGACATTTACTCACCCTGTAACAGCTTACCAAACTCTAGCTGTACAGGGCAATGAGGAGGCTGAAAGATTGCTGAACTTAGTTCACACTACACAATCTTTACAAAGAGCAAAGGATGCAATCACTGCTATGCCTTCCAACATTGGCAGTGATTTTGAACTGGATGAAGCTTCTGTTGGGGATGCTGATGGGTATGATGAGGAAGACAGCATGAATATAGGGGGAGATACAGATGTTCCTGCATGGATGCTTACAAAAGAATTTTCCTACTCACATCTCCAATTAACTTTGTTCAAGCTAATTCATGACATCTAAGCAGCCATTCAGGCATCTACCAATGTTAGCACAAAGAAGCTACTCACAGCACATCTTGAATCACTCAAGCTGCATAAAATTTAAGCCCTTCAACATAGTCAGACTGTGGATGCAATCAAGCAGGAAATTTTTGAAGTCAAGCAAGATGTTATAGAAAGGATGGATGCTAGACTCCCTGCAACCATCATGACTGAAATTGCTCAAAAGCTAAGGAAGGAGGCTGATCTCAATAGGAAAGTTGAGGCCATGGACTCAAGACTATCTGTTATAGAGAAGTCAATGGCCAAGATACTTAACAATCATGAAGCTCAGACTGCACTACTCCAACAGTTGGTGGCTACTCAACTCCCTTTCACACAACTTGATGATAACAAAAAGGGGGAGAAAGGATCTAGTGAGGGGGAGCAACAACTTAATATTCAAGTTAGCAAAGTAATTATGCCTACAATTGCTTTCACCAAACCACCAACTAAGGACATCATTGACCTGATCAATGAAGCAGCAGCCACATTGAGAGCAGCTGAAAAGAAACAGTTGAGCCCAATCAACTGGGAGAAAATTGATGAGGATATACAAAAGAGGTTTGAGTTAGTAAAGAAGCCAGGAAAATCAGCCATTCATCACTCTCAAATCAGGCAAATCTCTGTGAATGAAATGAACATGAATAATCTGGAAAGAGTATAACCATCCTACATCAAATCTCCAAAGGCTAAACTAATTTTGAAGCCAAAGGTGAACTATCCAAAATCTTCACTAAAGAACCCCTTGGACACAGTGTATGAGACACCAAAGCCTGATGAAAAGAAGCTATTGGCCAGGTCTATAGCATTCTACAAGGATCCAGCTGATTCAGCATTGTAAAGAAGAATTGCTAAAGTTTTCAGGAATGGTAAGGAAATTTGTGTGGTGGCTGGACACCCTCAATTTGCTGAAGCAAAGAGAGAAGAAAAGGCAAGATTGAAGCAAGAAAATAAGCAAGCTGCTCTAGATGCTAAAACGATCAAATAAAAGAAGGAGCAAGCTGCTATCTTGGCCAAGTTGCAAGCTGTGAAACCCACACAACAAATTTCTGAAAAACCATCTGAAGTTGTTGAATCTCAAGATCAAGTAATGTAAAATGAACCTCCACAGACAAAGAAGCCAAGGTACAAGAAAAGAATCAAGAGAAAATTTGATTTCAGTGATGAGGAGATGGAAGGATACTTTTTCAAAGAGTCTATCTCTACAACAACTCAAACATCCATGCCCTCTGTGGCAAATGAAGAATTCAAGATAGATCCATCCAAGAATTTCCATGGTGAACCTATCATTCCAAAAGATGAACCAATAGACTGGGATAGTCTGCCAATACCTGAACTCAATCTACCTCACTTCATGAAGCCAAATAAGACAAAGACCAGAGCAGTCAAGAAAGTGAAGCCCTCAACTCTCAGATCCAAGTCCCTAACCAAAGCTCAAACCAAAGTCAACAAGGGATACATCATGTACATCTTTGACATCAAGGAATTGTCAGATTTAAACCTCTATCTATTTGAACTGGAAGAAGTTAGAGGGATTGATGCTTACAGGAATCTACCTGAAAGGTTAGTATTCAAGTACAAGGGAGGAAAAGAGATACATTGTCCACTTCACAGGATCCTTCAAGAAAGCCAATCTGTGGTGATAAAGGTTTATTCATCCTTCAAGAAGAACTTTGGATTCAATGTGACAGCTAGAAGACTTGTTCTAAAGAAGATTGAAGAACTGAGGAGTATTAGGGCCAAAGATGCACTTCCAAAGACTCTAATTATGCCTTACACATAGAGTAGAGTGCATCTAAGGCCCTACTGGCTGATGGAATTCATGGATGATAAAGGAGTTAGAATATTCTTCAGATTAGAAGACCAATTGAGCATCTCTAGCAATGAGACTCTTTTGGAAATGCAAGAAATGCTAAATCTCTCAAAATCTAATGAACTGGAATTCCACAGACAACTCCAAAATCAGATAGAAGAAAACAAAAGGAAGCTTGGAAAGAGATCCAGATCTTCAAGGAAATAGATTAATCTGCTCAGGCTAGAGGAGCACCTTGAAAATGAATGTGAGCAAATCTTTGTACATTTTGTTAATTACAGCACTTTACAGTTTTATCTACTTTTATTTAAATTTATATTTTTTTGGGGTGTTTTGTAATCATCAAGTTTCTCTTAATTTATGGCTACAATTCTTGTAGACATAAATTGGGGGAGATTGTTGTGTATATATTGTGAACTTGATGATTTCATTAACAAAACACCTTAGTCGATTTAACTTAGTGAAAAATGTAGCACTCGATGGATAAGCAGATATAGTCCCGACGGATGACTCAATATAGTCCCGACGAATGATGATTTGACATCTATCGAGTGAGTAGCTTATGTAACAATAAGTCATGTAGCACATTTCTGCAAACACCTTTGTTTAGATTCTGTAGTAGCATATAAGTCACTTTGACTTTGATTAGATATGTAGAATAGGTTGATTAATTGTACATAGATGATGTCTTGTAATTCTGCATAAATGAAATGAAGTCAAGTGCCAAATAGCTACCCGACGGATAATCAACAATGCTACTCGACGGATGATCAACAAGGCAACCCGATGGATGATCATGTGCCCGACAGATAATCAATTCAAACATCTGTTGACAGTGATAACATAGTCACATGCATCGAATGTATGCAAAAGGAATGTGGAAGCCTACTCAACTGCGTTTTTGAGAACAAAGAAGCATTGCCATTTCCATGCTATTTTGAAGATATTCAAAGATGCTGGAACAGAGTAATGAAGTAGCATAATGTTAGACTCAATAGGTTTTGTTTTAGCATCTTGTCTTATTACTATGTAATCTTGGTGATATATAAACCAAGAGTAGCAATTAGAACAAAAAGAAGACTAAGCAAATATTTTCTCAGAGAAACATTAGTAATTTGTATCCTTAGCATTTCTCTGTAAGTTTAGTTGTTCTAAGTTGTAAGCAGTTGTGAGCTATTCAAGCTTCACAGAGTTCTCTTAATATATATATATATATATATATATCTAGCGGATACATTCTAATCCACCGGAAAGTTTTAAAGACTTGTGTTTTTATTATTTTGTGTTTTGATTCATATTTAACTTGTTATTCCGCACTTTACAAATCAAAACACTGTCATATATAATCTTAAGTTAGAACATTTTACAATTCAGAAAAAGTTTCAAGAATTCCATTCAACCCCCCTTCTGTAATTCTTGTTGCATTGTTGGGGATTCAAAAGTACTTATTTTTTACATAAGCTACTCACTCGATGGATGTCAATTTGTCATCCGTTAGGACTATAAAGTTCATCCGTCGGGACTATATTAGATCATCCATCGAGTGCTACAAATTTCACTAAGTTAAATCTACTAAGGTGTTTTGTTTAACTTATCACCAAGTTCACAACATATTCCTAACAATCTCCCCCAATTTATGTCTACTAGAATTGTAGCCAAAAATTAAGAGAAACTTGATGATAACAAAACACCCTAAAAATACAGATTAAAAAGTAGTAGATAAAATTGATAAGTGCTACAAAATTTATTGAAAATTGAACAAAGCAAAGTGTACAAAGAGTTCTCACAATTATTTTCAAGGTAATCCTCTAGCCTGAGCAGATGATTCTATTTCCTTGATTGTCTGGATTTCTTCTCAAGCTTCCTGTTGTTTTCCTCTATTTGATTCTGGAGTTTTCTATGGAATTCAAGTTCATCAGCTTCAGATAAATCCAACATTTATTGCATTTCCAATAGAGTCTCATTGCTAGAGATACTCAATTGGTCATCCAGTCTGAAGAATCTTCTAACTCCCTTATCATCCATGAATTCCATTAGCTAATAAGGCCTAAAATGCACTCTCTTTCCTGTGAAGGGGATTGTAAGAGTTCTTGGAAGTGCATTCTTGGATTTATTACTCCTTAGATCTTTTATCTTCTTTAGAACCAGTTTCCTTGCAATTACATTGAACCCAAAGTTCTTCTTGAAGGATGAGAAGACTTTCATCAGAACATATTGGCTTTCTTGAAGAATCCTGTGAAGTGGCCAAGTGATTTCTTTTCCTCCCTTGTACTTGAACACCAGCCTTTCAGGAAGATGTCTATGAGCATCAATCCCTCTTACTTCTTCCAATTCATCCAAGTAGAGGTTTATTTCAGAAAACTCCTTGATATCACAGATGTATAAGAGATCCTCCTTGTTGACTGTGGGTTGAGATTTAGTTAGGGTCTTGGATCTAAGAGTCACAGGCTTCACTTTCTTGATTGCTCTAGTCTTTATTTTCTTTGGCTTGTTGAAGATAGGTAAGTTGAGTTCAGGAATTGGTAAACTTTCCCAGTATATTGGCTCATCCTTGGGAATAATAGGCTCACCATGAAAGTTCTTTTTTGGATCCACCTTGAATTCCTCATGCACCACTGAGGGATTGGATGTTTGAGTTGAAGTTGTAGACTGTTTGGGAATGTAGTCTTCCATTTCCTCATCACTGAAGTCCAATTTTCTTTTAGAATGAAGCTTGTATCCGAATTTTCTTTTCTGTGGAGGTTCATTTTGTATTTGTTAATCTTGAGCATCAGTAATCACAGGTGGTTTTTCATAAATCTCAGTTGTAGATTTGACAGCTTGAAGTTTGGCCAAGATAGGAGTTTGCTCCTTTTTTATATGAGCTTCTTAGCTTCTAAAGCAGCATGCTTCTTTTCTTTCCTGATCCTTTCTTTTTCTTCCTTCTTAGCTTCTACAAACAGAGGGTGTCCAGCCACCACACGGATCTCTTTTCCATTCTTGTAGATTTTGGCAATTCTCTTCTTTTGAACTGAATCAGATGGATCTTTGTAAAATGCAATTGACCTTTCCAACAGCTTCTTCTCATCTGGCCTAGGTGTCTCAAACATGAGATCCACAGGGTTTTTGTCTAAGAGCTTTGGATAGTTCCTTTTAGGCTTTAAAATCAGATTAGCTTTTGGAGATTTGATGCATAAAGTTTGTCCTTTTTCCAAGTTGCCCAGACTCATTTCATGCACTGAGATATGTTTGACTTGAGAATGGTGATGAAAAGTCTTGTCTGACTTCTGTAGCAGACCAAATTTCTTCTGAATATATACATCAATAATCTTCCATTTTTCATCTAGTTCCTTCTCAACAGCTGCAATATCAAGCATCTTGGGATTTGTCTTTGAATTAAGTTTAGCAGCTGCTATTTGGATCAGATCAATACTGTCCAATACTGGTGGCTTTGGCAGGGTAATTTCTGGAACAATTACTTGACTGATCTGAACATTTTTCACATGCTCCCCCTCACAGGTTGGCTCTGCTTGACTGAATTGAATTGTTGATTCTTTCTCCCCCTTTTTGTTATCAGCAAGTAGAGTAGATGCAGAAGTTTGTGCAGCCACCAGCTTTTGTAGCAACTGAGTTTGCTGTGCTTGATGAAGATGAATGGCTATTAGAGAGGCTTCCATAACTTGTAGTGTAGTGTCAAAATAATCCATTTTGGTTGCAAGATCAAAATTTTTCCTTAACTGTCTGTTGATGTGAAGCATTGTTGTGTTTGGAAATTTAGCATCCAATCTTTCAGAGACATTCTTCTTGACTTGGTCAATCTCTGTCTTGATGGAAGTGACATCTTGGTTGTGTTGAAGAACTTGTATTTAATGGAGTTGCAGAGAGTTGAGATGTGCCTGAAGAAGCTTCTTGGTGCTAGCATTGGTTGTGGCTTGAAGAGCATTTTGTGTCTGTTAGATAATGTGAAAAAGAGTTGTTTTGAAATGATGCTCATCACACTCTTTAGAAAACACCCAAGAAGGAATATTTGATCCAGAGCTAGGGCCTGTTTCTCCCCCTATGTCTATGAGCTCTTCACTATCATCACCATCATCTCCAAAGAAATCTATAGACTCACCAGTACCATAGTCAACATCATCACTAGCTCTAGGTGCCATGGCTGTGATGGCATCTTTTGCTCTTTGCATTGATTGAGTAGTATGCACCAAGTTTAGCATCTTTTCTGCATTTTCATTGCCCTGTCCAGCCAAAAGTTAATATGCTGGAACAGGATGAGTAAATGTGTCAGCATCAAAAGAGATGGAATCTATGACAACTTGATCATGCTGAGATAGTTTCTCTCTTTCTGCATCATTGACATTCATTGACTCACTAACAATGATGTCCATCCTTATTTCTCCTGTACCTGCATTTCTCTCATTTTCTCTCTGTTCTTGCATTAAGGACTCCCCTTGGCTCACCACCCTCACACCCTCACCTTCACCTACTAAGATGGAACTCCCCTCACTCACTTTTGCTAGACCTGAAGAAATGGTCTGGATTGTGTGACACCCTCCAAACCCGTGTCAGAGGTTTAGGGTCCACAACACATACACCATATAAAAACTTGTATAAGAAATATTAATTGCAATGACCCTGCTTTACATAACCACGGATCGCAACAGGTTAAAGTATGAAAACAAGCCACAACCTTAACTTTTATTACAACACACCAAATCCCAACTAATTTAATTTACAATTGATGATGAAATTATTTTTACAATCTTACTATCTCACTACCGCAATAAACTCCTGCTAGCTCGATCCAACTCAATCTGGGGTCCTAGCTCATACATTGAACTGGGAAACCTCGCTATCAACCGTATCCTTCTTAACTGTAGAATACATAAAAAGATTCGCAAGAGTGAGCTAACTAGCTCAGCAAGTCACCATGACAATAATTGAGGTTAATCAATGATCAAACGAGATGATTAAGAGGAATCAAGTTTATTGCTAAACAATCATTAGAATTGGATATTCATTTTATGTTTTAAAACCAAGGTTAGGCTGCTGATCAGTCACGCACTAACCCCGAGCAAAGCACACAGCACTAGTCTAATTACTGGATCCAAGGCACACATTGGCCTATAATTGACCACGAATCTGGTCTGACCACGAATCTGGTCCACATTTAGAAAACTGTCCAATTCTAAAACAATTCAGTGTAATAAACAATGTAATTCAATAAGCAAGATCATAATCAATATTGATACAGCACTTGTACAAAAGCGTAATATGATTCATGAGTATAACAAGGGTATATCAAGGTATGTATGGGAAACGGTTTTCAGCCTGTAAAAGGATCAGGTATTAGACAAATAATGATTTTTCAAGGTATAGTTCTTTGATGTTATAAAGAATGGTTGGGGTATAAAAGTTTCTGTGTTTTCAAACAATTTTCTTCCAGTGTTTGGTGTTTGGTAGTTATACATTTGGGGAGCAGTATCATATTTGGGTGGTTTGGTATCTGAAAATCAATGAAGGATGGTTTACAAAGAATAAGGCTTATGGCTCAAGATCAAGAAAAATAAGGGTTCAAGGTTAAATAGTTTAAAATACTTGCAATATAAAACAGGAGTAATTTTGAATAATAGCATGTTATGAAACAGTTCGAAAATATTTGCGATACATCTTGAAGAAAAGTTCAGAAGTACTTGCCTTACAGGGCTTTACAACTATTACTGATCAATTATGAGCCGACTCTGTCGCTCAGGCTTTAACGTCCAACCACTAGATCCCATTCGGTTCGACTTTGATACTCAGGTTTTCCTGTTGAAACTCTACTAAGCTCGTCGACTGACCACTAGGTTATCTCTAGTCCATTGTCCACTTTCGGTTTTCCGACTAGAACCTACAGGGTCGAAATACTCTATGTTAGATACCCAGTTATACTTGATATATCCTCGCTAACCACCTACCCATACGATAACATATTCCGACTCTTAATCATTCATATCATAATAACACAAACAATAATTAGGGTTCACATTCTCGAAATCGGTTCAGTGTTCGTTTTCAGAAAATACGTACACTCGTCATTTTACGAAATTAGGGTTACTGAATTTTGGACAGAACATTCACCATAACATACAATCAAGTTCGTATAAAGTATAAGTATATATATTCCCTCGATGTCCCGATAATTATTGGATACGCTCCCGCATTTCCATAGTTGATTTTCCGAAAATCGTGCAGCGTCTCTTTTGTTTATCGGACTACCCGTCGAAACATCAATCGACGTCAATAACAACAAATCACAATCCAATTTTCACAGTTCCACAACTATTCACATACGAAACTAATTACATGACTCATTTTATGTATTTTATAAAATTAGGACTCAGAATAAATTCATCACCGTCCAAGCCGACTCACCGAAGTTCACCATCGACGGCGGTAAAATTTATCGGTGCACGATACGTGTCGGGTTTCTAAATAAATTTCACCGATTAAACATTAATTTCCCGCACAATATTAATTTATTATTTCCCAAAGAAAAAAAATCAATTAATCATTAGTATGCAGGGTAATAAAAAAATAAAACAATCCCCAACCGAACAATAGTAACAATATCGACACAGTCACGGGCCACCTAACCGAAAAAGAATCCGGCGGCGGCCGGAAAGAAATCAACAGACAGCACCCTGGCAAGGCAACAGTAGCACAACAACAACACAAATGGACGCACGCATGTGCGTCACACGCACGCCGACCACCTCGCCGGAGAAAGTCACGGTGGCGGACGGTAATAATAGAGAAGAAGAACGACAGCACAGTAGCACCAAGTAAACTGCACACACATATCATACGTACTTAACACAAATATGCGTATGTATATATAGCAAATAAGCAAGAACACATCCGAAAATCAATCGGAAAATCAATCGGGAAGCAAGGCGGCAGCGGGGTAATTACCCGATAGCAAACCAGAACACAGGGGATAACAGGAAGTCTGAGAAAGAAAAAGGGAGGGTCGAGAGGAGGAATAAGACTAGAGAGATCGAACGCCACTACAAATGATACCGCCGAGCATATGAAGGCAATGCTGCGGTGGTTGTTATGTTTTGTTCTTTTATTTTATTTCATTTTACAGTTGAAACAATGACGCGTGTCTCTAACTGCATAAAACCCAAACACGCGTCCTTACTTACTGGCTGCTAGCATAAATTCATTCTGAAATTCGCAATTTAACGAATCAAGTTACGATAAAACAAACTCAAAAAATCACGAGAATAATTTTAAAATGTTACAAATATCCCGAAGTTTATAAAAACGTAATTTTCATAATTTTAACACAATTTTTGAAATACCACTTATACCCGCTTTTATCAATAAAACGAAACAATGCGTGGGTAAAATTAATCCCAAAAATTACCAAAATAATTTTAAAATTCTCGGAATATTCCAACCTTAAATAAATATGAGTTTCATAATTTTTGAAGAATTCTTGAATTAAATATAGATTTTACACATAAAAGCAATCAGAACATCATTTAAAGATAATTAATAAATTATTGATTTCTCAATTTTATAAATTCCTAAATTTAATTATTGTAATTATAGAACCAGAAAAATGATTTTAGAGACATTCCAAATATTTATACAAATAAATTTGCACTAAATCCACTTTTAAAATTGAAAACAATTCAATACGACTCCATAATTAATCACGCAGACAACCCGATACACCATAAATCACACATAGATAATAATCAAACAACACATAGCGGTCAAAACCAATACACATATTTTATTTATTTAATAATTTCTATAATCACATATTTAAATAATTCTAAAATACACGAGTCGTTATAGATTGATTCTCTCACTCAATTCACTCCCTGCCCTCAGTCCTAACGGTGATTGTACACTACTAGGTCATCTGCACTTGTGACAATTTTTGGGATTGAAATTGTGCAGAGAATACCAACGGATGAGGAACATCCATCGAGATAGTAGTTAGGCTAGCCGACGAATGACTACTATTAGGCACATCCGTCGGGATACAATCACCACCCGAAGGATGAACAATATCCGTCGAGATAGAAGAAATGAATGAGTTTGGAGTGGAGACTACTATTGCATCTGTGGTGATTGATTTAAGATTTGGCACAGATGTTTCAGTAAACTCAGAAAATTTTGGCAAGTGAGCCAACAAATCATCTAAAAGATGATGTTCACTTGCTTGGATTTTTGGCTTCTCCAATAAAGTTAAAGATGGAGAATTGGGAAGTGATGTATGAATCATGTTTATATCCAATGAGTGTATGGGTTAATTTGTTGTTTGGGGTGCTTCAATTATTAATGATTTTGGCTGTGACTCCACATTTATTGGAGCCACATCAAGCTGACTTTGAGATGGTGCAGTGACTGAGTCTTTAGCTCCAATTTGCACTGTGTGTGTTCCCTGTGCATCCCCAAGGGTTTTAGATCTTTTCTTTCTGGCATAAGTCTGTGGTGAACTTGTGTCCCTAAACCTCTTGGCCTGTGCTCCTGGTTGCGAGCTTGTTTCAATAGTAACATCATTTTGGGAGGATGAAACTAGAATTGAGCTGATTTCCTTATCAACAACCACAGTTTGTTGGGAAACTGTGGTGTGGGTAGGCTTGGGTACACTAATCTCACCAGCCTTATCCTTAAAGTTTCTTTTACTTTCACTCTGTCCCTCACCTAAATCACTCTCCTTCACACTCCCCTCTTTGTGTTTGATAGTTTTTGCAACTGGTTTCTTTTGAGAGAAACCGGAGGGGGCTTTCTTAGCTTTGGATTTTGAAATTGTTGTTTTGGTAGCTTGGGTAGGCATCTGTTGGGTCACTAACACAGATGCCATAGCTACACTTGAAGGCAAAGAAATTTGTGAGGTTGGAAGAGCAGAGACAATGGTGCTTACCTCACTTATCTGAGGTCCCCCTCATGATTGGAAAGTAGAAGAGGGGCACCTCTTTGTGGTGACTTGCTCTGTTGAGATCTGCAATGATTCTCCTTTCTTGAACCCAACAATTCAGTTTGTTGGATGGGTTCTCAACATCAATATTCTCAATAAGATGGTTAGCAAACATCATAAAGAATCTAGCATAATAGACACTGAAGGTAAACATATAAAGCATGTTAAGAATGACAATGTTAACATAATCAAAATTACTCACTTTACCAGAAAATACTTTGGTAACTACATCACACACATAACTCCACTCTTTTCTAAGACCTAGTCTCCTAATCTCACTTAATTTAGAGGTAGGGAGAGCATAGCCAATAGAATTAAGTATGTTAACTAAATCAGTATCTGTGTGTGGAACAGTGGTAGTGTTTTGAGGAATTTTAAAGCAAGCTTGAATTGTATCACTGTTAATGCATAACTGCTTACCTTTAAGAGTGAAAGTTATGGTCTTGTCAGAATATTGGTACACTGCAGTTGTCCATATCTCCTCCACAACTTCACAATAGATTGTGGGTGATTCTAGCATAGCATAACTGAGTTTACAGCCCTTCACAAAGTCCATCATTTTGTGAAAATCTCCAGATTGTGGAATCTTCTTGTTCACAAGAGCTACAAAGTTGTACTTTTCATAGATAAATCCAGACTGGGACATGATTTTGACTACTGGTGCCATTGTTAAAGTATGGAAATTTGTAGAGAGAGTATTTGCTTTGGAGAAGAAAGTAGTTAGAGTAATTGATTTGAGAATGATAAAAGAATAGAATAAAAATGAGTTCTGCTTTTATACTATCTCAGAAATAAACTGTCAAAAATAATAAAGTGAAATAAATTAACCAATCAAAATAGCCAAAAATTGCCGTTTAAAATAAATAAACTGTCAAAATTCTGTGAATTTTTCATCATGTTATACTTACAAACTGTAAGTATACCCGATGGATAATGTTCAGAGATTTAACGACTAAGATTGAGACAATTCGACGGATGATAATAAAATAATTATCCGTCGGGTTATAAAATAATCCAGAAAAGTAATTGATTTTTATTAAAAAATACTATTCCGACGGATGATCAAATTCGATGAATAATGAGCATCCGTCGAGATGTAAATTTTGACTTAGCCAAAGGTGGATTCATCAAGTGGCTTGGTAAAGATATCTGCAAGCTGCTTTTCACTTGGAACAAAATGAAGTTCCACAGTACCATTCATCACATGTTCCCTAATGAAGTGGTACTTGATGTCTATGTGCTTTGTTCTTGAATGTTGTACTGGATTTTCAGTGATGGAAATTGGACTTGTGTTATCACAGAAAATGGGAATTTTGTCCACTTGTAGACCATAGTCCAACAATTGGTTTTTCATCCACAAAATCTGTGCACAGCAACTACCAGCAGCAATATATTCAGCTTCAGCTGTAGAAGTAAAAACTAAATTTTGCTTTTTACTGAACCAGGACACAAGCTTGTTCCCTAGAAATTGACAGGTTCCTATTGTACTTTTTCTGTCTATTTTACAACCTGCATAATCTGCATCTGGATAACCAGTTAGATCAAAACTAGAATCTCTAGGGTACCAAATGCCAAGTTTGGGTGTTCCCTTGAGATATCCGAAAATTCTCTTTATAGCTACTAAGTGAGATTCTTTAGGGTCAGCCTAAAATCTAGCACAAAGACAAGTAGCAAACATTATATCTGGCCTACTAGCTGTTAAATACATAAGTGAGCCAACCATGCCCCTATATCTTAAAATATCCACATACTTTTCAATAGTGTTTAATTCAAGTTTAGTTGCAGTGGCCATGGGATTTTTTGCAGATGTGCAATCCATTAGATCAAACTTCTTTAAAAGATCATAAATATATTTAGTTTGACTAATGAATATTCCATCACTAACTTGCTTAACTTGTAAACCAAGAAAGTAAGTTAGTTCTCCCATCATGCTCATTTCATACTTACTTTGCATCAATTTGGAAAACTTTCTGTAAAGTTTTTTATATGTAAAGCCAAATATAATATCATCTACATAAATTTGAACAAGTACACTAGAGCCAATAACATTTCTAAAGAATAAAGTTTTATCAACAGTACCTCTTGTGAATTGATTTTCCAAAAGAAACTTTGATAAAGTGTCATACCATGCTCTAGGTGCTTGCTTCAGTCCATAAAGTGATTTCAAAAGATAGTAGACATATTCTGGAAAATTTAGATCTTCAAAACCAGGAGGCTGACTAACATAGACTTCCTCCTCCAAATCTCCATTCAGAAAGGCACTTTTGACATCCATTTGATAGACCTTGAAATTAGCATGGGATGCATAGGCTAAGAAAATTCTGATGGCTTCAAGTCTTGCAACATGAGCAAAAGTTTCATCAAAATCTATTCCTTCTTATTGACAGTAGCCCTTAGCAACCAATCTAGCTTTGTTCCTGACCACTATGCCATTTTCATCCATCTTATTTCTGAATACCCACTTGGTGTCAATTGTATTCTTTCCTTTAGGTTTGTTACCAGCTTCCATACCTTGTTCCTTTCAAATTGGTTTAGCTCCTCCTCCATAGCTAAAATCTACTCAGGATCCAACAAAGCTTTTTCTACCTTCTTCGGTTCTTCCTTAGAAAGGAAGCTGCTATATAGACTTTCTTCTTGAGTTGCTTTCCTTGTTTGAACTCTAGAAGATGCATCACCAATGATGAGCTCAAAAGGGTGATCTTTAATCCATTTTCTTTGTTGAGGTAGATTAGCTCTAGATGAAGAGGCCTTATTGTTGTCTTGATGTGTGACTGAGTTTTGATTATGAGAAACTCCCCCTGAATTTATTAATATTTGATTTGAGAAAGGGGTACTTTCTGTAGGTGATCTATTATGACTCTCAGCTTCTCTCATTGTTCCGATGGATGATGCACTTTGTATCTCGATGGATGAAGCTGATTGTCTCCCGACGGATAAGGCAGATTGTCTCCCGATGGATGAAACATTTTGTAACTCGACATATGTTGAATTATGTGCTTCATTAGTTGTAGATTTTTCTGCATTATCCTTAGTCACTGTTTCTTGATCACTTTCATCATCACTGTCATCACTAATCATCTCCACATTATCAAACTTGAGGCTTTCATGGAAATCTCCATCTTGTAGTCCTTCAATCTTTTTATCATCAAACACAACACGTACTGATTCCATAACAATGTAGATTCTTAGATTGTAGACTCTATATGCTTTCCATACTGTGAAATCAGTATCCTTCTTTGATTAGATCTAACCTCCTCAGTTCCTTCACAGAGTATTTCAATCTTCTCCCATATTTGCTTGGCAGTGTCACAGTTAACAATATTGTTGTACATCACATTGTCAAGTGACTCAATCAATATCAATTGCAAGCTGCTATCCAGGGAGACTTTCTCCTTTTTAGGGTCAGAATACTCAGCTGGATCTTTAGGAGCATAATGAGCTGGTATGATCATGTCTCCATCTGTAGATTCCTCAACTCTTACCATAGGAATGAAGGGTTCATTCTTGAGGATCTGAATATGGAGTGGATTGGCCTTCCTGATAAACAACATCATTTTCTTTTTCCAAAGAGTGTAGTTAGCTTTGTCAAAGGTAGGAATTTTGATGCTACTGATTTTCTGTGTATTCATTCTTCCAAGATCTTGAATCTGTTTACTTTCAGATTTTGCTCTGATACCACTTGTTAGGTAATGAATCACATAGGGAGGGGGGGTGAATGTGTTTTTCTGATTTTAGGCATTTCTTGAAAGTTAATGGTTGGTTGAACAAAGTAAATTAAATCTTGTATATAAAAGTGTTCATGCAGAATCTAAACTTGCAGAAAATAAATAACACAGATATTCAAAACTCACTTATATTTTATATTAAAAATTAAGACTATTTTGCTACAAAATTTCTAAGCTCTTTGATGTTAAAGAGCTCAGCTTCTTCTTGAGAGTGATACAAGAGATTTGATCTAAATTGTTAATTCTAACTAGAGGACCAGTGTTAACTTTATAACTCAGTTAACTGCTGGTTTACACAGTGGATAATAAATATGCTATTAGCTTTTCTAAACTGTCACTTGTCATTTCTATTGATAGAAAAGCAAATATTCCATTTCTGGCTTAGCATATCTTTAGCATCCCGTGTTTACTTTAATTTTCCTCTGTCAGTTAATCTTTGCTATTGATCTTGCACACTCTTCAAGCTACTTTTTATAGACTTGTCAATCCAGCTGTTGGATTGTTTGTTGATCGTTTATCTTGGATATTAAAGTGATCTGCAATTCTATACTTTGAGACTATACCTCGAGATCTCCAGTTTGAATAAATAGAACACTTGACATCTCGATAAGTACATAGGCTTATCGAGATCTCTAGCACTCCATATTGAGTTTGGCTTGTAGAGGTCTTCAGCTTGTCGAAATCTCTAGTCTTCACATCTTCACTTTGAATTATCGATAACTCAGAGTTCTCTACTGAATGTAGACTTGTCAATAACTCTAAGTTCTATAGTGAAGGAATGATTTGTCGATATCTCTAATCCAGTTCTTCAATTTTACTTGTCGATATCTTCCTGAGTTCTCTAGTAGCTTTCCTGACTTCTCCACTCCGAGTTCATTCATTTCTTCTAACCCGGTGGTTATTACTCATCCGTCGAGTAATGATTGTATCCCGACGGATGTGTCCAACAGCCGTCATCCGTCGGCTAGCCAAACTATTATCCCGATGGATGTTTCTCATCCGTCGGTACTCTCTGCAACTTGAATGACTTCTCGATAAGCCATTCTGGAGTTCTCGAATGACTTCTCTATAACATTAAATATGTGACTTGTAGAGATCTTGACTTATAATATTTTTCTCCAAACAGATTTATTCAACTCCAAGTTTCTTCAAAATTCTTCTGAGCCATGATCTTCTTGATCTTCTTCCAGATAGAATCCTTAGGCTTGATACTGTTTTAGGAAAAAGACTGCAGTCTACTCCTTTACATTTTAACAGACTTTAAGTGTTACAAATACAAAATACAAATTTAGATAACAATACAACTTATTCAGGGTAGACCCCAAGCTTAACTGATTACTGAAAATAACTGTTCATTAATCTTCTACTAAGATCAGATGTCCATTTGACTTACTTCATACTTTGATCAAAGATGCTAATGACATTGTTATCTCCAATATTTTTTGACATCATCAATTATATATTACAGTACATAGCATATATACTTGTGATAGTACTTTACACAAGCATAAAAAAATGGCCCATTATTTTGAAAACTTGAATGTACGGCCACTTTTTAAAAAAATAATGTAAAGTGCATCCACAACTATTTTATTTATTCTTATAAAATTTGGATCTAACAGTGAAGTTAATGTGAGCGGAAACACAAGGTGACAACCTTTTTTAGAATTCAAAAATTTAACTACTTTTTTGAATAAATGGCTCATATAAATAATAATACTATAAAAATAGGCACAAATATATGTATCTGATTAAATGTTTCCACATTTCGTGTGGCATATAAAATATAAAAAATGTTGCAATTGTACCAAGGATTCTAAAACTAGTTATTGCTAAAATGATACTCATGAGATTTTTTTTTTTACTAGTAGGAATATAATAAATCTAATACCGTGAACTTTCATAAATTTTATAACAAAAATGATAAGATAAAACTCGAACATCTTGATAATAGATTAGCTAAAAAATATTGTTAAACAATCACAAAATGATTCTGATCGAAACCACTATAAGGGATTTTGTGACTGCAAATATGAACATAAAGTGTGGGGATGCGTGTGTGCAGATACAAATGGTGAGGATTGAGAAACATCCATGAAGATATCCAGAAAGATTGGAATTTTAACTTCATTTTTTTTGTTATTAAAAGAAAGGGGAGAGAGGGGGTTGTCAAAAAATAAAGCTCAGTATTGTATTTGTTTCAACCAAATATAATAATGGATCAAGAAATAAATACTTGAGATAAAACTAGCTAAGTACCAAGGGAATCAATGGAATTAATAAACTCATACTAGGGCAGTATTAAAAACACATATATATATATATAGAAAACTTATTTTACTATAATCCATAAAAATCTAGTAACAAGTTGAGAAGACAATACAACAAAAACTTAAAACCAATTACAAATTCCCTAATAATTAAGTAAATTTAATATCCTTAGTTAAAAATTTCGCAAATTATTGAGGCCTAATATGAATATGGAGAGATAGTGTCATCCAATAATCAGTCGTGAAAGCTTTCAAAGGAAATTAAATAACAAACCAATGGAATTACATGGAAATGAACAACATTAATCTAGAAAGAAATATAAATTTTATAGGTATAAATATGATTATCAACATCACTAGCATTGTATTGTCTAGAAATTATTTTATGTTTTATTCGTCTAATTCATTTACCTTTGCTACCGAATCATTTTAGGTTAAGATCAAATCAGTTAACAGTACTTAACGCAATAAAAAATAGGACAAGAACTAGTGAAAGCATTCTTATTAAAACAAGGAACGTGTATCTAACAAAACCTCTCCCGACACCATGAAATCATCGACAAAACTCTTGAAAAAAAAGTATATAAAGCTTACAATTGGAGACGAAGTTGATAAAAAATAAAACGAATAGAACTAGTTAAAGCCCCAAACTAGAAAAAATGAATATATGTTTGTAAACATGATTTTATTTTATCAGAAAAGCTCTTTGTTTTTCTTTTCTTTCATTATTCATGCGCTAATTCATTTTAAATTAATATATGATTTTTTTTTATTAGTATGAAAATATTACCGGATTCTTCCCCATGTGTGTGTATACAATAAAAACAAAGATTGAGGCTTTCTCTGGTGACAGTACTACTACTATTGCAAGCACTCAAACTTTTCAAAACTAGTTTTTTCTAAGATGGTAGCCATGCAATAAAATTATCCTAATGTAAATAAGCACATCCATATATTGGGATTTACATTGGTCAACAAAAATTCAGTAACAAGTTAAAGAAGTAATCCAACAAAAACTTTAAAAACATTTGCAAATTCCCTAAGTAGCGCAGTTCCATATCCATAAAACAATTTAAGTTAATATAATTCTACTAATTAATCAAATGTTTCGTTAATTATAAACACAAAGTATGAATAGTTATGTAAATAATGAACCAATCAAATTATGAAAATTTAGATTGAAAATAAACATCAATCTTGAAAAGAATCTGAATTTTTTGTACCTAAATCTGATTATCAAAAATTATTTTAAATTTTAATTGGTCTTATGAGAATGAGAGGGAGATACTGCTACATTTTATAGCTACCAACTCATTTGATGTTGAATTATATCATATTATATAATATGAGTAATCAGGATAATTTTAAAGTACTATTGTGAAGGGTTCGAAACTCATCAAATACTTACTTAAATTTAATTATACACAATTATATCTTAGGACTGAAAATATTGGTATTCTTTTTGCAAGAAATATTGATAACTAAATTATCTTTTAAAGTAAAATAGGTATCCTAAACTATCAATGAGATAATTTTGAAATTTATAGAAAAAACGGTATCCTAATTTACAAAGGAAAGAAGTTTTAATTTTTTATCATATTTTTATTCGAGCATGTATTCGAATTTAGAAAGGTTCATATTATCTTTAAAATATTATAAGTAGAATAAGTATCATAATTATATCATATATAAAATACCAGTAAAAATGATTTATTCAAAGTATTATCAAAGGTTGAGGTTCGATACTCAATAATGAAAAAAAATCTTGTCAATAAGATATTTTAATATATAATAAACAACATTTTGTATATAACATGTTTATTATAGATTTAAAAAATTAAAATAAACTTGAAATATAAATAATTTTAAATAATAAATTTACACAAAAGAGCTAAAGTGACTATTTCCACTACTTGATACAAAGGCCAGAGGGTAACTGTGGAACATGTATATCATGTTAAATGACAAGAGCCCGGGTAAATAATAAGATTACACTAAAAATAATATTCTAAAAATTGAAATTTAGTTTGACTAGGTGAGCCTAACCCACACTTAATTGGGTGTAAAAAATTGGATATAATAAAAAATAATGTTGAAAATTAAATTAATATTGTATACATGTAGATATTATGTAATAAATCATATATTAACTGAAATTATAAATATTACTTCTTTTTTAAAATATTACTCTCCTAGATAATGAAAAAGAATCATTAATTCTAATTCTGATTGAAATTTTGAACAAGATAAGTTTATAATCAAAAAGATGACATCATATATGTATATAATATGATATATTAAAACTATATAGTGAGATTAATGTGTTAATTGGGGAAATACTTAGATAATTATATTATCATGTTCATTCAGTTTTTACCCATATTTTTAATGATTAAAATAAATATAAGTACGATTTTATAGTGAATAAAAAATTTCGTATCAGTCTTTTTTTATATATATATTTTCAAGATAATATCAGTTAAATTTTGATTGTTAAACCATCACTAAATTAAAAATTGTTTAGTAAGTGTTGAGTGAACACTTGAAGTTATAAATGTTGAATTGAGGGTCTAAACTTAAAAATTATTTCTCTTTATAAAATTGTAAAAATTGTGAATTAACATACTTAAAATATTAATAAAACAATTATATTACCGGTTATAAGTTATCTATACTATACTGTTATAAGCAGAACACCCTCTATTTGGTAGTTGCTCGGTACAGTTGTTTGGTAGTTGCTCGGTACGGTCATTTGATACGACAAATAACAACCGTTAGATCTAAAGTCAGAGAAATGAGAACCATTGGATACAATAATAAAATATTATTATATTAATATTTAAACTGCTCTCATAGATTCAGGGTTCGAACCCCGTCAACAGCTTAATATATTTAAACTTTTATATTCTTTATTTAAACAATATATTATATTATATTATTTATTTTCAGTCAAGTCTCAAATTATTATAAAACATATATTATACTATTATAAGCAGAACACCCTCTATTTGGTAGCTGCTCGGTACAGTTATTTGGTAGTTGCTCGGTACGGTCGTTTGGTACGACAAATAACAACCGTCAGATCTAAAGTCAGAAAAATGAGAACCATTGGATACAATAATAAAATATTATTATATTAATATTTAAACTGCTCTCATAGATTCAGGGTTCGAACCCGTCAACAGCTTATTATATTTAAACTTTTATATTCTTTATTTAAACAATATATTATATTATATTATTTATTTTCAGTCAAGTCTCAAATTATTATAAAATATATATTGTTATAATTTATTATATTCTTCGATTTATTTTTCAACTATTGAAAATTATATTATAAAATATATTATTAAAAACTATCGAATGTTAAAAGTAATCGCATGGGTTAGAGGCTAGTATTAAATAAATCAAGTAACACATAAAATGACATAAACTTGTGAAAGCAATTTATTTTTTGCTAAGTTTTTATTTTATTAATAGAAGGCATAAACTTCTAATGAAACCTATCTCTACACATGAGAATTGCAGAAAAGTCTTGAAAACCCGTCTATAAAGATTACCATTGAAGATACATAAAACCAAAGAAATACACCTAGAGGAGGAACCAAACTTGACATCCGGACCACACCTTGAGGTCATCGCTGAGTGCTTTTAGTTTGCGGGCAGCAGCGCCCTCCTTCGCAACCCCCTGTGCATCAGCAGTGTCCTCAGTTAGCAATATCTTTCGCATCCTTGCTGCTATAGAGGGAGCTGGGAGAGACATGATAAAAGGCCTTTTTTGTAGTTCCTCAAGGTCCTCAGTAATATTCTCCGGGTCACTGAGCATCATTGCTGTAGTTCTCTCATTAACTTTCTGTTTTCCATAATTTCGTAGCTCCATGATTACAACCTGAAAGGAGTTGGGATCATTAGAGATTGATATAGTAATAATTCATCAGATAGTTCTCAAGATTATTCACCGGTCCAAATTCCTGGTCCAAGAATTCCTCTCCAGAATCGGAAGATTCCTGATCATCGTCCAAGACTTCCTCTCCAGCATTGGAAGCTTCCTGATCATCCAAGACTTTCTTTCCGGCAGAAGACATGGTATAACACCTAAACAAAAAATTCAAAAAAATTACTAAATCGTTTGAAAACTAATTGATGCTACCAAGTACACAAAGATCCACACTGCATCTATATTTTATTTTTTATTAATCAGGTATCTTAAGCAGATAGTGTATCTAAATTGATGTGTGCCAATTGCAACAATTAAACTCTATTAACAATTAAATATTAGTCCATCACTTATATATAAAAAAAAGGAGATTAGATTATCAAACACATAAAAAATTATCATCCTTTCAACAATTAAAGCTAGATCGAACAATAAGCACATCTATTATGAAATGAAATTGTGAAAATTAAACATACAAAGTATGTAAAAGAATTCAAATAAACTTAATATATATAAATAAATTCAATAAATTGAAGTTATCGAACAATAAACACATATAATATTAATTAATTTTTTGAAAATTAGCAGAAACCAATTCATATAATCTGAATAAATAAATCAACCACAAAAAACATCAAACAATTCCAAAATAATTATAATCTAATCCGAGTTTCTTGCTTAAAAACATGTACATACAAGTGTGTGTGGATGGTGTGTGCAGATATAGATACAAACGGCCCGTAACATCTATGAAAGATTGTTACCTGGTTTATGAATCTGAGAAGTTTGTGATGCTTTGTTGTGTGTGTGTTTAGAGGGGGTCTATAATGTGTATATATATATACTGAGCTGCATGCATTTTAAAACCTCAGGCAGGGCTAAATGTAGATGCAATGACGGGACAGTATCTGCATATTTACAAATTTAGTGGGCCCCGCGTGGAAAAAGATATGACTGTAAGTTTAATGTGAATTTTGTATTTATCTGGTATTTGTTTATACCTCTCAATTTAATATAATTATTATTCTAGTCTAAAATGAATTTGATTTGATTTTTTCATAAAAAATTATAATTAATTATTCTCACAATTTTATTTTAGTTGTTCCTTATGAAATGCAACAATAAATTTTTAATAGACTGTCATGAAAGTAGACATCTTGGTCTTCATAAAATAGAGATATAGCTGATGATTTAGCAATTTAAGAAAGAAAATAAATCTCAAGAAGGAAAATTAGGAAAAAAATCTGTTGTGAATATTTGTATGATAATGATGATATTAATAATAAAATACTGAATATCTTATATACTCTACCAAAATATTATCTCTAAAGGGACGGTTACTTTTCCAAAAACAGCTCTTGCCTTTTTCATATTTAAGAAAATAATATTTTCAAGTATCTACTTGGCTTTTACCAAAAAGTCTTGATTGTTAGAAAACAGTTGTTAGGAAACAGTTGGCAAAATGTTACATGTAGGTAACAGGTGAAAGATAAATAAAAAAGAATGAGCCTTTAAAACTAGTTATTGCTAAAAATGATGATCATGTAATTTTTCATCATATACATCCAGAGTAGAACTTATTGAGTGAACTGATGTTAATTAAATATAAAGAAAAATTATTGCAGAAAGTAGCAACATCTAGCAGGGTTCATGCAATATTAAAATTAGAAGAACACTCGAAAAAAGTATCTGCATAAAAATTTAAACAGCACTTTGTACTGAACCTCATCAGTGGCCAGTAGGTATCAACAGAATCTCACTTGTTAGAATTAAGATCCTACTGAGCAATAAACATCTGCAGTTATACATACTTGATAATAACTTTGAGAAGCTCCAAATGGCATAATTGTAATATCGAGCTTCTTGGAATGTTTGGACCTTCTTAATCTGTATAAAGGTGAGAACTTAGTCTCCTCTCATTTCGTGATATTTACAATTGATCCATTACATAATTAATTCTGGTTCCCCTTAAATATTTCTTTCCATCTGATAACCTCTCACTACAAGAAAAAAGCTAATAGACATCGGTTTCTGGCCGATATCTTTGTGTTTTTGACGAATGTCTTAGTCGCCGATGTCTATTATCGGCCAGAAACCGATGTCTGTACTAGCATAAACATCAGTTTTTAGTAATTTTCTGATGTCTAAGGTCCCAATTTTTACAAAATGTGTTAAACATAATTATTTTTATGTTATAATTACATTAAATATATTACATTGAACAACTACTAACATAACAAAAAAAAGGCTTAGACATCGGTTTTTAAAACATTAGTGATGTTTCTGTAAACCTTAAACATTGCCTAAAAACGATGTCTTTGAGCTTTTAGACCTCGTTTTTTAAAAAAAATACTGATGTCCAAAGGTGTATTAAACATAGGTTTTGGACGATGTCTATTTTCTTCAAGACATCGATATTTTTCTAAAAAAACGATGTATTTGTGCTTCTTAGACATCACTTTTCCCCGATGTCTTTTTCTATATAGACATCAGTTTTATTTTTTAAATAACGATATTGATTAAGATGTTAGACATCAGTTTTGCATGATGTCAATGTGCCTAAAGACATCCATTTTATTACGAAAATTGATTTGAATTTGTTTCTTAAACATCAAATTTAACACAGGAAAAGTGATGAATATTTTTATTTTTAGGTGTTACACTACTTATATAATAAAATAACCAAATTACTTTTGCTCCAAAAGTATAACTAAAACTGAATTCGTTATTAACAACAAAAATTGAATGATATCATTCTCATAACATTAAAATAAATATAACTTCCATACTATTTTGTCATAACCAAATTGTCAACACATTGATTTGTAAAACTATACGACTAAAACTAACACATTTAAACCTAACTATATATCACCCCAAACTTATTACTTTTAGAAATGGGACGAATAAATTCTTCCATCAACTTGTCCCGCACTGTTTCCAGACCAAAGTCATCTACAACTGCACCATATGGATTCATTGTGTTTTGTCGCATAATTCTTAATTTTTTATCTGGACCCAACGCTCAAAATGCTCTACCTATGCAATAAGAACCTGATGAGAAAAAATAAAACTAAACTACAAAGCAACTGAGGAGCATATCTGTGTTTGAACAACTATGAAATATACTAGCACTCACCAACTTTATATACTAGCAATCACCAACTTCATTAACTATCAGCTTTATTGCCATATTTTCAACTCCACAAGCCCATAATCGGTGACCAAGCTGCTCTCAAAAACTTTAGATGTCAGCCCCCACCAAATTGTCAGCTGTAAAGAAAACTATCCAATGACCAGAAGACGTAAACAATAAACATATCGTCAGCTAAATTAAATTTCGACTGTAGTCAACTCAAACAAATGCAAGCAGCAAAAATATAAAATCAAAATCTTGCAGAACATAGATCACATGATAGAATCCCTTTTAACATATTCGTAATTCATATCAACAAACCAGTCAAGAATGTATAATACGTAAGCCATTATTGGCTGAGAAACTAACAAAGGAAAAACTTGTTTCGACCAAAGATAATGCCAGAGCCGTATAAAAACAGTAGCAAGGCGAAAGAAAAAATTTATACGTCAAAAGTAAAATCACTAAGCAAGCAACTACCGATTCGTTGATAGACCCAGAAATGGAGTTCAAAAGCTGCTGGCACTTCTCAAAATGGTTGTTTAATTAGTTGACCTTTCCCATTTAACCAAACAATTCACAAATCAAATACAATTACATAACCAAAAAAATAGCATTTCGATATCCGCAAAAATAACAGAAAACAAACCAGAGCAACGGAATGCTGATCGTGAGTCCCGTTCTCAATCGCATCACCTAAATTCTCCACCAATTATACATACACAGCAAACACTCAACAATAACCATCATGCAAATTCCTAAGTTCTCAAAATCTTTGATTCGGTGGGCCAGATAAAGTTTTCTCTAATATATTTGGACACCATCACTGATTACACATGAACCATTACAAGAATTCCTTTGACAATAACCGCTTCTGAAAAGTACTTACCCTTAGGCAGCTGCTAAATGTAGAATCTCTCAGCATATCTAGCAGGCAACTTCTCAAAAAATCACAAGCCCTGCACGACAGATAATAAGATATAGACATCTGTAAATTGTGAATGTTGCAACACAAGAAGCCCAATGGAGGTTAAGAAAGTGGATAGCATATGATTTACCTTGGATTATCCCAGCCAACATCATCTAATAAGATTTTTTGCACTATTAATGTGGCCACCTGACATTGAGGATAATTCAGGCTTAACTGTTTTAGATAATTCACTCCATAGCTTATATATAGTAATAACATATACAAGTTGTCTCTCTTATTTTTGAAACATTCATAAGATGTCAACATCTGCTACACATTAGAAATGAATTAAAAAAATAGATTTATAGAGTATAATCGAATTAGAAAATCATAAGACACTACGGAGTCTGCAACTACAGGAAGTGACTTATGTCACTGAACAGTAGTTTGTAATTGTATCAAAATGGAAATAGCTAGAACAAAATAAATATATTTACCATTAAGGAACAACATTCTCGTATTTGGGTGGGAAGCCACACACTGCAAAAATAATAACACGAGTAATGAACTGGTATAGAACTGTAGGTAAATCTATAAATAATTATAATATAATTGAAGTGCATAGTATCAAGGCATCTCTTAACACTACTGTAAATTAGTGTTGCACTTGCTGAATGTTTTGCTATAAATTTGTCACAAAAAGAAAAAGAAAATTACTTGGAGAAGCACTAGTGCATTCCAAACTCTGTTTGATTGTACTAGCGTCAAGTTTGGTGGTGACAAGACAGGGTAAATTGAAACAATTTCCTGCAAATATAAAGACAAAATGCACACAATTCCTAATTATAAATCTTTGTTCATGAAACTAATTTAACTCAGGTGCCCACTAATTTCAATTATTACAGTGTGACAAAAACATGGAACAAATAGTGGATATCATGTTTAGTGACTTGCACATACACAGGTAGACCCCTATATCACAATAAAGAATTTTTATAAATGAATTCTACTGTAGGTATAAAATAATGATAAATAAATTCTAAAAACTAACATGAAACATAAACCACCGCCTCCAGGAATCCAACAGACATGCTCTAGCTTTAATAGATCACAAAAAATATCAAAATTCAATACTAAGATACTGATTGTCCCCCTTACAAGAAGAAACGCTTCCTTAAAAATTAAATCTCGATTAAAAACCCGAAAATAATCATAGATTCCTCTGCAAATAAAAGCAATATTTAATCTTTGCCAACACAAACATTCATAAAGGAAAGTAACAAACAATTCGGACTCATGTATGCATCTTCAGAAGAATCTTCATAAAACTAAAATCAAATAATTGAAAAAGTAAGAAAAGAATAAAACAGAAATATTAATTTAATTAACAACAAATTGATATCGCAGAAAACACAAAAGACATCAATTGAATTAAAAACAAACAATAAAAACAATGTGTGTGTAAAACAACCTTAGAGAGTTCGAGAAGAGCGTTCTCTCTGACATTGGGATTACTGAGATCCAGCACGAGCTGCTCCACTGATTGCATTTTCTGATCTTTGTTTACCGGAGCTCTGACTGCCGACGACGAAGAACCTGGCCCACCGAATGCACCTAAGTTCTCAAAATCTTGCAAATTCTTCTGCAAATCGCAATATATATATTAAATAGAGCATCATCATGCATCAATTATAACAACATAACCATTAAATTTTCATAATAGAATCAAATAATGATAAGAAGCAAAGAAACCTCAACAATAATTACTAAAAAGAAATCAAAATTCCACTTAATTGCGAGGCTCTTTGTCATTGCAACTCAAATGTAAATAACTCAAAAATTTCCTCAAAAAACATCAGCAATATTACTACAACTATCAAAATCCAGCACTACAATTCTTCAAACTATAACAAAAATAAGAAGAACCATTCAAAAGCACAACAGTTACTGAGTCAATACCTGAAACAACTGAGCTGACTCGGTGTGTTGTTATTGGGGTTTAACCGAGTTGGAATCAAAGCTCGTGCCATTCCTCTTATACAACACGCCACAAATACAACAACAATTATTCTGTACAAAAATGAAATCAAAATAGTTAGTAACTTAAAAATCATACAGTGCTCATTATATTAAATAAGAGTTTCAATTTTATAAAATCCCTAATTTTAAAAATTAGGGTTTTAATTGAAAAAAAAACCAATCTAAAAAACTATGGTTTGCAAGCTTGAGTTTGAGGATGAGAATACGAGAGCAGAGATAGAGATAGCTGAAGACCAATTTTAATTTTAAAATGGAAGTCGGGGAGAGATAGAGAGATTAGAGAGGGATGAGAGGGAGAGTCTGAGAGAGAGAATTTTTCTTAGTGAAAGATGAAAGACGGGGAACATAAAAAATTTGGTAAAGAGGGAATATTTTGGCTAAGGGGGGAAAGAATTGGGGTTGCCGCGGATTGATTTTTTTTTTTTTATGAAATATAAGACATCAGTTCGAATATGAGACGATGTCCTAAATAGAGAAAAACATCACATTTACGTGGGATGATGTCTATTAAATATTAGACATCATCAGTTGCAGGACTGGACGATGTCTAATGTGTGATGTCTATTAAACTTTTTCTTGTAGTGTCTACTTTCCATTTCCCTTGCTACTCTTGGATTAACATACTTTTTCTGCAATTTCCCATCTAACAAAGAAATGTGCCTCTCTGACAATCACTTCCTACAGACTTGTAGTTTTCTAGCACATTCTTGATAATGTCACCAGTGTCTTGAGCGAAGCTCATCCCTTATTTATGGTTAGCATCTGGAGAGGGACTTCGATAGCAGCATTGAAAAAAGTCAGATTAGACAAACTCGATAAGATTCATAGTGACAAGTGACAATTGGGGAATTCAGTCAAAAAAGTATCTGAAGGTCGTTCATGAGGAGCACTATTTTCCCGGGTATCCCACGCTTCATTGAGAAGTTTGTGGGCTGCACGTGACCCAATTGGTCTGATTGTTTTAGCCAGAGAAAACACACAAAATATTACTTCATTGTCTTGAAATCAGCCCAAGGATCCAACCCCTCATGTTCGCTGGAAACTTGGACAAAGATATGTAGGCTAGATAGCGCAAAAGTTTCTTGAACTTTCAGAAGAAGTTTGCACCCTTTAGCAAAATCAACGGCACCCTGGACATCATTTTCGTGCAACACTTTTTTCTAGAGCTGCAAACGAACAGAGTCGTTTGTGAACAAAATTCGGGATCGGCTCATTTAAGTGAACTCGGCCCGGCTCGTTTTCTTAAATGAGTCGATCGCGAACATAAACATAAGCTCGGATAATTAAACGAGCCGAGCCGAGTTTTTTATATGTTCGGCTCGGACTGGCTCATTTAGCTCGGACTCGGCTCGAACTCGATAACTCGACTCAGATGGGATAGAATTTTTATATATAACAAATAAAAAATATTTACTAATTACTTGTATACATATTTTAAAATTTTTAATTAAAGTTAAATACTTATTTTAAAGTAAAATGATTAATTTAATTTAAATTTAATACATATTTTAATAATAAATAAAATAATTAGTTAAATTAATTTAATACATATCAGTGGAACTTGATTAGTTTGACAAATAATTTTTAATTAAACTTAACCCTATATTTCACCTCACAGTTTTATTAGAGGAATGTATAATAAAATTGACCAAAATTACGATTTCAAATAAATTAAAATTTCACCTCACACTTTTATTAGAGGAGTCTATAATAAAATCGACCAAAATTAGGATTACAAATAAATTAAAATAGTGAGTTGTTAAAATAAATTATAACATTATAATATTTTTAAGAAAAAGATAAAATAATTTTTAATATTTATATTTCTCGACCACTTAAAGGGGCTTGCTCCCTTTATTTTATTTTATATGTCTTTTCTAATCTAAACCAATTTAACTGAAATATCAAAAATTACTAAACCTTTGACAATCGACATCAACATTTTAAAAGTAATGTACGATTTTTAAAGTTATGAATGTCTTAATAATTTAAAATAAAATTGATTTAGTTCTTAAAACTCGACTTGTGAAATAAATTGATAAAATTATATGGATAAAGAAACAAGTGTAGAGTGTGAGTGTGCGTATAAAATTGTAAGATGAAAACTAGTATTTTATCTCCATATAACTTATAAAATTATAAATTATACCTTAAGTTTGGTCGATTAAAAAATATATATATGCGAACTATTAGTGGACAACTCGACTCGCCTCGGCTCGGTTGTTCGTGAGCAAACTCGTGTTCAGCTCGACTCGGCTCGACTCGTTTATAAACGAAGCGATCGAGAACATTTTTTTCGGCTCGATTTTTAAACTCGGCTCGGCTCGTTTTAAAAAAAATTATGTTCAGCTCGGCTCGGTCAGAATTCGGCTCGGACAGAACTCGGCTCGGTTCCATTCCTTTGCAGCTCTACTTTTTTCACAAATAGTCCGACAATCTTAAACTGTGTCTTCCCTACATAGAAATCCATGTAAGCTATGCAATCTCTGATGTGAACCAAGAGAATCAAGCTCAGTATAGTATTGCTACAACAAAATACGATAATTGATCCAAATAAATGGATGCTAGCTTGAAGCATTACATTAGTGTGGCAATAAGGGACTAAAGAAACGTCAGTAAATTAGTGTAGCAATAAAGTATATAAAGTAAGAGTAATACTAGTAATTCAAAAGTTGTATCCAAATAATTACAAAATTGCGTGTTGAAATTTAATGCATGGGTACATATGAATGCATTCAGTGTCTCATATTATAATATAACTGAGAAACTTACCATTTATAAAGTATTTGAGAAAAAGTTTTGTAACAATTTTTGGGGTCTGACAATTTCCATAAAGTAATGCTCGAAATCAATAGCTACTACTCCAGGATGATTTATATTTTCTCACAATACTCAAAATATTTCAAGTATTTAAAATTAAAAATAAAAAACCAAATTTCTAAGTCAAACCCAAGAATGTACATAACAAACTTGGTCAAAAATCACAACGAACTTACGAATCAAGAAGGTACTTAGGGGTCGTTTGGTTCGAGAAGTGGTATTGGGTTGAAATCATGAATCAGGTTAAGGTGGTATGGGGTTGAGGTATCATTTATAATATCATGTGTTTGATGAGTGTTGGAATGAATATTTTAGATTTAAAGTATTTTTTAATTTTTTAATTTAAAGTAATTTAAATATTATTTAATTATTATTTTAATAAATTTTAGTTCATTAAATTATTTTTAAATTAAATATTTACATTTAATTGCTTAAATAAAGTTGAAATATTATAAATAAAATTGATTTCCCATACACCTTTCTCATACCCACCTCTTCTCGTGGGTATCAAAATCTCATACCTCAGGGTATGAGGAATGGGTTTGCAGAAAAAAAAATTATAAACCAAATATCAGGTAAGGGGTTGGAATGAACTAAACCCATACTTGATACGGGAATGCCTCCAACCAAACGACCCCTTAAAGAATTACAGCTAAGTCTTCACAAATATTACATCTCAGAAATATATTAATACAGAAAGTTGTCCAAGATTTGCAACAGCCAACATCAACTTATATTAGTTTTCAGTCTTCAAACTTGGGAGCATTGCACCATTAGCCTCAAGCAGTTGTGCAAGATATCAGGTTCTACATGAAGCCTACAGAAACACAGTTCACATATCTGTACTAGCCATCTAGACTAATCCCTGATGTCATTGCGTGCTAACTAGCTTGCCTGCGTTCCAGCGTCCTCTTTCTCTATATATTCTTAGCTTGAGACCAATTTGTCTTACGCTCATAAAGGTGTGCCAGATAGGGAGTACGGAGTGACGGACCGTGGAGTGCAAGAACTAAGGAAAAATATATTGACGGTAAAAAATTTTTAAACAAATTATACAAACTTAACATTATACAAGGAAATTAAACAATAATTAAATCAGAGATTTTAAATCAATAAATAGATAATATTTTTAATCAAATGGTCTAAAATAAATCTATTCATGACCTAAAAAAATCAATCAGAAACTATATATACTTCATTTGATAAAGACATATAAATATATATGCATAACTATTGAATGATGAAAAAATAATAGAGAAAAGATTAACTGTAATATTGATTTCAATGTATCGATAAATACCGATTTCAATATATCGATAAAACAGTTAAATCTAATAACCCAATCATATGTTGCATAATATATTATAGAGTTCCATATATAGATAAAAGAAGAAGTAAATGTAATAACCCTATCAAGTATTGCAAAATATATTACTGACATAAAATATGAATATTTATACCGATACAATTAAATGCAAGGGCTATGTGTCTTTTGTCAGTTAGCTGCGAAAAAATAATTATAAAAACCTTCTTTTTGAGGAAATTACAATTTAAAAATAGTAATATACGCAATGAATTAATCAAATTATGAAATTTAAATGGGAACGGAGTTACAATGAAGAAAAAAAATCGATTCTTTTATCAAAAAAGTGTCTAATGAAACATTTCCATGTTGGGTTTTCTAAGAAGGTATAACTCCATATTAGTATGGGCCAAATCAGCACAAATTTGTTTTTGGTTTGTTTTTGAGTCACCCCAAAAGGCCTCATATTAAGGGGTTATCTAGCTGCTTATATTCTAGTAAAATACCCCTCTCACAAACGATGTGGGACAACTCCTAACAATCTCCCCCTTCATACATCGGGCTCGATAACTCCTAACGATCTCCCTCTTCACATATCGGGCTCGGCACCTGCCAAATCTGCCACCTGATTGTGTGATATAGCTTCCCCTTGACCCATACTGGAATATTTTTGGATTTCTGGCTTCCCCTAGTCCATACTGGAAGGTCCACTGCCTTTTCCTTGAGCTTATACTGGGTAGCCCATCTGCCTCCTCCTTGGTCCATTCTAGGAGCCTGTCTGAGATTTTAATGGACCGTTAGAACATGAAACTCTAATACCACTTGTTGGGCCACGAACGAGCATTAACTCCACATTAATGGTATGATATTATCCGTTTTGGGCCGAGCCCGCACAAATTTGTTTTGGGGTCACTCCCAAAAGGCCTTATATGAATGGAGTTAAACTGGCTGCTTATATTCTAGGAATTTGCCCCTCCTACAAATGATGTGGGACAACTCCCAACAATCTCCCCCTTTACACATCGGGCTGACACATATCGTTTATGCCTCTTAATTGTGTGGTATGTCTCCCCCTTGACCCATACTGGAATCTTTCTGGCATTCTGACTCCCCCTAGGCCCATATCGGAAGGATCATCTTCCTTTTTCTAGAGTCCATATTGGGTTAGCCCATCTACCTTTTCATAGGTCCATCAGGAAACTCAATAGAGATTGTTATGAACCGTTACAAACTTAACTCTAATACCACTTGTTGGGCTGCGAGCGAGCCTTAACTCCACATTAGTATGTTATTATCTGCTTTGGGCCGAGTACGCACGGGTTTGTTTTTGGGTCACCCCCAAAAGGCCTCATACTAATGGAGTTATTTGGATGCTTATATTCTAGCAACACTACAAGAACTACGCCTAAATTCGACCGAAATTTTCTGGTCGAACTTAGCTAAATTCGACCGGAAGTTTTTTGGTAGAACAAAGGCTGGTCGAGAATAACAATTCCGTTCAAATTTAGATAAATTCGACCGACTTGAATTCGACCAAATAAATTTGACCAACTAAATTAGACCGACTAAATTCGACTGATTTTTGTTGTAAGTTTTTATCCAATTTTTGAATGAAATTTCAAAAAATTCAAAAATCCCGCAAAAATACTAAATTCAACCAAATATGGTCATTCCTAAATTCGACTTAATGTAGTCGCAAATCAAATTCGACTAACTCTGGTCAAATATAAATTAGACCTGATATAGTCAGACACTAAATTCGACCATATCTTATTGTAATAAATTCGACCAGCTTTGGTTGATTTTAACATTAAAAAATACTTTTTCTGGTCGAATATAATATACCCGAATTTTTTCTTGCAAGCTATATTAGTCAAACTTCAGTTGTATTTAACATACTAAAGCTTTAATTGCTTTCCAATCAAATTAAATATGCAATTTAGAAATTTGCTACCTGTTTATAGTAATACCACTCACAACATCTCATTTTGCATTTATAATCCCCAAATAAGAATTCACAAGTGATAAAATACTATTATGATCCAAGACATTCTATAATGCTTAAAAATACAACATGTAACAATAAGTTAAATCATAACTAATAACCCAAAATCAAAGTGCTAAATCAGCCCAATATTTTCTATTGCATACATGGCCTAATATTTTTCATTACATACTTGAACTAAAAGTTCCAAAAGATAAGTTAAAAATAAGGTAGTAGGCCTTAAGAAGAGGATACATGTGTGTGTGTGGGTCTTCATTTACAAAGTTATCGGTGCCATCCACTATCACAACCTTTGTGTCGTCCACCGTTGTAGCCTTCTCTACTGGACTCTCCTGGAAAATAAATATGAGGTGAAAATAAACCATGTAAGTAATATAACATCTTTATTATATCAGACAAGTAATAAACTGTGTTGATCTAGTATAGTTACCCCAAAATATAAAATTACATTAGTGTATAACATTACCTTGTTAAAATTTCAGGAAAGTAGTGGGAATGTTAGCAAACATTATTCTTGGCAAGAAAAAGGAAATACAATTGTTCAAAACTGCTCTACATAGCAATAATGGAACAACAAAAGAGAGTACAGACTCCAAAATAATCCTATATTTCCGTACTTTCTCACAGTGTAACCTATTTCGCATCGTATGGTGTTATCAAATTAAAGCATAATAGCAGATGATAATTAAAAAATGGGCAGAACTACTACTTAACTTGGACTCATAAAAACTACGCATAACAACACCAAACGGAAAATTCTTACAATATTAAATAACATCATTCCAGACTCTATAATTTTACCTAAAATTTAGCATAGAAGAGATGAAAGATCCAAATATAGGCATGTTCATATATAATCACTACATTCAGACTTCACAGCAAGGAATACAGGTAGATATGTTTTGGATAAAATCAGACAAGATTCCATAATATTAAACATTAAAGATTGCAAAATCTTATACACATTACATATTGCAGTTGAATCATACCTAATGAATCTTGCGCCTCTATTTTGTGTTTATGGCTCTAAATTATACCCCGCTGGCTTAAAAACACTTAGCTATCCAATTTTATAAATCACACTAATACATTACTTGTCATTTTATATCATTTTAGAGATTCTAGAGAGCTCAATTGCATGTATCACAGTTAGGAAGATTAATCTATATTAACCTGCATTTACCAACAAAATGGATCAATTTATATTTAACCATGATCATGCGCAAGTCCGGGGGATAGATTGAGCATCAAGAAAGGTGAATGATCTTATTAATACTTCTCAGCTGTGATATAGTGAGATTTGATTGCACTTCGGTGTTTCTAGTTGATGAAATATGCAAAAAATATAACGACTCGTGTATTTTTGAATTATTTAAATATATAATTGTGGAAGTATTAATTAACTAAAATATGTGTTTTGGTGTTGGCAGCGGTGTGCTGATATATACTATTTATCTGTGAATTTTTGGTGTAAAGGATTGGAATGTGTAACTAAAAGTTGAGCTATATTGTTCTGTTTTATTTTAAAGGTCAATTTATTACAGTTTTAAATCCGTAAATATTTGGATTGTCTCTAAAATTTTTTCTATGATTTTATAATTTCGATAAATATTTTTGGGATTTTACAAAATTTAGAAATCAATATTTTATCAATTATTTAACCCTGTATGATTTTTCAGACTCCATTTAATTGCAAAATCTGTATTTAATTCCAGAATTCTTCAAAAATTATGAAGTTCATATTTTTCTAAGTTTATAATATTCTAAGAATTTTAAAATTATTTTGGAAATTTTCGGGATTAATTTCACTCGCGCGTTGTTTCATTAAATTGTTAAAAAGCGGGTACATAGTGCACTTCGAAAATTACTCTAAAATTTTGAAAATTACTTTTTTATAAACTTTGGGATATTTCTAACATTTTAAGACTGTTTTCGTGATTTTCTGAAATTATTTTAAGTACAGCTCGGATCATTAATTGTTAAATGTAGATATGAGTTGCATTTTAAAAATGTTTTAAAAATTATAAAAATTTTATTTTATTAGTTTCGGGATTTTTAGAAAATTTTAGGATTATTTTGGTACGGTTTGGGTAATATTTATTCGCAGATTTTACCATTAAAATCGATTAAAATGATGCGAATCGGCTTGTAATCAGTCAGGACACGACACGTGTCCATTAAACGGGACACGTGCCGTGTTATTAAGCGAAACAGAGGTGTGAGTCATTTGATATTGTAAGCATCAATATGTAATCTCTCAATCTCTTATCTCTCGTTCTCTATCTCACTCTACTCTCTCTCCGCTCACTCTATCATCAATCTCTCTCGGTCTTTCCTTTCTTTTCCTGTTGTCGTTCCTTCTTATTACTCCCTATGCCGCCTGTGTTCCGGTAACTAATTTCAGCCTTTTTTTCGATTGCTAATCGATTCATCTATGCTGTTATATGTATATGTATACATACGTGATTGTATGTATGTGTATTGATGTGTGTGTACAATTCGTGTATGTGTGTGTCTATGTGGGTGAAGTTTGGGTGTGTGGCTTTGGGCTTTCCGGCCATCCCTGTGTTCTTGGTTGCTTTGTGGTGTTTGTGTTGTGGTGCGTTGTGCGCGTGTAGCCTTGTTCTGTTACCTTGTTCTGTTGGTTGTATTCTGGTTCAGTAATCTGAATTAATCCGTGTAACTATTTTAATTACAGGGAATTATGACTACGATTCATGATATAAATAATTTCGTGCGATTGATTTTAACTGAATTAATTGGTGGAATTTTTGTGTTGGAACCCGAATAATTGGGTGCCCCGAAAATTTTGCCGCCGTCGACGATGAGCCTCGGCGAGCCGACGGTGGACAATGATGAATCATTTCTGAGTCCTACAAATAAAAATATAAACATACGAGTAATAATAGTTAATAACTAAATTGTATCGGTGATTGGAATTTGTAAGTTGTAACTGGTTGTCGTGGTTTAAATTGGATTGTTGTTGAATTGACGTCGATTGATGTTTCGACGGGTAGTCCGATAAACAAAGGGGACGCTGTCCGATTTCCGGAAAATTGAACTACGGAAATACAGGAGCGTATCCGAGGATTATAGGGACGTCGAGTGAGTATAAGTAAATATATATACGTATGTTTTATACAAAACCTGATTGTATGTTATATTGTATGTTTTGTCGAAAACACAGTAACCCTAATTTCGTAAAATGACGAGTATACGTATTTTCTGAAAATAAACACTGAATCGATTCGAGAATGTGAACCCTAATTGTTGTTTGTGTTATTCTAATATGAATAATTACGAGTCGGGTTTGAATATCGTTGGGTAAGAATTAGAATCGAGGATATGTCAAGCATAACTAGACGTTTAACGTAGGGCATTTCGACCCTGTAGGTTATAATCGGGAACCTGAAAGTAGACGATGGACTAAAGATAACCTAGTGGTCAGTCAACGAGCTCAGTAGAGTTTCTACAGAAAGACCTAAGTGTCGAAGTCGAATCCAATGGGATCTAGTGATTGGACGTTAGAGCCTGAGCAGTAGAGTCGACTCAGAGTTGATCATTAATAGTTGTAACGCCTTGTAAGGCAAGTATTTCTGAACTTTTCTTCAAGATATATTACCAATATTTTCGAACTGTTTCATAACATGTTGTTATTATTAAACATAACTCCTGTTTTATAATGCATATGCTTCAAACTATTTACCCTTAAACCCTGATTCTTTCTTGATCTTGAGCCGTAAGCCTTATTCTTTGCAAATCGCCCTTTTGTTGATCCTCAAACACCAAACCATACAAATATAATACTACTCTTCAAAAGTATAACTACCAAACACCAAACACTGAAAGAGAATGATTTGAAACACAAAAACTTTTATATTCCAATCATTTTTTATAACATCAAAGAACCATATCCTGAAAAATCATTACTGGTCTAATACCTGACCCTTGTACAAACTGAAAACCGTTTCTCATACATACCCTGATATACCCTTGAGATATCCATGAGATTCCTTACGTTTTTATTCAAGTATTTAACCATCATTGATTATGATCTTGTTTTATCGAATTATATTGTTTATCACATTGAACTGCTTTAGGATTGGATAGTTTTATTCATGTGGACCAGATTCGTGGTCAGACCATACCAATGGTCAAGTTAGGCCAATGTGTGCCTTGGATCCAGTAATTAGAGCAGTGTTGTGTGCTTGCTCGAGGTTAGTGCGTGACTGATCAGCATCCTAACCTTGGTTTTAAAAACTTAAAATGAATATCCAATTCTAATGACTAGTTAAAAAGAAACTTGATTCCTTTGAATCATCTCATTTGATCATTGTTTCACCTCAGTTATCGTTATCACGACTTGCTGGGCTAGTTAGCTCACTCTTGCGAGTCTTTTTATATATGTTACATTTGAAAATGATATGGATGATAGTGAAGTTCCTCAGTCCAAAGTGCGGGCTAAGGTTCCAGTTGAGTTGGATTGAGCTAGCAGAAGCTTCATGCGGTAGAGAGATAATCAAATTATAAGAATACTTTTATTATTAGTTGTAAGTTAAATAAAAGGGGAATTTGGTACGTTGTAATAAAAGTTAAGGTTGTGGCTTGTTTTCATACTTTAACCTGTTGCGATCCGTGGTTTTGTGAAGCAGGGTCATTATATATAATATCTCTTTTACAGGTTTATATATTGTGTATGTATTGTGAACCCCGAACTTCTGACCCGGGTTTGGAGGGCGCCACAGGTTGGTATCAGAGCTACAGGTTATAAGTCACTGAAACAAGCCTGGATTATCGGGATTGGGTAGAGGGTTAGGATTAGGAATAAGAAATAGAAAGATAAGATGTCGTGAGGATGAGTGCAACTATATAGTAGGTCTCCGGCACGGTTCATGTTACGATTCAGGATTCTTAGCTTGCGACGTGATCTCCAGACAACGGCAATGGCAGATCCTGATTTCCATGCATCATCTGATTATTTGGAGCTTTTCGTTCAAGGATCGTCATCTTTTCCTATATTTGGTTCGCACCTTGTTCTTTTATTAGTATTAATGGTATTACCTTCTGTTATGATAGTTGCACCCCTTCAAGATATTCTACGCTATTCTACCACCTCTTGATATGAGACTACCTATTTAAGAACCTCCATCTGTTTATTCTTATTTCACTGGACATTCGGCTGTGAGTGTATCTCTTTAGTTTACCCTACATCCTGTTCTATACCCCCAGTTTAGAACTTGTCCTATGAAGCGATTGTACCTGCTAGGATGGATTCGAGAGCTAAGTAAATGGTGAGCGCTTGAGATATAAATAAAGGTGAGATGAAGTTTAGAGAGGATATTTAAGTGTTTCAGAGGATAGCTGTTATCGGGTTAAAAGAAGCCATTAGTGACTAAGCCACCCGTGAATAATTATGGGATGAATTAGATGAATCTTGAAAAAGTTAGAGAGAAAGGTATAAATCTGGAATTTTGGTGGAATCAAATGGTAGTGCTATGATAAATGTGATATGTAAAGTAGTGATGTGATGTGATACGAGCAAACTTTGTTCTATGAAATAGACTTGTTGACTATTGGATAGCCTGTTCTACTTAACTACTGCAACGATAATGTTGGGAGTATTACCAGTATGGGAGCCTTGATGTGAAGCTACGAATAAGATAATGTGCGACAACAATTGAAGTTTCGTCGATTAAGGAAGGTAAGTGGACACGATGAAGGAGAAAAGGTAGATTGAAGTGAATGGACCTTTATATGATCGTTCCATTAATTTGGTACCTTGTTATAGGTCGGAAGGACAACAACCAACTCATATAGTAAAGACAACTAGGTTTGTGATTTTCCAAACTTTTTAAACAAGTTTTCGAAAAAGATTTTTCTTTACAAATTTCTAAAAGCCTTTTTGAATAAAATAAGTTTTAAACCTTGGTTGTCAAGTTACTACTTGAGTTTCTTGTTTGTTAAAAACTTGGATTGCCAAAAGGATACTTACTTCAGACTTAGTATTGCTAATTTCAAGAACGAAGTAACCTATGATTATGAAGAAGTTGATTATTCCTAACAGTAAAGTGCAAGTATTGTTTGATAAAATTTACAACAGAATCAGCGTACGGAGTAACTATACATTCAATTACTAGGACTATCAGATTTCGAAGAATTCATTGATTTAACAGAAGTCGGAGCGTGATCGCAGAAGATTGGAAAGATTTCCAGACCTCTCTAAAAGCAGAATATTATTAACAAAAGGATCATTATGTCGAATGGTACGTGGTTATTCTAAATTAAAAGAGGAATCTCGAAGTTACCTAGTAGGAATGCCATTATGATCGCATTGTTAAGGTCTTATACATGTAAGTGCGATGTTAAAGACGCAAAACTTAGCAAGTAAGAATTCATTATAATTCTTGGTTTGTGAAGACATTTCAGCGGACTTTCTAAAGTTGTTATATGACGCAATTGGGATATGATCGAATGAGCTCAAAAGATGAATACAAATGAAATATGGATGGTGACCAATGGTATCGTTCTTGCCTTCAATATTATAGCATATATTCCTATTCAATTCCTAAAAATGTATGAACTTTTTTTCTTAAATAAACTCTTTTCTATGATATCAAAAAGGAGGATATTGCATTCCTTTCAAATTTAATTGTTTCCTCAAGTTTTGCTTTCTGATTGGGACAAATAGTATTATGGTAAGAAACTTTGTCGGAATGACGAAGAGTCAGGTGGGACGCCACCTAAACATGTGTTGTATGTCAAATGGTATGAAAGACTGGCCATCTTAAGTACCAATGTGGTTGTCTCATTCATATTCAAATCCTTGTTTCTTCTTTCTTTTCAACTCTAAATTTTGTTGAATTGTGAATCCTTCCAGTTGCTTCGTTGTACTGTCATTCTTTGTAAGAGTTTTTCAAACAGAAATCAACGAATTATGGACCAAGCGGGCAAAGTTCCATCTACTTCTCACGCATGGGAAGCAAACAAGGGCATATGGCGAGAATTGCAAATTACTAACCCAGTCAGGGATGCACTAAGGACCAAAGGAATCTACTCCAATAAGGAATACGTCTTCGAGAATGAGAATATACGATTTTCCTGTGAAATATGTTGTTCAAATTACGGGCGTGATAACATGGATGATTATGGTAAATACCTCATGCGTTAAAGTATCAAAAGATGTGAGAGAAACTAAAGTGTTTATCTCTCAAGGTTTTGTTGATGAGATGAATTACTCTGTTGAATTGATAAGATTATGATTAAAGGACTAGTAAGTCAAGAACGTGTAATTGTTATATAAGTGAATACCAATGATGGAATTGAGATTTCTGGCAATAAGTTGTGAAGAATTGATGTCATTTAAGACAAGAGGACTTGACATTATTCTAAGGAATGGATTGACTATGGAAGCATGATGCCCAGACAAACCGTCGTGATGAAAAGATAGCTCTGAAGACGTCAGATGAGGATATGATGAGGCATAAAGGAAAAAGGAAGGTAAAGAATTGGTTAACGATGATTACGATGATCAAGATGTGAGTATTACGGTAATTATGAGATAAATAAAAGTTAGAGGCAAACAAAAATTGAAGATTAAACCTATGAATATATCAAAGATAATTTTCAGAACTAAGTATTGTGTTATAAAATTTTTGTACTGCCATTTGGATCAACCAATATACCAGTAATATTTGAACTTGATGGACAGAAACTTTAAGGAATATCTGGATAAGCTATAGTGTAACACTTAAAGTCAACGAAGAATCATGCAAATCATATAAGGATAACTGGGAAGTTGGAGAAGAAAGAAGTTGTATGAAATATAGTTCTTAGCATAAATAGTCAATGTGGTGAAGATCAAAAGAGATTCAGCAGAAATTAAAGTTACTATGAATGAAAAGAGACCAGAAACACCAACAAAAGTAAAAAATTTTATCATGGGCCGGGTACTATCAGAAATTTGTGCAAGATTTCTTGAAAGTTGCAACATCTTGGGCGAAGCTAACCAAGAAAAGCAAGAAGTTTATATAAAATGGGGAAGGGTAAAGAAAGTTTTACGAGGATAAATGAAAGAATGGTTACAACACCTGCTTTATCATTTTAAAAGTATTAAGGAGATTTGGTAGTGTATAGTGATGCTTCTCATAAGGAAGTAGGAAGTATGTTGATGCAGCACCATAAAGTTATTGTATATGCACCCAGAAAACCGAAACCTTATGAGCAGAAGTATCTTACTCATAATTGGGACTAACAGTAATAATATTCATTTTGAAAGATTGGGAAACATGATATGTATGGAGAAAGGTGTAAGATTTATACAGACCATAAGAGTTTGAAGTATGTATTCACGAGGAAAAGCAAATGTGGAGGCAAGCGACAAGCAAAAAGGAGAAAACGAACATAAAAACTGCACCAAAAGAATTATCTATGGAATTTTAGAAGTTGGAATTGGAAGTCAGAGTTTATAATCCAAAAGGAGTAAGGATGGATAGTATGACCTTTCAGTCGAAGTTGTTAAAGGAAAGATAAGAAGATGTCAAGAGTAGATAATGGATCATGATGTTAGCAGTTAGTAAGAGGAAATTTATACACCCAGAAGCATGATCATGATATCCCCAGGATTTCTTCCAACACTTGGATGTTGTAAGCAGAAGGATTAAAAAGTGAGATGCCACAGGGAATTCACAATATAAAGTATTTAATTTACTGAAGAAATGCCAAGATATATGGAAATTTAAAGAAAAATAGTGATAACCAGGTATAAGAAGGAAATTTCAAGATAGATCAGGAAGTGTTGGACATATCAAAGAGTTAAGACGAAGTATTGGAAGGCCTAGTGGATAAGGCAGACCCAGGAAGTGATTTTACAAGAAGTAAATTGTAAAAATGTATCAGTGATGTTATTGGAGAAAAGGAATACAATTATGAGATTATGTACTGATTAGTGGGAGTTCAATAAAACAACGAATAAGAATAAATGACCCCTATGAGGAATGATTACCTATGAGACCTAATTTAAGAAGTGTGCTATATCTCGATGATTAACTTCAAATCCGACCTAAGAAAATATCAGAGATTATGATTAAAGTAAGTTAAGAGCATTGCAAGCTTTGGTGATAATATGTGAAATAACAAGTGTATCAGGTGGCTATAAGGAATTAAGGAACGTGGTGTATAAGGAGTACTTGGATAAGCAAACTGTATTTATTGATAACATTCTCAGCTACTCAAGGAATAAGAAAGTCTGCGTGGGATGTCCAAGGATTTTTCTCCAAAGATCAGAAGGAAAGCAACTATACGTTGAGTTTTCAAAAGAAAATGAAATTTTAAGGATAACAAAAGATTCTAAATTAATCCATTAACAACTACCTAAGCAAAGTCGTATATTCACAAATGCCTTATGCCGACAAAAAGGATTGGATACAATTAAGACCACTAAGGAGTTAATAGACGAATTGGAAAGAGTGGAATCTGAAGTTCAAATATTTAAAGGTGATAATACGTGAATATATGAGATTACTTTTCAGCCTTAACTGATGAAAAAGAATAAGAGATGTTTAAATGTTTGGAAACCAAGTTGAAAATGAGCACCGCCTATCATCCTTAAGCAAAGGGTCAGAATGATAAAGCGATTCAGGAACTATAAGGTATGTTGAGAGGTTGAATTTTAAGGAAACACTGGAGTGATTATTTATCAACACTGTCAGCTTGGAATGCCACTTTACCAAGCTTTATGTGAACGCAAATGTAGGTCCCCATTTCTATTAAAATAAAGTGGGAGAAAGAAAGTTGTCAAATTCTAAGTTAAATCGGCACACCAAGAGCATAGTAATATTGATTGAAGCAGCTCGGAATAGACAAAGAAAGAAGGCGAAATTGTATTAAGAGAAAGTATAAGTATAGAAATAGGACCAGTAGTGATAGTAAAAGTGTCTTCTTGAAAGAGATTGGATAAGTCTAAGTAGAAGGGACAGGTTAAGTCCTAAACTTAGTAAACCATTCTCGAAGTGTTGATAAATATAGATAAAGTTGTTCATGAGTTGATGTTACAGTCGCATCAGTGTGCACATATAAACTATTTTGCCTGTCAAGGTTAGGGCGATAAGTATCTGATTTGAATCAAGTGATTGATCAGTAGCCAATGGACTCTCGTCCAAGTTGATTTGTACTTAATAATCGATCTAAATTCTTAATCGTTAACGACAAGTAATTGGAAATGAGTGTATATCTATAGTAAGTACGTTCCAAATCCTCGAGTAAAAGAGTCTACTTGGAAACTAGAGTCAGATATGCTTGACAGATATCCTCACTTATGTAACTAGACCGGATTCTGAGGATAGAATCTTTTTAAGGGGGGAAGGATATAACGACTTGTGTATATTTGAATTATTTAAATATATAATTATGGAAGTATTAATTAACTAAAATATGTGTCTTGGTGTTAGCAGCGGTGTGCTAATATATACTATTTATCTGCGAATTTTTGGTGTAAAGGATTGGAATGTGTAGCTAAAAGTTGAGCTATATTGTTCTGTTTTATTTTAAAGGTGAATTTATTACAGTTTTAAATCCATAAATATTTGGATTGTCTCTAAAATTAGTTTTATGATTTTATAATTTCAATAATTATTTTTGGGATTTTACAAAATTTAGAAATCAATATTTTATCAATTATTTAACCCTGTATGATTTTTCTCACTCCATTTAATTGCAAAATCTGTATTTAATTCCAGAATTCTTCAAAAATTATGAAGTTCATATTTTTCTAAGTTTATAATATTCTGAGAATTTTAAAATTATTTTGGAAATTTTCGGGATTAATTTCACCCGCGCGTTGTTTCATTAAATTGTTAAAAAGCGGGTACAGAAAATTGCTCTAAAATTTTGAAAATTACGTTTTTATAAACTTTGGGATATTTCTAACATTTTAAGACAGTTTTCGTGATTTTCTGAAATTATTTTAAGTACAGCTCAGATCATTAATTGTTAAATGCCGATATGTGTTGCATTTCAAAAATGTTTTAAAAATTATAAAAATTTTATTTTATTAGTTTCGGGACTTTTAGAAAATTTTAGGATTATTTTGGTACGGTTTGGGTAATATTTATTTGCAGATTTTACCATTAAAATCGATTAAAATGATGCGAATCGGCTTGTAATCAGTCAGGACACGACACGTGTCCATTAAACGGGACACGTGTCGTGTTGTTAAGCGAAATAAAGGTGTGAGTCATTTGATATTGTAAACATCAATCTGTAATCTCTCAATCTCTCATCTCTCATTCTCTCTCTCACTCTACTCTCTCTCTGCTCTCTCTATCATCAATCTCTCTCGGTCTTTCCTTTCTTTTCCTGTTGTCGTTCCTTCTTATTACTCCCTATGCCGCCTGTGTTCCGGTAACTACTTCCAGCCTTTTTATTTCGATTGCTAATCAATTCATCTATGCTATTATATGTATATGTATACATACGTGATTGTATGTATGTGTATTGATGTGTGTGTACAATTCGTGTATGTGTGTGTCTATGTGGGTGAAGTTTGGGTGTGTTGCTTTGGGCTTTCCGGTCGTCCCTGTGTTCTTGGTTGCTTTGCGGTGTTTGTGTTGTGGCGCGTTGTGTGCGTGTAGCCCTGTTCTGTTACCTTGTTCTGTTGGTTGTATTCTGGTTCAGTAATCTGAATTAATCCGTGTAACTATTTTAATTGCAGGGAATTATGACTACGATTCATGATATAAATAATTTTGTGCGATTGATTTTAACTGAATTAATTGGTGGAATTTTTGTGTTGGAACCCGAATAATTGGGTGCCCCGAAAATTTTGCCGTTGTCGACGATGAGCCTCGGCGAGCCGACGGTGGACACTGATGAATCATTTATGAGTCCTACAAATAAAAATATAAACATACGAGTAATAATAATTAATAACTAAACTGTATCGGTGATTCGAATTTGCAAGTTGTAACTGGTTGTCGTGGTTTAAATTGGATTGTTGTTGAATTGACGTCGATTGATGTTTCGACGGGTAGTCCGATAAACAAAGGGGACGCTGTCCGATTTCCGGAAATACGGTAGCGTATCCGAGGATTATAGGGACGTTGAGCGAGTATAAGTAAATATATATACGTATGTTTTATACAAAACTTGATTGTATGTTGTGTTGTATGTTTTGTCCAAAACACAATAACCCTAATTTCGTAAAATGACGAGTATACGTATTTTCGGAAAATAAATACTGAATCGATTTCGAGAATGTGAACCCTAATTGTTGTCTGTGTTATTCTAATATGAATAATTACGAGTCGGGTTTGAATATCATTGGGTAAGAATTAGTATCAAGGATATGTCGAGCATACCTAGACGTCTAACGTAGGGCATTTCGACCCTGTAGGTTATAATCGGGAACCTGAAAGTGGACGATGGACTAAAGATAACCTAGTGGTCAGTCAACGAGCTCAGTAGAGTTTCTACAAAAAGGCCTAAGTGTCGAAGTCGAATCCAATGAGATCTAGTGATTGGACGTTAGAGCCTGAGCAGCAGAGTCGACTCAGAGTTGATCATTACTAGTTGTAACGCCTTGTAAGGCAAGTATTTCTGAACTTTTCTTCAAGATATATTACCAATCTTTTCGAACTGTTTCATAACATGTTGCTATTATTAAACATAACTCCTATTTTATAATGCATATGCTTCAAAGTATTTACCCTTAAACCCTGATTCTTTCTTGATCTTGAGTCGTAAGCCTTATTCTTTGCAAACCGCCCTTTTGTTGATCCTCAGACACCAAACCATACAAATATAATACTACTCTTCAAAAGTATAACTACCAAACACCAAACACTGAAAGAGAATGATTTGAAACACATAAACTTTTATATTCCAATCATTCTTTATAATATCAAAGAACCATATCCTGAAAATCATTACTGGTCTAATACCTGACCCTTGTACAAACTGAAAACCGTTTCTCATACATATCCTGATATACCCTTGAGATATCCATGAGATTACTTACGTTTTTATTTAAGTATTTAACCATCATTGATTATGATCTTGTTTTATCAAATTATATTGTTTATTTGTTTCAATTTGACCTAGTACCTACCTTTGATTTAAACCGAATGTCTTGGCCATTCTGAGATACCCTTATAAACTAAAATACTTCAATTTCCTTGATTATATAACCTCTCTTGATTAAAGGCTATTCCATTATACCCTCACACCACAAGATACCAATAATTTAACTCTTACATATACCCTTATGATCATACCCAAACTTTGTCACTAGATATTTGCCATATATAACCCTCAAAATTTGAGATCTCTATCTTGTTGATTAATGTTATGATTCTTTTTCAATACTTTCTTCCTTGGTTGATAAACCATTGATGTTCATCTTTGAAGACCCTGCTAGTGAGAAGTTAATTTATTTCTGATAAGAGTTTCATAACTCCAATCCTTGACTGATAATGTAAACTCTATTGCTTAGTACCCTTGTAAATTTCTCCCTGGCATCAGTTTTATAAAAGATAATTGCTCTTCAAATAAAATAATGTTTTCTTGAGATTGGTGGACTGGATTAAAACACAAGTCCCTTTCACACTTATTATATTAGGCTTAAAATATGCCTAGGGATCCCTATAAAATTGTTTAGAACCCAGCGAGGTTCGGGATTACTTCGCGGATGATCACCGGCTGTAATCCGTAGCGTCATAAAATGATTTTGAGCAATGATTTTGTTAAAAAAAATTGACTTGAATAATGATGCCATACACCCCAAATTCAATTTATCAATTGCTATGATGTTAATTTATGTCTTATGATATACCTTGCTGAGCGTTTGGATCACTTCTTGCTATTTATTCATGTTATTTTAGCTAGCAAGTATGGTTAGATTCAAGCAGACTGCTCGTAAGTCCACTGGTGGAGATGTTGAGGCCTATGTGAGAACTCAGGTAGTATAGTTGGCGTCTAGTGAGAACCGGTAGTTATATATAAAAGTCTTAATAGTTATAGTATTGGAATGTTCAAACACTGAACCTTTGCGATCTTGGATTTTGTTGTTAACAAGTTTTTGTAATAACTTTATATTTATCAGAAATATTTTGTTAGTTTTATTTTAGGGCTTTGACAGGTGTTGGTATCAGAGCTAAGGTTTAGAGTCCCTGAACAGTCCACATAGGTTATAGGATATATATAGGAAATACGAGAGTGTAAGTAGATATTATTCGAGTAAGTTGCTAATATTTTCCTTCGTATATATTGTTTCTCAGCAAAGGATGCATTCGTCCTCGTCCTCGGCGCCATCTGACACTATTGCTTTTTCCATGTACAGTGACTTGAGGCTTTAGTTTGATAGGCTCCAAGGGAAGTACGACCGACTTATGGAGCGACTGCATGTAGCTTTTCAAGTTGATACTCGACTTAAGGAAGAACCTAAGGCATAGTTGATTGCAAGACTTGAGTCCTTGATGCAGTTCATTAACACTAAGCTCGGGGAGATACCAGCACACCGTGACCACAACAGCCAGTACACCATCCAGATGGTAGCAGATGAACTTCAGGGCATTGTGAAGGTACTTCAGGGAGAGCAGTGGGAAGAGATCCCGATATCTCGAGATGATAATGAGGAAACTTAGGAAGATGACTGTTAGGCCGAATTAGGAGCCATATTTCCTATTTCCTTTCCAGTTGGCCATCCTTTATGTTGATTGTATTTCTTGAACTATGTACTTTCCTTATTTCCTTTCAGGACTATAATGTTGTTGACCTTTAAAATTGGAACCTTATTTTGGTTGTGGTGTAATATAAGTTTGTTTTAATGATTAATGCACTATCATTTCATTTCAATTTCGCTTTCGTTTCTAGAATTGTATATCACTTTTATTGCTAATAATCAAAATATGAATGCATGTGACCCCTTAATTTCGTAGCACCTTGACTTTGAAATGATAGACATATTTATAACTGCTTTGTTAAACCTTTTATTTCAGAATCATGCCTTGATTATCGCAATTGTTCCAAGCTCATTTATGCACTTTCGTTGTTCCAATTTTACCTATCTTTTTCTGTTTTTCTGCTTATAATCTTAAAAAATAAAATAAAATAATCGAAATCATATGATCATATTAACCCTGTGATAACCTAGCTTTGAAATATATGTTATAATTACACCTGCTTGTTACTAATTTTATTTTCAGAAATATGCCTCATAAAAAGATGAAGTAAACTAGTACTTCTTCTGCAACCGACCCCAATATCCTTCGAATACTGGAAACTCTGTAACAACAAACTAATGCAATTGTTCAACAAAAGAAAACTCTTCAACAACAATTCCAACAACAACAACTTCGAAACCCAGAGAACCATGATCAACACCAACATCAACCAGATCCACCAGAGCCATCTCAGCAAATTGTGACTTTCAAAACCTTTCAGAGTGTGAACCCACCTTTATTTTATGACACCACTGATCCTGTTGTAGCCAACACTTGGATAAGAGAAATAGAGAGATCTTTCGAATTGGTTCGACTAGGGGAAGAACAGAAGATCATATATGCCACATATTTTTTAAAAGGGGAAGCGATTTATTGGTGGGATTCAGTCAAATCTTTGGAAGAAGTTCAACCAGTTACTTGGACTAGGTTTAAGGAGTTATTTTTGGAAAAATATTACCCCCGATATATGCAGAAGCAGATGGAGATGAAATTCTTGGAATTGAAACAAGGAAGTATGACAGTCTTGGAATATGAGAAGAAGTTTACAGAATTGTCAAGATTTGTGACCAAGTACGTGGATACTGATGAAGAGAAGGCTTAGAGATTTCAACAAGGGCTCGAATATTGGATTTGAGATAGAGTGTCGATGTTTGAGATTGGTACCTATGTCGGGGTAGTTCAGAAGGTGGCATTGATCAAAAGTAATGGAGCACTATACAGAAAAAAAAGATAATAAGAAGAGGAAAGTTTTTCATCAGAGGGAGAGGTCAGAATCAGGATATCAGCAAGACAGTAATGTGAAGAGAATTAGATTCCAGAAAGGATGGAATGCACAGAAGAAAAGGGAAGTGAACAACATACAAGACAATAAAGGGAACCATCAACAGAATCAGGGTCAATCGAATGATGACAAACAGCCAAGGGTCGAATGAGGGCATTATGGGAAGAAGCATTCGGGAATTTGCAAGAAGCTCAACATGACATGTTATCGATATAATCAGAAGGGACATTTGGCCAATGAGTGTAAGGTGCAGAAACCTGGAGTAACATGCTAAAAGTGCGGAAAAGTTGGACATATCGCCAAGGAGTGTAGGTCAACCGGGCCAATAAAAAATATAATAAATATAGCAAGCACTAGCACTGCGATGCCACCAGAAATGCTGGCGTTACCTCCACCACCTACCATGACTCCACAAGCGTCAACAAGGACTATTAATCTGAAAATATAGGATGATGTTCAAAATTCCGAGGTGATCATAACATGTAAGCTTTCGATAAACAATATTGAAGTTAAAGTATTTATTGATTCAGGAGCTACAAGGTCTTTAATATTAAAAACTTTTGCTAATAGACTAAATTGTGATAAGAAAAATATGAGTGAAATGATGAACATAGTAATTGCCAATCAGGAAAAGATACATGTGAGTCAATTTCTCCCTCAATGTGAGATTGACATCTCCGGGCATAAGTTTTCAGTCGACTTGATAATTTTCAAGTTAGGGGAGTTTGATATAATATTAGGAATGGATTGGTTAGGAATGGATTGGTTAGGAATGGATTGGTTAGGAAAGAATAATGCTCAGATAGATTATCGATCTAAGAAGGTCTATTTAAGAGCAAAGAATGGGAGTAAGGTGATATTTAAAGGTTAGAAGCAAGAGCGACTATTTCTCACCACTATACAAGCCAGCAAGCTACTTAGGAAAGGATGTGAAATATATTTAGCCTATGTAGTAGATTCAAAGAAAGAAGTTCCTAGCATAGAAGAGATTCCAGTAGTGAAAGAGTTCCCAAATATGTTTTCAGAGGAATTACCAGGACTACCGCCAGATCGACAGATTAAGTTTGAGATTAATCTTGCTCCAAGCACTGAACCCATTTCAAAGCACCTTATAGGATGGCACCAGAAGGTATGAAAGAGTTAGCAATTCAGTTTTAAGAACTTTTGGATAAAGGAGTCATAAGGCCAAGTACGTCGCCATGGGGAACGCCAATTCTTTTTTTAAAGAAGAAAGATGAAAGCAAGAAACTCTGTATAGATTATCGGGAGCTGAACAAGATGAAGATTAAGAATCGATATCCGTTGTCGAGAATAGACGATTTATTTGATCAACTGAGAGGTGCAAAGTGTTTTTCAAAGATTAACTTAAGGTCCGGATACCATCAGTTGAATATCAAACTAGAAGATATCCCAAAAATGACATTTAGGACAAGATACAGACATTATGAGTTTTTAGTAATGCCTTTCGGATTAACAAATGTCCTGCAGCTTTTATGGACTTAATGAAACGAATTTCCAAAAAATACTTGGACCAGTTTGTTGTGGTATTTATTGATGATATTCTAATATATTTGAAGATGGAAGAAGAGCACGAGCAACACTTGTGGATAGTTTTGGAGATTCTTAGACAAGAGAGGTTGTATGCAAAATATTCAAAGTGCGAGTTTTGGTTAAAAGAAGTTCAATTTTTAGGGCATATAATTGGAAGTAAAGAAATTAGAATGGACCCTGCAAAGATTAAAGCAGTTATGAGTTGGGAGAGACCAAAGACTCCTACAGAAGTAAGAAGCATTTTAGGATTGGCCGGGTACTACAGAAGGTTCGTAAAGGATTTCTCAAAGATCGCTACGCCACTGACCAAGCTGACAAGGAAGAATCATAAGTTTGAATGGAATGCGGAATGTGAAGAAAGTTTTTAAGAATTAAAGCAGAAATTGTTTATCGCACCAGTATTGGTACTACCAGATGATAAAGGAGATTTTGTGATATATAGCGACGCTTCACATAAAAGATTAGGTTGTATGCTAATGCAACACAATAAGGTGATTGCATATGCATCAAAACAGTTGAAACCTCATGAATTGAAATATCCAAACCATGATCTGGAATTGGCAGCCATAGTGTTCGCACTCAAGATATGGAGACATTACCTATACGGAGAGAAGTGTGAAATCTACACGGATCATAAAATCCTGAAGTATATATTCACCCAGAAGACACTCAACATGAGACAACATAGATGGTTGGAGCTAATCAAGGATTATGACTGTTTGATACATTACCATTCAGGAAAGGCGAATGTAGTAGCCGATGCCTTAAGTAAGAAGGAAAGGTTGAGTATGGTAACCATGCCAAGGGAATTATCTGAAGAGATTGAAAGATTTGATTTAGAACTTTGTGTTTGTGGGACATTGAAAGAGATTTGTTATGCCATGACTTTTCATCTAGAACTGTTACAAAAGATAAAGAAATGTCAAGAAGAAGTGATGAGTTGGGAGAATAATCAACTGACAGGAGAAGAAATATGTACGAAAAAGGATGAGCAAGGAATATTAAGATATTCATCAAGGATTTGGATCCCTCAAATGATGAAATTGAAGAACGAGATACTACAGGAAGCACACAACTCGAAATTTTCGATTCTTCCAGGGAGCACAAAGATGTACCAGGATTTGAAAAAGAAATTTTGGTGGCCAAATATGAAAAGAGAAATTGCAGAATGGATTTCCAAGTATCGTCCAAATACGGATTTCATTTTTCTTCTCCTGGTTACACTTGTTAAAGAGAAAAAGCGGAACATCAAAGATCAGGTGGATTGATTCAGCCATTGAAGATTCCTGAGTGGGAATAGGAAAATATCGCCATGGATTTCATAGTGGGACTACCTCGAACAAAACTGGGACACGACGCTATATGGGTTATAGTTGATCGCCTTACAAAATCGGCACATTTCTTACCAATAAATGAGAAGACTTCATTAGATAGGTTGGTTCATATGTACGTGCGCGAAATTGTATTACGACACGGCGTACCGGTATCAATAGTTTCAGATCGAGATCCACGATTTAATTCAATATTTCTGAAACAGTTTTAGGAAAGTTTGGGCACAAAGCTAAATATGAGCACCGCATATCATCCACAAACGGACGGTCAAAGTGAGCGAACTATACAAATAATTGAAGATAGGGGTGTTCGCGGTGCGGTGTGGTGCGGTTTGGACCAAAACCGCAGACCAAACTGCGGGTGCAGTTTGTCCAAATTCTCAAACCGCAACCACATCGCGTAAGTCTTAAATCACGCAAACCACACCGTCTGGTGAGGTCATGCAGTTTAAGAGGTTTGAGCGGTTTAAACTATTTAAGAAAATAATAAATTTTAGTGCGGGTGGTTTATAATTTTCAATACATCAATAAATAAATTAATAAATAAGTTCCAAGTTGATAGTATTACTTTAAAATACAATTTTAGTAAATCTAAATCATGAACTATAATTTCTATTTTTTTGGCATACATCAGATAAAATTTCAAATTATCTTAGTCATTGACAAAAATAATAAACGGTAGCATGCAACCGTCCACTGTAAACTGCAACATTACTACATAAATGCTTATTATATATATTTATTTATATTATAAAGGGACTATAATATTATAAATATTTATTTATTATAAAGGTACAATAATATTATATATATATATATATTTATTTATTTATTTATAATAATATGCGGTGCGGTGCGGTTTGAACCACGAGAGCAAAGTCCCAAACCGCAAACCGCACCGCGCGGTTTGACAAAAATACAAACAACGACCGCACCACGAAAATTTTAAACCACGCGGAGCGGTGCGGGGTGGTGCAGGGTGGGAGGTTTGTGCGGTTTGATGAACACCACTAATTGAAGACATGTTGCGCAACTGTGCAATTGATTTTGCACGAAGCTGGGATGATCACTTACCACTTATAGAATTCTCATACAACAACAGTTACCACTCTAGCATCTGAATTCCTTCATATGAAGCTTTATACGGAAGAAAATGCAAATCTCCGACAAATTGGGATGAGGTAGGAGAAGGAAAAGTTCTCGTCCCAGAATTAATTCAACAAATGAAGGAAACAGTCGCCTTAATTCGGAAGAGACTAATTGCTGCTCAAGACAGACAAAGAAGGTATGCAGATCCTGCCCGAAAGGATGTGAGTTTTCAAGTAGGTGAAGCCATATTGCTGAAAGTGTCACCATGGAAGGGTTTAACCCGATTTGGAAAAAAGGGGAAGTTGGCACCACGGTATATTGGACCTTTTGAAATTTTAAATCAAGTAAGAAAAGTAGCCTATGAGTTAGCTTTACCGCCTCAATATCAGCATGTTCATAATGTATTCCATGTGTCTTTGCTTAAAAAGTATAATTCAGATGTCAATCATGTGATAGAGTACGAGCCGCTAGAAATTCAGAAAGATTTGTCATATGTGGAACAACCTGTCAAAATACTCGACTGGCAAGAGAAGAGTCTTAGAAATAAGTCAGTAAAGATAGTGAAAGTGCTTTAGAGGAATCCCAAAGTCGAAGAATCGACATGGGAATTAGAGTCAGAAATGCGAGTCCGATATCCTTACTTATTTCCTTAGATTCTGAGGACTGAATCCTCTATGGGGAAGAGGATGTCATAACCGGTATTTCATTTATCCTTTAATTGATATATATATATACTAATTGAGTTAAACAAAAATGTTGTCAATATTTGTTTGTATGATTAGATTAGGCTAAATAATTATGTGATATTATTTAGAATTTTAGAAAATAAGAAATACATTATTTGCTATATATGTAGGTTATAAAATGCATTTTATTATTTAAGAAAATCGTTTATAAAATTATTTTTATTAATAAATTTCGAATTTGATCTTATTAAATTCCTAAAATTCTAAGCTATTTTACGGTGCTACTCTTGTAATTTATAGATTCGTAGTTTTATTTCCAAAATTTATTCTTTGTATTTAAATAGATTAATGATTAGTAGATTACCAATAAAACCTTGCATGCAACTTCCACTCAATAGAAGAGAAGGGCATTGTTGACATTTCCAACCCCACTAGCACTACTTTTACTAAACTAATTACCCGTATAACCTTGCATGCAATTCTTGATAGTTAAATGAGAGGTACAAAGAGGTAATTACCTACTCCACTACCCAATTTCACAACAAAAAAAATGATCAAAAGTGTGATCATTCTCCACTTGCACACACCACCCTCGCTCCCCCCCCCCCTCTCTCCTTTCTCTCTCGGCCGAAGCCCCACCCTCACCCCTTGTCCATTTTTTCATCCATTCTTCAAGTTACCTACAAAAATCACTCCCTGGAACCATAAATCTTTGGTTAGTGAGTAAATTATGTGATACAAGTACTTGGTTGTAGCTTGTATGTTGAAGTTAAGGTGAGCCTAAAGATGAAGACCTTGATTCTTATGAATTTAAGGTCCAAATCATAAGGAAAAATTGTCAAGATTGGAAATGGTTAATGGTAAAGTATTTTCACTCCCATGATACCATTTCACTCCCTCCATTCGGCAATTACTCCTTTGGACCCGAATGGAATGAGTTTGGTTGATCAAAAATTTATTTTGAAATGTTATATGATGTGAGCATGCTTTAAGTGAACTTGTTATGTGTTGCATGTTGTTCAAAGCCAAGTTTTGTTTTGAACCACCTACTTTAAAACCCTTGCATGTCATGGAATAGTTTAGATATTATGTTGATAGTGGTTGCATGTTAGTTTGATACATAAAAACTTGTAGTACTAGGGATACATGTTGAAAACTAGACTATGTGCTTGATTTTTTATCTTAAATTGATTGCATCCAATTGATTATGATTTATTTCAATAAACTTGAGTATGCCATGTTGTCAATAAAGTTAAATCCAGTAGATATTATGCTTTTAAACTTGGATTTATGAAGCAAAATTATATTGTATTTTCGAAAGCAATGACCTAGTGCTAATATGCTTAACATGACTTCTTGTCATTCAATTTTTGTGGTTATTTTTAGAGTATTTTATGAGCTTATTTGATAGTTAATATAGAGCTTAAGTGTGTCATGATATTATGTCTTTAATGATCTCATAAGGTTTTGGTTTTATTCGAATGAGGGAGTTAACGTGGAAGGAGTTGGAATAGATTTTCAAAATTTTTCCAGATTTGAGGTTTGGTTTGTGAGTGAGAAATGAGTGGCCACATGTTAGGCATTGGGAGTCTCAAGCTACCAGGGGTTAGGACTTGACCTATAGTCGATCCCAGAAGTTTTAAATATGGGAAATCAACCCATCTAGTTAGGTGCACAAGTCAAAACATGAATTCTGCCATAACAGGGACAGTTTGAGTTAGGAGCAAGTTTGAGCTTAGAAAGTGATGTCATCGGTAGGCCCTCATTAGGACTCAATTAGCACTGATATAAGGGAGTATGTGGGAGGTTTAAAATCCATAGTTTTGGAGTTTAGATTTAAAACCAAGGATATGAAGTAATAACAAAACAGAGCAGTTTGAGTGTCACTAGAACAGGGGAGAGTCAACATTGAGAGAAGGCCTAGGGAGGCCTAGATAGGCCTTGGTGTCATTACAAATGAATAAGTTATATTTATTTTCTGATATTCCAGTGTATTAATTTGAATGGCAAACTTTGAGTTGAAGGGGGATCAATGACACTAAGCACCATTCGATGTCACCTAGGTGTTGCACTTACGAACATTTTGACTTTACACTTAGTTTTTGAGTTCTTAGAGGTAAGGCATGAGTTGACCATTGAGTTTGTATGATTGTTAGAGGTCAGTAGGAAGTTAGGCCATGGTTGTGGTCAAGTGAAATGAGATTTTCTAGTTAGGACACTTCGAATTTGGAGAGATAGTTGGGTTGCACTAGACTAGTTAACCACTTCGAGTCATTTATGTTGGTGGAGTGAGATCATTTAATACTTAATAGTGCACTATGATTTAAATAATATATTATATGACTAAATGTGTTATGTGATCCTAAATGACTACTTGGGACATGATGCTATAATGTGTATACTAAGAGTCGAACGTGTAAATAGGCCTAAGTGCCACTATGATTCGAATCTTCTAAAACTAGGATGGATTTTGTAAGAATGTATCATGATGAGATTTAATATTATTGTGTAAGATCAAGAGAAGATAGTAAGCTTGTTTTTAAATTCGAGTAGTGCTCCCGGTTGCTTCCACGATCAAGACGAAAGTTAGTCAAGCCTTCCTAAAGCAAGTGTCCTTAAACCCTCTCGAGATATGTTGTGAGTTTATTTTGAACTTTTTAAGATGTATTGCAAGTGTTCCAAACCACTCCTTTGAATTATGATAGCATGCTTGTATAATGATCATTGATATTATTGTCACCATGATATATCGTCACAAATACTCTAATTTTAGATTCAGATATTTCAAATGTTATGCCATGCTTACGATTATTGGAATTGCTTCAAGTCTATTTATGCTCATATAAAAATCATACCCTTATCACTATTTTATTTCAATTTGACCTAGTACCTACCTTTGATTTAAACCACATGTTTTGCCATTCCGAGATACCCTTATAAACTAAAATACTTCAATTGCCTTGATTATGTAACCTGTCTTGATTAAACGCTATTCCATTATACCCCGACACCCCAAGATACCAATAATTCAACTCTTTACATATACCCTTATGATCATACCCAAACTTTGTCACTAGATATATGCCATATATAACCCTCAAAATTTGAGATCTCTATCTTGTTGATTAATGTTATGATTCTTTTTCAATACTTTCTTCCTTGGTTGATAAACCATTGATGTTCATCTTTGAAGACCCTGCTAGTGAGAATTAATTTATTTCTGATAAGAGTTCCATAACTCCAATCCTTGACTGATAATATAAACTCTATTGTTTATTATCCTTGTAAATTTCTCCATGGCATAAGTTTTATAAAAGATAATTGCTCTTCAAATAAAAGAATGTTTTCTTGAGATTGGTGGACTGGACTAAGACGCAAGCCCTTTTTACACTTATTATATTAGGCTTAAAAGATGCCTAGGGATCTCTACATGTAGAAGTGACCTTATATATATAAGTTATAATAGTTGTGGTGTTGGACTGTTCAAACACTGTACCTTTGCGATCTTGGATTTTGTTGTTAATAGCCGTTTGTAATAAATTTATATTTATCAGAAGTATTTTGTTAGTTTTATTTTGGGGCTGTGACATATCGACAAGTCACATATCAAGGTATATCGAGAAGTCCAAAATGACTTGTAGAGAAGTCCAAAATGACTTATAGAGAAGTCTCAGAAATATCGACAAGTCAAATGAAGATGTAGAGAACTAGAGATATCGACAAGTCAATTTTTCATATAGAGATCTCAGAGATATCGATAAGTCGAATGGTGTATATAGAGATCTCAGAGATATCGACAAGTCACTTCTACATGTAGAGATTTCAGAGATATCGACAAGTCATTTCATATATAAAAAACTAGAGACCTCGACAAGTCAAATATGCATATAGAGAACTCAAGATATCGATAAGTCATTATACTTATTGATATGTCACTTCTCTATAGAACAATTGGAGATCTCGATATACTATCTCAAATTCAGAATGCAGATAAGTTCAAGATTCAAGATTATCAGTCATCAAACAATTCACTCACTGAATTGGAAAGTCTACAAAAGCAGCTTGAAGAATACAAGATCAAGGGCCAAGATTCACTGGACAAAGGGTGGTCACGGACCTGCAAGATTCTGCACAAATTTGCTAATACTAGAAAAGGAAATAGACGAGGTTTTTTTAAAAATTGGTTTATTACATTTAGTGCAAGTTTTGTGAACCCGTGTTGCTAGTCTATAAAGCATACACAGGCCCTTAGTTTAGAAGTAACAAACAAATCTAGATTTTTCTTGTATTCTCTCTGCATAGAAGCTGAGTTCTTATTTTCTTAAGAACACAGATTTGTAGCAAGATAAACTTGATTAATAAAATTAAGTGAGTTTTTCATATATTGTATTTTTGTGTGAATTATGTCATAATATCTACATTTCTTAACTATTTTGTTCAAACAAATCCAAACAATTTTAAAATCCAATAAACACATTCACCCCCCTTTGTGTTGCTTTTCTTTGCATTTAATATCTAACAAACGGTATCAGAGCAAAATCTGAAAGTAAATAGATAAAGATCTTGGAAGAATGAGTGATCAAAAGATAAGCAGTATCAAGATACCAGCCGTTGACAAAATTAACTACATACTATGGAAGAAGAAGATGATGCTGTTCATAAGAATAGCCAACCCCATGTACATTCAGATTCTCAACAATGGACCTTTCATTGCTATGGAAAGGGGTCTGAGTCTACTGATGGAGATATGGTCATATAAGCTTATTTGCACATAAAGACCCTGTAACATACACTGAGCCTGAAAAGGAAAAGGTTTTATTGGATAGTGGCTTGCAGTTAATACTGATTGGGTCATTTGACAATGTAATGTACAACAACATTATCAATTGTGACACAGCTAAACAGATTTGGGAGAAAATTGGAATTATGTGTGATGGTACAGAGGAAGTCAGATCAAATCAAAGAAGAATACTTATGTCTCAGTATGAGAGTTTCATGGCTAGACCTAAAGAAGGAATTACTGAAGTTTTTGAAAGATTTAACAAATTGATTAATGACTTGCAACTTCATGATAAGTATTATGAAGGTGAGGAGGTTAACCTAAAATTTTTGCTTACCCTTCCTGACCATCTTGAAAAGAAGATATCCGCTATTAGAGAAGGAATAGACTTAAGCAAAATGACATTGGAGGTCTTATATGGGATTTTGAAAACATATGAGCTTGAGATATTGCAGAAAAAGTCATTGAAGGCAAACCAAGGACATGTGGTTGATGGATTTAGTGCCTTGATGGTCAATGACAGTACAATACTTGAAGATGAACAAGAAGCTCAAACTCCAGTCACTCATGATTTTGAGCAAAAGAACAAGGAGCCCAAGAAATCGGTCATATTGGAGCTAGAAGAGGATGAATATTACACCCTTGATGAACTAGTGAGATGGATCAATCAATGTCTTACCTTGCTAGAAAATTTTCTAACATTAGGGTGAAAAAGTCAAAGTACTTTAAGAGCAAGGGACAAACCTCAAACAGCAATAACAGGAAAGGAAAAACTCAGTACAAGTTAGTTGGGAAAGGTGGCTACAAAACTGGATCTATTGACAGATCAAAAATAAGGCGCTACAATTGTGATGAGTTGGGCCACTTTGCAGCTGAGTGTTGGAAGCCAAAGAAAGTGAATAAGAATAAAGCCTACTTGGAGTTGGAAGCAAATTATGAAGCTCTCTTGAGAAAATAATAGGGAAAGACTTACATAGATGAAGGCAAGAGTTGGGATGACACTGATGAAGATGATGATGATGATGATGAATATGGAAATTATGCACTCATGGCTTTAGAGCAATGAGAATCATCCACATCAAAATCAGAGGTACCAACTCTAACCACAATTGATTTAAATACAAACAAATATAAAGAAACTATTGAAAAGATGAGTGTAAAGATGTTTCACATCTACGCAAGCATGGTGGAAGCTACTGGGAAAGTTAGTAGATTGTCAAAAGTCAATGAGAAGCTTGAGATTGAAAAGCAAGAGTTGGAGATGCAGCTTGTTGTGCTTGAAACAGTCAAGCAAAAAAATGAATATCTAAAAAGCAAGCTCAAGTGTTCAAGTAAAATTGAAGCAGTGCTGAGGGAAAAATTGGAAAAGAATGAAGTAAAATTGAAGTCCTTTAAAAATACATCTCAGCTGATTGGACATTACCATGAGAAAAACAAACCATGTGCTAACATAGCTAGTGGTTTGGACTTTGATTCCTTGGACGGAAACAAAAAAAATGAAGGTGACAAAGGAAAAGAAATTACAGATCAAGATGTCCCAATTGTGCTGAGAGAAGTAAATGCACATTTGTTCAAGGCATGTAAGGTTAATTTCAGTGAGGTTGAGATGGTCATCAAGCAAGAACTTGCAGATGAAGACAGTGAAAAGAAAGATGCAGAAACCACTACTACAAATGAAACTGAAAAGAAACCAATAGTCAATCAAGTTATCAAGACACCAACCAAGGAGGTCAAAACTGAGAATGCTGGAAAAAATAAAAAAACAGGAATGGAAAAATAGGTGTGAACAAGAGCAACAACTATGCTTTTATTGCAGATGCTCCCAGGAAATAGTGTCAAAATGTGGCTCAACAAATCACCTAAGTCACCTTTGTAAAAAGATTGTTAGTGACCCAAAGTTGGGAGCTTGCAAATACAATGATGCATTGGCTGAAGATTCCTATTCACTCTGTAATAAGTTTGGCTGCATTCCTTGCAATATGAAGGTTATGACAAGCTGTCATAAATTGATAAACGAATTCAAGAAGGTTAATCTTGGATCTGAAATTAAAAGGGAAAATGTTGATCAAACCATGAATGCTGTTTTTTTTAAAATTCAAATTCTATTTCTGCAACTTCTATGAAGAAAGAATAAAGTGCCCAACACTGCTTGGGTAGCTAAACACACTTAATCCTCATTATGTGCAGGGAAAGATGAAGAGAGTCATATGGATCATTGACAGTAGATTCTTCATACATATGACAGGTGATAAGGCCTTGCTATCATAATTTTAGGAGATGGTTGGCCCATTGGTGACTTTTGGAGACAACAACAAAGGATTCAAAATGGGATATGGCAAGCTAATTTCAAGAAATGTTATCATAGATGATGCAACACTAGTTGCTGGACTAGAAGTAAATCTTCTAAGTGTCAGCCAATTTACTGACAAGGGATTCAAGGTGAATTTTGAAAAAGAATACTACTCAGTTATCAACAAGAAGACTGGTGAAATTTCTATGAAAGGAGTAAGAAAAGGAAGCTTGTTTGTTAAAATCTAAATTTATCAATTAAGGATGGAATTTTCTGCTTCTATACCGATGCATCCATTGAGCAAAGCAAGTTGTGGCACAAGAAACTCTCTCACCTGAATTACAAAGCAATTAATACCTTGGTGAAAAAGGAATTAGAGAGAGACATGCCAAATTTGGAATTTGCTCAAGATGAAGTTTGTGAGGCTTGTCAGAGAGGAAAAATGAAGAGGTCCAGTCACAAGAGCAAAACTGTGAATCCCATAAGTGCACGATGGTAACTTGTTCACATAGACCTGTTTAGACCAGTTAATTTCTTATCTATTTCTAGAAAGAAATATGCACTGGTGATGGTGGATGACTACTCAAGATATATGTAATATCTGGGATATCGCGTGTAATTATTTTTATCAATAAATAATTATTATGTGAATTTTGGTGAATTATCTATTGATTGATAATAATATTTAGATATTTATATGTGACAGGATATGGGTATGTTAATTCAAATATGTCCAGAATAAAATATAGATAAGTGTGGTATTTTTCTGATAATTTTTGGAATGTTATATGACTTTATATTAATTTATGAATTTATTAATTATTTTTTGAATAATTACAAAATCATTTTATAAAGTCGGGAATCGTCCAACCTCAACCTTTTTTACGTTTTTACAACCCGAAACTCGTCCGAAAACTCCTTCCTAACCCAATTTAGTAATTCCGGACATTTTTTACTGTTTTGAATTTTTTGATCCGGATTACGGTTTGACCCGTACGCGTCCCAGCATACAATTTTCGATATAATAATTATTTCGATATATCAACAAAACCCGTATTCTCGAAAGACGGGATAATATTATATTATTTCCATATAAAGTGTTTTATAAAAAGCCCGGTTGAGATAATTATCCAATACGGGTATTAAATCAGATCATTTTTTGCAGTTACTTAGCTAAGTAACTAATTTATCGATCCAAAATGATCCAACACGAACCAATATTCCATAAATATATATAGCCCTTTTATTATTTCATTTTATTCATAAAATTATAATCGATCAGTAAACATATAAGAAATACAGAGAAAACCCTAAAAATATTACGTTCTTAAGAATCAAACGTACGAACGAAGGCGTTATCGAGCTCCGATTCAAGCGTGCAATACATCAAAACGAAGCTCTCGAAAAACTCTTTCTGAATCAACCATCTATTTGTGTGTAGAAATCACGGTATTTTTCCTTTTTAATTATTTTAATTCGAATTATTTATATATTAAATTAGGAATATTTAGTCTTGATGTTTTTGATGTGATTTGATGGCATTATCATGTAGATCTTTTCTTCCTGATCATTTTGGTATATTATATGTCAAAAATAGAGTTCAATAACATATAGAAATTGATGTTTGATTCTGAAAAACTGAAATTAGGGTTTTGAATGTTTGAATGTCCTTAGTTAGAAATGGGAACTTCTAATTGATTGATTCTGGGTATGATTAGCTAGTGCTAACTTGTAGATCGTGTCATGAGAAGCCCAATTATGCAAATAAATCAGAAAAAGGAGGTCAGAATTGACCCGCCGGAAAACCTTCGAACTCGCCGGCGTTACTGGCGAGTTCGTCAGGAAATTTGTTCCTGAGGTTATTAACGATAGTAAAGTACCGTCTGGCGATCCTCTGTTGATCAAGAATTGATTGGCATCAAGGTTGATATGAAATGATTCATGAATGGTCATGAATTTGGCTCGCTGGATTTTTCTCTGGTGGCCGTGTTCTGGGTTTGGGTTCCGGGTTGAACAAGTTCTTCGTAACCCGTTTAGCTGACCCATTTGACACGGTTTTGATCCTCTGAAACTCTATTTCCAACTCTGAATTCTGTTTCTGAATTTGTTTTATATAAAAATTATTTTGAAATTCTGTTTTATTCTAAAAAATTCATTTTTAATTTCTAAAAATCAATATTTAATTCTGGAAAATTATTTTTAAATTGAAATTAAATCTAAATTAATTATTTAACTAATTTTAGTTAATAATTAATTATTTAATTAGTCAATTAATTTAAATAATAATTGATTAGTTAATTTAATTAATTAATAATTAGTTTTAATTGATTCAATAATTAGATTTAATTATTTATTTTTGATTTAAAAATTCCGAAAAAAATAGTTTCGAGCTTTAAAATATTATGTAAAATTATTTTCAAAGCTCGAAAATTATTATAAAATTCTTTTAAAGTTCGATTCGGGTGTTTGGACTCTATTATTTAATTATAAAATAATTTAGAGACCCGTTTTAATTCCCAAAAATGTTCAAAAATTCGTATTAAATACGTGGAAAATTATTTTAACCTCGAATCTTCTTCGAAAAATTATTTTGATCGAATATCTTAAGTGTTACATGTTAAATGTGATCTGATTGATGCATAATATGACTGCATGTGCATTGTTTGACTATTTTATTCATAACTTTCAATCTGTACGTCGAATTTGGGTGAAACGAAGGGTAGTTAGAAGCTTGTAACGAGTAGAACGAAATGAGGATGAATATTGATAAGTACATATGATGTTTAACAGAGGAAGCGAGACGTAGAAAGGGAAAGCAAGTGGTTATTGAGTGAAAACGAGTAGACAAGTACAAGTAGAATAAAAGCAAGTTGATAAGGAATGTGTTTATGCTCTTCCTTGTAATATAATTGCAAGTATTCCTAATGGTTCTTGTTTTATATTGCAAGTACTTTGAATTAATTAACCCAAACCCTGATTCTTATTGATCTTGAGCCATAAGCCCAATTCTTCATAAATCATTGATTGTTGAATTCTCAGATACAAACCACACATATACGATACTACTCCACAAATACATATTTACCACATACTGATTCTGGATATGAGATTGCTTAACATACAACCCTTATATCTTGTACAACAGAAGACCAATTCTTGTAACTCTTGAACCCTTAGGTCTTCTGCTTTCTGATTATTTCCTTGATTGAAACCCAACCTTTATGATTTCCTTGTTATTTCAAAGAATTACAGATCATCCTATGCTTCAAGATAAATGTTGTTAATGATTCAACTATTGCTTACATTGCTTTTCATATTGTGAATCTAGAATTGGATTGTTTTTAAATATGGACCAGATTTGTGGTCGGACCAGATTCGTGGTCATAATAGGCCAATGTGTTCCTTGGATCTAGTATATAGAGCAAAGCTGGGAGCCTTGCTCGGGGTTAGTGCGTGACTGATCAGCAGCCTAACCTTGATTTTTAAAATAAAAGTGAATATTCAATTCTAATCATTGCTTATTAGTAAACTTTATTCCTTATATCATCTCAATTGATCATTGTTAATCTCAGTGACTGTCATTGTGACTTGCTGAGCTAGTTAGCTCACTCTTGCAAATCTGTTTATATTCTTTTCCAGTGAATAAGAAAACTGGTGGTAGCGAGGATTCCCAGACAAGTGTGCGAGCTAGGTATCCAGGTTGAGATGGAATAAGCTAGCAGATGATGTGTGGCTTAGTTTGTGTTGATAGTTTGTAATAAAGTTTACTTTGGTTGTAAGATAAATAAACTGATATTTGCAACATTTATAATATAAATAAGGTGATGGCTTGTGGGCATACTTTAAATTGCGTCGATCGTTAGATTATGGTAAGTAGGGTCATTGCATATATATTATTATATTCATAAACAGGTTTAAATATGGTGTGTGTGTGTGTGTGTTGTGGACCCCAAACTTCTGACTCGAGTTTGGAGGGCGTTATAGGTGTGGTATCAGAGCTACGGTTTAAAGTCACTTCCACAAGCCTAGATTATCGGGAATGGGTAGAGGGTTAAGATTAGTATTAGAAAATAAAGAAATAGAGCGTCGAGAGGTTGAGTGTGACTAAATAGTAGGTTTTAGTATGATTCGTGACGAGATTTGAGATTCTTATCTAGTAGCGTAATTTTTAGATAGCAGCGATGGCAGATTCCTTTATTTCAATATTATCTGATCACTCGAAGCCTTCAGTTGGAGGACCGTCATCTGATCTACGTTCTACTCTTTCACCGGTGTCAGCCATAATACCTGTTGTGACGGTTGCACCAATGTGAACTATTCTACCTCCGAGTGTGAGACCACCTATTCAAGGACCTCTACCTGCTGATTCTGACTCAATTGGACATTCGGCTGCAGGTGCGTCTTAGGATTTTGTTGATCCCATTATAAATCAGATTCTCTCCTTCCCTATTTGTGAATTTTTCTATCTAAACATTGTTTCTTTCCTTGGTGATTCTATCGAACGATTGGGGCAAACAATGCATATACGTTGACTATTTGACTGTGTGACAAAAGGGTCTGGTGGGATGCCACCGAATTATGTGTTATGAACTATGCGGTACTAAGACTGGCCATCTTATGTACTTGTATGGTTGCTCTCATTTATACCTACATCTTCTTCACTATTGTAACGACTGGGAATTTCGCGACGTAACTAAATGAATAAAGTATGATTTTTGTGGAGTGATTATAAATTATGTGATTAAGTGATGGTTAATTGTCTTTATTGTATATTAGTATCTGGGAGCGTAGATAGATGTGTTCCAATTTAAAGAGTCGACTTAGGGGTTAAGCTGTATTATCGGGCCGTCAGGTAGAACGGAACCCGTCTTAAAAAGGGATTAAGGTGTTTAAATATGAAATATGTGTGTTTATGTGACAAGGAATGTTTGAGTAAGTATTACGTTCTAGTGACGTGTCAGTTGGTAAAGATAATTGTGAAGCGTAATCGAAAAGCTGAGCATCGGGCCGTCAGGAAGAACGTGACCCGGTACGCGAAAAGAGGAATAATAATTAAAAGTGGAAATTGTAAGGTCAATTATGAGCTGTGATGTGTGGATATGTATGTGCTTGTTTTCCTGTATGCATGAGTACGTGATCTGTTAATTGTAAATGGATATAAGGGATTTATTTGGATTAAAATAAGGTTTATTGAACCTTTATACATTTTTATAAAATTATTCGAGAATGGTCAAGGCATGAAAATTGTTTTTTGTCTTCAAAATAGTCCCAGAGAGTTTCTAAAAGTGATAAATGGATTTTTTTCGTGATCGTTGCATTTTAAAATGATTTTATGGAGCTAAAATGCCATTTGCAGCATAATCTTATAAAATCTGTATATAATCAACCGTTCGCTCCAAAATTATTCCGAAAATATGGCTGAAAAGCTAATTCTAAGATCTACATTCTAAAATTTTTATTCGTTTCATTCTTATCTTTTTCGAGAGAGCTATTACTTGATTAAATTCATTTTGGATTGAAAATTAAGAGAGAAAAGAAAAAGAAATGTAAAAGTGTGGTACAATGACCACACTACCCTCCAAGTCAATATAAATACTCCCTTCCCCCTCCCCTTTTCTTTCTCTTCACCCCGGCCACTCTCTTTTCTCTCTCACATTCTCTCATTTCTTTCTTTCTTTTTTCTCTCTCACTCTCGAAGTCTCTCTCTCTCTTTTCCTCTTGGTAAATCTCTCTTCTTCACTTACTTTTTATGGATTCTTCCATAAACCTTCATCCTTGTTCCATATATGAGCTTTGATTCACTTGCATGTGTGGTTTGGTACTTGCATGCGAGTGTGTGTGTTTAAGTTTGGTTTTGCCGAGTTCTTGTTTTATAGAATCAAGATGTAAATTTGATTGTTTCATGAATGGAAATGACTTGTTAATGTGTATTCTTAGAAGTAAATAAGAAATTTGACTAGTTGATGATTTAAAGTATCGAAATAGAAGTTGCATGTATTGTTTTGCTTGAAAACTGAATGGTTTTTATTTATTAAGTTGATATTATGATGAAAATGATTTGTTGATTGATTGATTATAGATATTCTTGAATAAGTGGACTAAGATATGGTTTAAGAACTCCAAATGATGCATGCATGTCTTGATTAATGGAAAATTTGGGTGTTCTTGCTTGATTTTAAGGGATTAAAGTTGATTTATGTGTTAAACAAACTATACTTGTAATTCCGGTTTGATTCTAGAAAGTGCATGTCAAATTTATCCATGCATGTGTGTTTCTTTTGAAAAATCCGAATGGATCTTATGGTTAAAAGAAGGTTAAATTGTTTTTGTGAGTTTTGTGCTAATTGCATTAGTTACTAGCAAGAATCGACATGAGAATTTGGATGCATGTTAAGGTATAGCTTTTTATATAAGCGTTCAAGTTAGAAATGAGTTAAAGAGAATAAGAGTTGGGTTGATCTTAAGTTTGTATGCAATTTTGATATTTGCATGTCAATGTTTGATTCTTGGATTGTGATTTGTGGTTATAACCGAATGAAATATAGGTATAAAAGGGATTGATTTGATGCTAAGTGAATGCATGTGTGATTTTTAGAAATTATGTGATTTATGTGTGAGTTATGGATCGAATTGAATGATGAAAAGGGAAGAATTAAATAGTCATGATATAAGACTATATAAGTGATATAATAACTCAAGTAAAGAGTTAAAAATGCAAGGATTAAATGCTATATATCGTATTCACATCGTAATGCGTGATTCGAAGTCTATATGGTTAAAAGTATACGAGTTATGGTATAGACATGTTGTGTGATTGTAATTGAGTATATATGCTCTTAGGATATTGCGATTAAAGGAAATGTTAAGCACTCTGGGAATGTCAAGTGGGAATCTAATTAAGGTTTTGGTTTGTGATTGTAGATTCGGAGTGTGAGGGCATTCAGGCTAGGAAAGGGAAAAGTATACTAGGTGGCAGTAGTTCAACCTTTATGAATCAGGAAAGCGAATTCAGGCAAGTAACTCTACTTACTTGTGTAAATGGTTATAAAGAGGATATTGTTCATGCCATGTAGAGTATTAAACTGTTAAAGTAATGTACCCCTGTTATTGATTCTTGAGATACCATGTCATTGATCTTGTGAATTTGTTAGTAATAATCTTATTGATTCAACCCTTTGGTAACCCTTTTTCCTATTCTGATTACTTGTTATACCATGAACTGTTGTAAACCCTATAAGTACCTTTACGAACCCCTTGTAATGATCCTTCATTCCTTTGTTTACCTTATTCCCTGATGATCCTTGAAATAGTTTTTGATTCCCTAACTTGAGTACCTTGTTATCGTTTGATCAAGATCCCTAGAATTGAACCTTGCTTATCCTTGATTCATTTCCTTAACTTTGAATTCTTGAAATTGAACTTAAGAATAAGTTTCGACTTGAAAGAGTCTGAATGATTTCATATTCTTGGTATTAATAAAATGCATTTAGTAAAACCCTTCTTTTTCCAACACAAGGTTTTCCAAACAAATTACTGATGGATTGGATTGAGACGTAAGAGACTAGTGGGACTAGTCCAGTCATGTTAAGAGGCTAGCGGGGCTAGTCCAGTTTAAGGCTGAAATTATGCCATTGGTACCTTAAAGACCGGATGGAGGTCGATACGGGCTGATCACCTGTATTATTATGAATTGAATAGTTGAAGTAGTCCAATCAAGGGTTCCATAACTATTTTAAAAAGGAATTGAATTTCCTATCCAGTAATTGATTCTTTGAAAATGAAAAAGGTTTATATTGTTTTGAGAAGAGTTGATTGTGATATTATGAAGCTTACAGCTTGTGAACCCTAATTTTTGATTCTGTTGATCATATAATTGATTCACAATGATTGAAAAGATTATCACTTTCCATTTGAAAGATCATTTGTGATCCTATTAATGATTTGTGATGAATGTCGACTTTCACCCTATCTTGAGCCTTGTTCCCTGAAAGCCCAAAGTTTTTCTTCATAACCCCTTCATTGCCCAAAAGACAGAAATTTGCCACCTAGATATGTTAAAGTAGAATGCCTAGAAAAGTGAAATGGTTTATTGTGGATTTCATATCTTAGAACTGTTATATAGTTACTTGCTGAGTTTTATACTCATATGTTTTATTTAATCTAACCATGGAAGTTAAGCAAGAAGATGGTCAGGCTTAGGCGCACTGCTCGTAAGAGTATACCTGGTGGTCGCTACCGTGTTGAGGGCTTCCGGTTGCCAGAGCAGGTAGTACAGGTTTTGAGTGAGCAAGCGCTTAGCCGAAAAGTTGTTAAGATACAATGGGTTATCTGTCGGTTCCAAGTCGGGATCGACTATGTATATTTGGTTTTATTTTGGGTTGTAAATTATATTCTATGGTTGGTAGTTGTAATCTTATCTCATACTTTATCCAGTTCGATCCTGTTAGTAGCTAATCGGGGTTTATGCTTATTTAATTCTTAGATTAGAGGTGTGTGGTTCCTCATTTTCTAACCCCGAGATTGAGGGCGTCACAAGTTGGTATCAAGGCTACAGGATCTAGTCCCTGACACAAGTTAGGAATAAAAGGGTATTTTGGGAATGTATATCTATATCGCGAGAGAGTTCGACTCATATAGAGTTGAGTTAGAATATTAGGTATAGTCTAAGTAAAGTGTTTATAAGCTAAAGTGGTGACTAGAGTTAGGGTGTGAGTTATCTGGAAGCTTTATTTAACCCTAATGTTGTTTCTTGGTTGTTGTTTTGTGTTTTCTCTCAGGATCCTAGTAGTGGTAGTGATTTCGATTCAGAGGTTAGTTTGACCGGTACCCAGTGGACCCCATTCCACCCTCTTTAGAGGAACCTGTGTATGTTAGTTCAGACCCAGAGGAGGATCCATCTGAGAGTAGTGAGATCCCTATGCAGATATAACCATTGAGGCCAAGAGTCAGAGACCCCTTCCCCTGAGCTAGAGTCTGAGATGCCTAAGATTGTGCCTGTCAGTGTTGGTGGCAAGTTAGCCCAAGATCGAGACTTTGTGTACTCCCGTATTCCTGAGTTGGGAGCTTTGGTGGATAGGCTAGCTCGAGAGTCTAGGAAGAGCTCTTTAGTTATGGATGATGAGTTAAGAGTTCAGATTAAGATGGTGGAGCAGGTTGCCCGGAGGAGATTGGATGAGGGACCATCCACTAGTGATGATGATGCTGAGGCCTGAAGGCTGCATAAGATCATTCGCTGGATGTTGGTTGTGTTGAGAAAGATTCTGGATGATTAGATGCTAGTGTTGGTCAGGAGGGACTTTTGGTGGAGCCCGTAGTTGTTATTTTCAGCGCCGGTAGGCTTTGGGATATTTGGTCAAATGCCGGGATCCCTTTTTTATTTGTTGTATTGTATCTCGGAACCTTGTAGTATTAGTTGATAGAAGTTAGGGGTAGATAGGGGGATGTTTTCCAGTTTTTCCTCTGTTTAACCCTGTTATAGTATTGTACCTATTTCCAGAACTTATGATAATTAGACTTTTTTTATGTACCCTTGGTTTGATGAATCAAATATATATCTTGCTTCCTATTGTGCACCCTGGAAAAACCTTTATAAACTGTTTTGTGTACCATGTTTTATACAACAGTGTTTAAAATTTCGTAAAATTCTACCCTGTGCCATGAGAATTATAGTAATAAGATTATATAGTAATAAGATTGCATGTGCAAATTTGGGTAAAGCTTAAAATCCGTAAAAGAGATTTCGTAATAAATGTTGTTATATATATGCCATGTTATCGTATTGCTAAATAATTGCTCAATCAGGTTTGTAAGAAATGGCCAACTTACCAGATCACCAAGAAGAAGAAATCCAAACCCAAGACCCAGAAGTGAATCCAGAAACCACCATGATGAGCAGACTTGCTCAGCTTTTGCAACAACCCGTAGCCCCTAAAGTTGGAAATTTCAAACACTTTCAATCCATCCATCCTCCAGAGTTTTTAGGTTTTCTAGACCCGATAAAAGCTCAGTTGTGGTTAAGAGAAATGGAGAAAGCGTTTGAGTTTGCGGAAGTTAAGGATGACAAGAAAGCTCAATATGTGAGTTATTACCTTAAAGATGAAGCGAGTTTCTGGTTGGAATCTTCGAAGGCGTTGCTGGAAGGAAAGGACTTATCGTGGGAGAAGTTTACTGAAATGTTTCTGGAGAAGTATTTGCCAATTTATATGCAAGATCAATTGGAGATGAAGTTTTTGGACCTTAGGAAAGAAGATATGTCGGTAGCGGAATATGAGGTGAAATTTTCGGAGTTGTCTAGATTCGTACCTGAGTATGTAAATACAGAGGCAATGAAGGCCAAAAGGTTCCAACAGGGACTTAGGTCGTGGATTAGAAGTCAAGTGGCATTGTTGGAGATTAAGAATTATGACGCCTTAGTGTAGAAGGCAATGATAGTGGAAGGAGAGTGTGAAGCTGCAAAAAGAGAAAATGAAGGTAGGAAAAGGAAGTTTGAAAGCTCGGAGCAAGAGCAAGGAGCTTCAAAGTTTAGAGGAAAGTTTGGTAAGAATGGTGGAGCTCAGAACCAAAAGTTTCAAAAGTTTAAACCCGGTAACGGAGCTCAGAAGAACCATTTCCAGAAAGTAGGACAACCGGGAAAGGATAATAGACCTCAGATTCAAGAGTGCAAGGTTTATGAGAAGAGACACCTGGAAAGGTGTAACAAGTTGGATGTGACTTGTTTCAAGTGCAATCAGAAAGGGCATTACTCATCAGAGTGCCCAAATGGAGCAAAGAAGCCTGACTTAGCTTGTTTTAAATGTGGAAAGGTGGGCCATATGGCCAGAAACTGTAAGGAGCCTATTCAGAAGGCCAATGTTCTTAGGATTGGTGGACCTCCGCCTCTCCCAGCACCAACAGCTCAACAAAGAGCTAGAACCTTCAATATGTCAATAAAAGATGCGGTGTAAGATGTGGATGTGGTGGAAGGTATGGTCGTTATAAACTCAGTAGAAGTAAAAGTATTGATGGATTCTGGAGCAACTAGATCTTTTATTTCTGAAAGTATTCTTGATAGACTTAATTGTGTTGCGTACCCTCTAGAACCTAACTTGATTATAGAGGTAGCAAATCAAGATAAAGTCATTGTTAATAAAGTTTGTCCCGATTGTGTTATGGTTATAGAAGGTCGGCACTTTCCTGCTGCCTTAATTCCTTTTAAGTTAGGAGAATTCGATTTTATATTAGGAATGGATTGGTTGTCAAACCACGAGGCGCAAATAGAGTGTAAAAGTAAGAAGGTGAAGTTAAAGACCAAGGATGGTGATGAAGTGATATTCAAAGGGAAAAGACAAGAGAAGAAATTTTTAACGATGATTGAGATGAAGAAATTATTACGTCAAGGATGCGAAGTTTATTTGGCTCATGTTAAGGATGTGGAGAAAGAATTCGTAAGGATTGAAGATATTCCTGTAGTAAGAGATTTTCCTAATGTGTTTCAAGATGAATTACTTGGACTACCTCCAGATAGAGAGATCGAGTTTATGATTGATTTGGCTCCTGGAACGGAACCAGTATCGAAAGCTCTCTATCGTATGGCGCCAGTCTAGATGAAGGAATTGGCAGCACAACTGCAAGAGTTGTTGGATAAAGGATTGATTCGCCCGAGTGTATCCCCGTGGGGTGCACCAGTGTTGTTTGTAAAGAAGAAGGATGGAAGTATGAGATTGTGCATTGATTATCGTGAATTAAATAATTTGACGATTAAGAATAAGCACCCTCTACCGTGAATCGCTGACTTGTTTGATCAGCTAAAAGGAGCTTCGTGTTTCTCCAAGATTGATTTTAGATCTAGGTATCATCAGCTAAAGATTAAAGCGGAGGATATACCCAAGACGGCGTTTCAAACGAGATATGGACACTACGAGTTTTTGGTAATGACATTTGGTTTGACGAACGCGCCAGCCGCATTTATGGATCTTATGAACAGTGTGTTAAAGCAATATCTGGATAAGTTTGTTATAGTGTTTATTGATGATATATTGATATATTCCAAGACAGAAGAAGATCATGAGGAGCATTTAAGGATTTCCTTGGAAATTTTGAGAAAATAAAGGTTGTATGCCAAGTTTTTGAAGTGTGAGTTTTGGCTAAAGGAAGTACAATTTCTTGGACATGTAGTTAATAAGAAATGAATAAAAGTAGATCTAGCCAAAATAGAAGCTGTGATGAATTGGGAAAGACTCAAGACTCCTACGGAGGTCAGAAGTTTGCTGGGATTAGCCGGATACTATAGAAGGTTTGTGCAAGATTTCTCTAAGATTGTTGTTCCACTGACTAAGTTGACAAGGAAGAACGAGAAGTTTGTGTGGACAGATAAGTGAGAGGAAAGCTTTCAAGAATTGAAAAAGAGATTGGGTAATCGCCCTAGTGTTGGTGCTACCAGATGTAAAAAGAGAATTTGTGATTTTTAGCGATGCTTCGTATAGAGGACTTAGATGTGTGTTAATGCAACAGGGGAAGGTAATAGCATATGTGTCCAGGCAACTCAAGCCGCATGAACAGAAGTATCCCACACATGATTTAGAATTGGAAGCAATTGTGTTTATATGTACGGGGAAAAGTGCGAGATCTATACGGATCACAAGAGTTTAAATTATATTTTCACTCAGAAGGAGTTGAATATGAGACATAGGAGGTGGTTAGAATTGATCAAAGATTATGACTGTGCAATAAATTATCATCCTGGAAAGGCGAATGTGGTAGCAGATGCTTTAAGTCACAAGGAAAGATTGAATATGTTAATGTCATCAGAGGAATTGATCAACGATTTCAAAAAGATGGAAATTAAAGTGCAGACTCTAGAAGATGGAGGTGAAGCAATGTATGATATGTCATTTCAACCTGAAATTTTGGAAAAGATCCGATGTTGTCAAGAGCAAGTAATGAACCGTGAGAAAGATAAGCTGTCGGGAGAAGAAATCAAAGCTCAAAAGGATGAAAGAGGAATATATCGTGTTAACTCACGTATTTGGATACGTAATGTTGTGGAGCTAAAGCATGAAATTTTGCAAGAGGCGCATAACTCGAGATTTTCGATTCACCCTGGAAGTACGAAAATGTACAAGGATTTAAAAGAGAGTTATTGTTGGCCAAACATGAAAAAGGAAATTGTGGAATGGATAAGTAAGTGTTATACGTGTCAAAGAGTAAAGGCAGAACATCAGAGACCAAGTGGATTGCTTCAACCACTGGACATACCAGAATGGAAATGGGAACATATCGCAATAGATTTCCGGTAGGATTACCAAAGACCAAGTCTAATCACGATGCAATTTGGGTGGTAATCGATCGACTGACGAAATCAGCGCATTTCTTGCCGATTAACGAAAGGTTTTCGTTAGAAAAGTTGGTCAAATTGTATTTGGATGAGATTGTGATGCGTCACGGAGTTCCGGTATCTATCGTGTCTGATAGAGACCCGAGGTTTAACTCGAGATTTTGGCGACAATTTCATGATCATTTGGGAACTAAGCTGAAAATGAGTATGGCATATCATCCGCAGACCGATGGACAAAGTGAAAGGACAATATAGATGATCGAGGACATGTGGCGAACCTGTGCATTAGATTTCAAAGGAAATTGGGATGATCATTTGCCATTGATTAAGTTTTCCTACAACAATAGTTATCACGCAAGTATTGGCATGCCGCCTTATGAAGCGTTATATGGAAGAAAGTGCAGATCCCGTAAATATTGGGATGAAGTTGGTGAGCGCAAATTAATTGGCCCAGAGCTAGTTCAACAAACGAAAGAAAAGGTGGAAATGATTCGAAAAAGATTAATTGCTGCTCAAGATCGACAAACGAAGTATGCGAATCGAGAACGAAAAGATGTGCAATTCGAGCCTGGAGACAAAGTCTTGTTAAAGATATCTCCTTGGAAAGGTTTAACCAGGTTTAGAAAGAAATGGAAGTTGAGTCCTAGGTTTATTGGACCATTCGAAGTACTGCGACAAGTTGGAAAAGTGGCCTATGAATTAGCGCTGCCTCCGCAAATGCAACATCTTCACAATGTATTCCACGTATCTCTTCTAAAGAAGTATACTGTTAATGTAAGCAATGTGATCGAATTGGAACCAGTGGAAATCCAACCAGATTTGTCTTATGTGAAGAAACCAGTTCGAATCCTAGATCGGAAAGAGAGGACGCTTAGAAATAAAGTTGTACCTCTAGTTAGAGTGTTGTGGAGAAATCCATTAGTGGAAGAGTCAACTTGGGAATTAGAAAGCGAAATGCAAGAAAAGTATCCCCATCTATTTGCTTAGACTAGATTCTGGGGACACAATCCTTTTAAGGGGGTAGATTGTAACGACTAGGAATTTCACGACGTAATTAAATGAATAAAGTATGATTTCTGTGGAGTGATTATAAATTACATGATTAAGTGATGGTTAATTGTCTTTATTGTATATTAGTCTCTGGGAGCGTAGATAGATGCGTTCTAATTTAAAGAGTCAGCTTAGGGGTTAAGCTGTGTTGTCGGGCCGTCAGGTAGAACGGAACTCGTCTTAAAAAGGGATTAAGGTGTTTAAATATGAAATATGTGTGTTTATGTGAAAAGGAATGTTTGATTAAGTATTACGTTCTAATGACGTGCCGGTTGGTAAAGATAATTGTGAAGCGTAACTAAAACGCTGACCGTCGGGCCGTCAGGCAGAACGTGACCCGGTACGCGAAAAGAGAAATAATATTAAAAGTGGATATTGTAAGGTCAATTATGAGCTGTGATGTGTGGATATGTATGTGCTTGCTTGCCTGTATGCATGAGTACGTGATCTGTTAATTTTAAATGGATATAAGGGATTTATTTGGATTAAAATAAGGTTTATTGAACCTTTATACATTTTTTATAAAATTATTCGAGAATTGTCAAGGCATGAAAATTGTTTTGTTGTCTTCAAAATAGTCCCAGAGACTTTCTAAAAGTGATAAATGGATTTTTTGTGATCATTGCATTTTAAAATGATTTTATAGAGCTAAAATGTTATTTGCAGCATAATCTTGTAAAACCCGTATTTAATCAACCGTTCGCTCAAAAATTATTCTGAAAAAATGGCTGAAAAGCTAATTTCGAGATCTACATTCTAAAATTTTTATTCACTTCATTCTCATCTTTTCCGAGAGAGCTATTACTTGATTAAATTCGATTTGGATTAAAAATTAAGAGAGAAAAGAAAAAGAAATGTAGAAGCGTGGTACAATGACCACACTACCCTCCAAATCAATATAAATACTCCCTTCCCTCCCCCTTTTCTTTCTCTTCACCCCGGACACTCTCTCTTTTCTCTCACATTCTCTCATTTCTCTCTTTCTTTTTTCTCTCTCACTCTCGAAGTCTATCTCTCTCTTTTCCTCTTGGTACATCTCTCTTCTTCACTTAATTTTTATGGATTCTTCCATAAAACTTCATCCTTCTTCCATATATGAGCTTTGATTCACTTGCATGTGTGGTTTGGTACTTGCATGCGACTGTGTATGTGTGTTTAAGTTCGGTATTGCCGAGTTCTTATTTTATAGAATCAAGATGATGTGATTTTGTGATGAATATGTCTTGCATTTGTTTGTTGTTGTGATTTTTAAGGGAAATCGGGGGTTTTGTGGTTGGACACCCTCGAATGAGGGCACCACCGTGAAGCCACCGCCACTGGTGATGAACTCCAGTGAACCGGTGGTGAGTGATGATGTTATTACTGAGCTCTACTAATCATAAAACCTATTTTCAAAGTTTACATGTGGTGATTTCATAAAAACCCGAATGGGTCCTTGATTTTGTATAACGACTCGTGTATTTTAGAATTATTTAAATATGTGATTATAGAAATTATTAAATAAATAAAATATGTGTAATGGTTTTGACTGCTATGTGTTGTTTGATTATTATCTATGTGTGATTTATGGTGTACTGGGTTGTCTCTCAAATCATTTTTCTGGTTCTATAATTACAATAATTATTTTTAGGAATTTATAAAATTAAGAAATTAATATTTTATTAATTATTTATCTTTAAATTATTTTATGATTGCTTTTATGTGTAAACCCCATATTTAATTCAAGAATTCTTCAAAAATTATGAAACTCATATTTATTGAAGTTTGGAATATTCCGAGAATTTTAAAATTATTTTGGTAATTTTTGGGATTAATTTTACCCGCGCGTTGTTTCGTTTTATCGATAAAAGCGGGTATAAGTGGTATTTCAAAAATTGTGTTAAAATTATGAAAATTATGTTTTTATAAACTTCGGGATATTTGCAACATTTTAAAATTATTCTCGTGATTTTCTGAGTTTGTTTTATCGTAACTTGATTCGTTAAATTGCGAATTTGAGAATGAATTTATGCTAGCAGCCAGTAAGTAAGGACACGTGTTTGGGTTTTATGCAGTTAGAGACACGCGTCATTGTTTCAACTGTAAAATGAAATAGAATAAAAGAACAAAACATAACAACCACCACAGCACTGCCTTCATATGCTCGGCGGTATCATTTGTGGTGGGGTTCGATCTCTCTAGTCTTATTCCTCCTCCCGACCCTCCCTTTTTCTTTCTCGGACTTCCTGTTATCCCCTGTGTTCTGGTTTGCTATCGGGTAATTACCCCGCTGCCGCCTTGCTTCCCGATTTATTTCCCGATTGATTGTCGGATGTGTTCTTGCTTATTTGCTATATATACATACACATATTTATGTTAAATACGTAAGATATATGTGTGCAGTTTACTTGGTGCTACTGTGCTGCCGTTCTTCTTCTCTATTATTCCCGGCCGCCGCCGTGACTTTCTCCGGTGAGGTGGCCGGCGTGCGTGTGACGCACATGCGTGTGTCCAGTTGTGTTGTTGTTGTGCTACTGTTGCCTTGCCTGGGTGCTGTTTGTTGATTTCTTTTCGGCCGCCGCCGGATTCTTTTCCGGTTAGGTGGCCCGTGACTGTGTCGATATTGTTACTATTGTTCGGTTGGGGATTGTTTTATTTTTTTAATTCCCTGCATACTAATGATTAATTGATTTTTTTCTTTGGGAAATAATAAATTAATATTGTGCGGGAAATTAATGTTTAATCGGTGAAATTTACTTGGAAACCCGACACGTATCGGGCACCGATAAATTTTACCGCCGTCGATGGTGAACTTCGGTGAGTCGGCGGTGGACGGTGATGAATTTATTCTGTGTCATAAGCTATAAGCCTCATTCTTGATCTTGAGCCATAAACCTCATTCTTTGTAAACCATCCTTTATTGATTTTCAGATACCAAGCCACCCAAATATGATACTGCTCCCCAAATGTATAACTACCAAACACTGGAAGAAAATTGTTTGAAAATACAGAAACTTTTATACCCCAACAATTCTTTATAACATCAAAGAATTATACCTTGAAAAATAATTATTTGTCTAATACCTGATCCTTTTACAGGCTGAAAACCGTTTCCCATACATACCTTGATATACCCTTGTGATACTCATGAATCGTATTACGCTTTTGTACAAGTGATGTATCAGTGTTGATTATGATCTTGCTTATTGAATTACATTGTTTATTACACTGAATTGTTTTAGAATTGGACAGTTTTCTAAATATGGACCAGATTCGTGGTCAGACTAGATTCGTGGTCAGACTAGATTCGTGGTCAATTATAGGTCAATGTGTGCCTTGGATCCAGTAATTAGAGCAGTGTTGTGTGCTTTGCTCGGGGTTAGTGCGTGACTGATCAGCATCCTAACCTTGGTTTTAAAACTTAAAATGAATATCCAATTCTAATGATTGTTTAGCAATAAACTTGATTCCTCTGAATCATCTTGTTTGATCATTGATTAACCTCAATTATTGTCATGGTGACTTGCTGAGCTAGTTAGCTCACTCTTGCGAATCTTTTTATGTATTCTACAGTTAAGAAGGATACGGTTGATAGCGAGGTTTCCCAGTTCAATGTACGAGCTAGGACCCCAGATTGAGTTGGATCGAGCTAGCAGGAGTTTATTGCGGTAGTGAGATAGTAAGATTGTAAAAATAATTCCATCATCAGTTGTAAATTAAATTAGTTGGGATTTATTGTGTTGTAATAAAAGTTAAGGTTGTGGCTCGTTTTCATACTTTAACCTGTTGCGATCCGTGGTTATGTAAAGCAGGGTCATTGCAATTAATATTTCTTATACAGGTTTTTATATGGTGTATGTGTTGTGGACCCTAAACCTCTGACCCGGGTTTGGAGGGCGCCACAGGTTGGTATCAGAGCTACAGGTTATAAGTCACTGAAACAAGCCTAGATTGTCGGGATTGGGTAGAAGGTTAGGATTAGGACTAGGAAATAGAAAGATATGACGTCGTGAGGATGAATGCGACTATATAGTAGGTCCCCGGCACGGTTCGTGTTGCAATTCGGGATTCTTAGCTTGCGACGTGATTTCCAGACAACGGCAATGGCAGATCCTGATTTCCCTGTATCATCTAATCGTTTGGAGCTTTCCGTTCAAGGATCGTCATCTTCTTTCGGATTTGATTTGCACCTTGTTCCTCCCTCAGTATTAATGGTACTACCTTCTATTATGACAGTTGCACCTTTTCAAGCTATTCTACGCTATTCTACCACCTCTTGATACGAGACTATCTATTTAAGAACCTCCATCTGTTTATTCTTGTTTTACTGGACATTTAGCTGTGAGTGTATCTCTTTAGGTTACCCTACATCCTGTTCTATACCTTCAGTTTAAAACTTGTCCTATAAAGCAGTAGTACCTACGAGGATGGATTCGAGGGTTACTGTAATTGGTGAGTACTTGAGATATAAATAAAGGTGAGAAGAAGTTTAGAAAGAAGATTCATGTGTTCCGAAGGATAGCTGTTATCAGGTTAAAATAAGTCATTAGTAATTAGGCCACCCATGGCTGGCTTGTGGAATGGATTAGATAAGTATTGAAAAGAGAGAGTTAGAGGAGATTAGGGATCTTGAGATTTCTTGAAGTTAGATAATGGTGTTAGGATGATGTGATATATATTTTAACAAGGTGATGCAACATTAGCCGACTTGTTGACTATTGGATAGTCTGTTCCACTTAACGATGGTATAGTTGATAATGGGAGTATTACCAGTATTGAAACTTGATGTGAAGCTACGAATAAGATAGCATGCAATGACAACTGAAGTTTTCGTCGATTAAGGAAGGCAAATGGACCCAATAAAGCAAAGAGGATAGATTAAAGTAAAGGGATCTTTATGTGATCGTTTCTTTAATTTGGTACCTTGTTATAAGAAGGAAGGACAACAACCAACTCATATAGTAAGGACAACCAGGTTTGTGATTTTTAAAATTTTTAAACCAGTTTTCGAAAAAGATTTTCTCTTACAAAATTTCCAAAAGCCATTTTGAATAAAATAAGTTTTAAAACTTGATTGTCAAGTTACTACTTGAGTTTCTTGTTTGTTAAAAGAACCGGATTACCTGGAAGGATACTTGTTTCAGACTTAGTATTGTTAATTCAAAGAATAAAGTAACCCGCGATTATGAAGAAGTTGATTATTCCTAACAGAAAGGTATAAATATTATTTTATAAGATTAATAACAAAATCAGCGTACGGAGCAATTACTCATCAAATTACTAGGACTATCCAAGTTCAAAGAATTCATTGATCTAACAGAAGCCTGAGTATGACTGAAGGAGATTGAGAAGATTTCTAGATTTTCCTAAAAAAAAAATATTATTAACAAAAGGATCGCTATGTTGAATGATTCAGGTTTATTCTAAATTGAAAAGAGGAAACTCGAAGTTATCTGGTAGGAACGCCATGATCGGATTGTTAAAGTATTATACGTGTAGGTGCGATGTTAAAGACGCAAGACGTGACAAGTAAGAATCTACCATAATGCTTAATTTGCGAAGGCATTTCAACGTACTTTCTAAAGTTGTTATATAGAACAATGGGAATATGATCGAACAAGCTTGAAAGATGAATACAAGTGAAATGTGGATGGTGACCAATGGTGTCGTTCTTGTCTTTAATATTACAGCGTATATTCCTTTTTAATTCCTAAAAATGTATGAACTTCTTTTCTTAATAAACTCCTTATGATGATATCAAAAAGGAGGATATTGCATTCCTTTCGAATTTAATTGTTCCCCTCAAGTTTTGCTCTCTGATTGGGACAAACAGTGTTATGGTGAGACGCTTTGTCGGGATGACGAAGAGTCGGGTGAGACGCCACCTAATCATGTGTTATATGCCATATGGTACAAAAGACTGGCCATCTTAAGTACCAATGTGGTTGTCTCGTTCATATCCAAATCATTATTTCTTCTTTCTTTTCAACTTCAAGTTTATTTAAATTGTAAATCCTTTTAGTTAATTCTTTGTATTGTCGTTCTTTGTTAAACTTTTCTTTCAAACAAAATCAACGTATCCTGAATCAAGCGGACGAAGTTCCATCTACCTCTCATGCATGGAAGGGAAACAAGGGCATATAGCGAGGATTGCAAATCACTAGTCCTAGCCAGGGATGCACTAAGAATCAAGGGAATCTACTTCAATAAGGAATACGTCTCCAAGAGCGGGAGTTTACGATTTATCTGTGAAATATGTTGTTCAGAATACGGATGTGATGACGGGAATGATTATTGCGGATACATTACGCGTTAAAGTATGGAAAGATGTGAGAGCGACTTGATCAATTATCTCTCAAGGTTGTATTGATAAGATGAGTTACTCTGTTGAATTGATAAGATTATGATTAAAGGACTAGTAAATTCAAGAATGTGTATTTGTTAAGTAACTGAGTACCAAGGGTGAAAGTGAGATTTCTGATAATAAGTTTGTGAAGATTTGATATTATTCTAAGGAATGGATTAATAATTTAAGCGTGATGCCCAGACAAACCGTCGTGATGAAAAGATAGTCCTGAAGACGTCAAATGAGAATATGATGAGGTATAAAGGAGGAAGGAGAGTAAAGAATTTGTTAATGATAATTACGGTGATCAAGATGTGAGCATTATGGTGATCATAAGATAAATAAAAGTCAGAAGCAAACAAAATTTGAAGATTTTATAGCAATTAAGGAGTTTCAAGATATGTTTCCAGATGAGTTATCAACATTTCCTCCAGATAGAGAAATGAAGCTCGCGATTGACTTAACACCTGAAACGAAGCCAGTGACCAAGGCCTTACACAAAATGGCACCAGTAAAAATGAGGAAATTAGCAAAGCAGATGCAAGAGATGTTAGAAGAAGGAGCGATTAGACCTAGTGTACCCCATAAGGTGCACCAGTATTAATTATTAATAAGAAAGATGGAAGTATGAGATTATGCGTCGACTCGCGAACGCTCAACAAGTTACTATCAAGAGCAAGTATCTGTTACCTCGAACTACTGATTTGTTTGATCAAACAGAAGAAGCAAAGTTTTTTCTAAAATTGATTTAAGATTTGGGCGTTATCAATTGGAGATTGAACCTATGGACATATCAAGGATAATTTTCAGAACTAAGTACTGCTGCTATAGAGTTCTAGTGATGTCATTTGAATTAACTAATATACCAATAATATTTAAACTTGATGGACAGAATCTTTTAGGAATATCTGGATGAGTTGTATTTGTGTTACTTAAAGTCAATGGAGGACCATGTGAAACATTTAATGACAATTGGGAAGTCGGAGAAGAGAGAAATTGTATGTAAAGTTTACACGATGAAAACTTTAATAGCAGGAAGCATAATTTTTTTAGCATAAATAGTCAGTGAGGAAGAGGCAAAAGGAGATCCAATAGGAATTAAAGTTACTCTAAATGAAGGAAACGAACCAACAAAAGTAAGAAGTGTTACCATGGGCTGGTTATTATCGAAAATTTTATGCAAGATTTCTTGAAATTCGCAATACCTTTGATGAAGCTAACCAGGAAAAAGCAAGAAGTTATATAAAATGGAGAAGGATGAACAAAGTTTTGCGGAGTTAAAGTAAAGAATGGTTACAGCACCTGCTTTATCACTTTGAAAGTATCAAGGAAATTTGGTAATTATAGTGATACTTCTCATAAGAGAATAGGATGTGTGTTGATGCATCACAATAAAATTATTGTATATGCATCCAGACAACCGAAACCTCAGGAACAGAAGTATCCTACTCATAATTGGGACTAGCAGTAATAATATTTTCTTTGAAAGATTGGGAAACATGATATGTATGGAGAAAAGTGTAAGATCTTTATGGACCATAAAAGTTTGAGGTATGTACTCACGAGGAAAAGCAAATGTAGAGGCAGGTGATAAGCGAAAAGGTGAGAACGAACATAGAAACTGTACCAGAAGAATTATCTATGGAATTTTAAAAGTTGGAGTTGGAAGTCAGATATATAATCCCAAGGAAACAAGGATGGGTAGTATGACCTTTCAGTCAGAATTGTTGAGAAAATATAAGGAGATGTCAAGGGAAGATAATGGATTATGATGTTAACGGTTAGTAAGAGGAAGATTATGCACGCAGAAGAACGATCACAATATTCCTAAGTTTTCTTCCAGCATATGGATGTTACAAGTAAAAGGATTAAGAAATGAGATCCCACAGGGAATTCACAGTATAAAATATTTAATTTATTGAAGAAATGCCAAGATATACGGAATTTTAAAGAAAAATAGTGATAACCAGGTATAAGAAGGAAATTCCAAGATGGATTAGGAAGTGTTGGATATGTCAAAGGATTAAGGCGAAGTAGTGGAGGCCTAGTGGATAAGGCAGACCCAGGGAGTGGTTTTATAAAAAGCGAATCGTGAAGTGTACCAGTGATGTCAAAGGAGAAAAGGTATGAAATTACGAGAGAATGTACTGATTATCGGGAGTTTAACGAAACAACAAATAAGAATAAGTGACCACTATAAAGAATTGATCGCTTACGAGACCTAATTCAAGAAGTATATTATATCTCGGGGATTAACTTAAGATCCGACCTGAGAACATATCAGAGATTACGATTAAAGTGAGTTAAGAGCATTGCAAGCTCTAGTGATATTATGTGAAATAACAATTGTATTAGGTGACTATAAGGAATTAAGGAACGTGGTGTATAAGGAGTACTTGGATAAGCAAATTGTATTTATTAATAACATCCCCAGCTATTCAAAGAATAAGAAAGTCTGTGTGGAATGCCCAAGGATTTTCCTCCAAAGATTAGAAGGAAAGCAACTATACATTGAGTTTTCAAGTATGAAACTTTGACAGAGGTTAATAAAAGATTCTGATTATTTCGTTAACAACTACCTAAACAAAGCCGTATGGTAATAGATGCCTTGTGCAGAAAGAAATGATTTGATGTAATTAAGACCCCTGAGGAGTTAATAAAACAATTGGAAAAAAAATGAATATGAAGTTCAAGTACCTAAAAGTGATAAGAAGTGAATATATGAGATTACTTTTCAGCCTTAACTGATAGAAACGAATAAGAGATGTTTAAATGTTTGAAAACTAAGTTGAAATTGAGCACCGCCTATCATCCTTAAACAAAGGATCAGAGTGAGGAAGCGATTCGGGGAATATAAGGTATGTTGGGAGGTTGAATTTTAAGTAAAACTGGGATGATCATTTACCATCAATGTCAGCTTTACAATGCCACTTTACCAAGTCTTATGCGGACGCAAGTGTAGGTCCCCACTTTATTAAGATAAAGTATGAGAAAGGAAGTTGTCAAATTATAAGTTAATCCAGCACACCAAGGGCGTAATGATATTGATTGAAGCAGCTCGGAGTAGACAAATAAAGAAGCGGAATTGTATCGAGAGAGAGTATGAATATAGAAATAGGACCAGTACTGTTAATAAAAGTTTCACCTTGAAAGAGGTTGGATAGGTCTGAATAGAGGGGACAAGCTGAGTCCTAAATTTAGTAAATTATTCGAGGTATTTATAAATATAGGTAAAGTTGTCCATGAGTGGATGTGACCGTCACAACAGTGTGTACACATAATGTATTTTTCCTGTCAATGTTAAAGCGATAAGTATCTGATTTGAATTAAGCGATTGGTTAGGAGCCAATGGGCTCTTGTCTAAGTTTATTTTACATATAGTGATTGATACAAATTCTTGATCGTTAAAGGAGAATTCTTGAAAATCAGAGTATATCCATAGTAAGTACGTTTGAAACCCTCGAGTAGAAGAGTCTACTTGGGAACTAGAGTCAGATATGCTTGACAAATATCCTCACTTGTTTAGTTAGACCAGATTCTGAGGATAAAATCTTTTTAAGGGGGGAAGGATATAACGACTCGTCTATTTTAGAATGATTTAAATATGTGATTATAGAAATTATTAAATAAATAAAATATGTGTATTGGTTTTGACCGCTATTTGTTGTTTGATTATTATCTATGTATGATTTATGGTGTACCGGGTTGTCTGCGTGATTAATTATGGAGTCGTATTGAATTGTTTTCAATTTTAAAAGTGGATTTAGTGCAAATTTATTTGCATAAATATTTGGAATGTCTCTAAAATCATTTTTCTGGTTCTATAATTACAATAATTATTTTTAGGAATTTATAAAATTGAGAAATCAATATTTTATTAATTAATTATCTTTAAATGATTTTCTAATTGCTTTAATGTGTAAAATCCATATTTAATTCAAGAATTCTTCAAAAATTATGAAACTCATATTTATTTAAGTTTGGAATATTCCGAGAATTTTAAAATTATTTTGGTAATTTTTGGGATTAATTTTACCTGCGCGTTGTTTCGTTTTATCGATAAAAGCGAGTATAAGTGGTATTTCAAAAACTGTGTTAAAATTATGAAAATTACATTTTTATAAACTTCGGGATATTTGTAACATTTTAAAATTATTCTCGTGATTTTCTGAGTTTGTTTTATCGTAACTAGATTTGTTAAATTGCAAATTTCAGAATGAATTTATGCTAGCAGCCAGTAAGTAAGGACACATGCTTGGGTTTTATGCAGTTAGAGACACGCGTCATTGTTTCAACTGTAAAATGAAATAGAATAAAAGAACAAAACATAACAACCACCACAGCACTACCTTCATGTGCTCGGCGGTATCATTTGTGGTGGGGTTCGATCTCTCTAGTCTTATTCCTCCTCTCGACCCTCCCTTTTTCTTTCTCGGACTTCCTGTTATCCCCTTTGTTCTGGTTTGCTATCGGGTAATTACCCCGCTGCCGCCTTGCTTCCCGATTTATTTTCTAATTGATTGTCGGATGTATTCTTGCTTATTTGCTATATATACATATGCATATTTGTGTTAAATACATATGATATGTGTGTGCAGTTTACTTGGTGCTACTGTGCTGCCGTTCTTCTTCTCTATTATTCCCGGCCGCCGCCGTGACTTTCTCCGGAGAGGTGGCCGGCGTGCGTGTGACGCACATACGTGTGTCCAGTTGTGTTGCTGTTGTGCTACTGTTGCCTTGCCTGGGTGCTGTCTGTTGATTTCTTTCTGGCCGCCGCCGGATTCTTTTCTGGTTAGGTGGCCCGTGACTGTGTCGATATTGTTACTATTGTTCGGTTGGGGATTGTTTTATTTTTTTAATTCCATGCATACTAATGATTAATTGATTTTTTTCTTTAGGAAATAATAAGTTAATATTATGCGGGAAATTAATGTTTAATCGGTGAAATTTATTTGGAAACCCGACACGTATCGGGCACCGATAAATTTTACCGCCGTCGACGGTGAACTTCGGTGAGTCGGCGGTGGACGGTGATGAATTTATTCTGAGTCCTAATTTTATAAAATAAATAAAATTAGTCATGTAATTAGTTTCGTATGTGAATAGTTGTGGAACTGTGAAAATTGGATTGTGATTTGTTGTTATTGACGTCGATTGATGTTTCGACGGGTAGTCCGATAAACAAAGGAGACGCTGCCCGATTTCCTGAAAATCAATTATGGAAATGCGGGAGCGTATCCAATAATTATCGGGACATCGAGGGAATATATATACTTATACTTTATACGAACTTGATTGTATGTTATGGTGAATGTTCTGTCCAAAATTCAATAACCCTAATTTCGTAAAATGACGAGTGTACGTATTTTCTGAAAACGAACACTGAACCGATTTCGAGAACGTGAACCCTAATTGTTGTTTGTGTTATTATGATATGAATGATTACGAGTTGGAATATGTTATCGTATGGGTAGGTGGTTAGCGAGGATATGTCAAGCATAACTGGGTATCAAACATAGAGTATTTCGACCCTGTAGGTTCTAGTCGGAAAACCGAAAGTGGACAATGGACTAGAGATAACCTAGTGGTCAGTCGACGAGCTCAGTAGAGTTTCAACAGGAAAACCTGAGTGTCGAAGTCGAACCGAATGGGATCTAGTGGTTGGACGTTAAAGCCTGAGCGACAGAGTCGACTCAGAATTGATCAGTAATAGTTGTAAAGCCCTGTAAGGCAAGTACTTCTGAACTTTTCTTCAAGATGTATCGCAAATATTTTCGAACTGTTTCATAACATGTCGCTATTATTCAAAATTACTCCTGTTTTATATTGCAAGTGTTTTAAACTATTTAACCTTGAACCCTGATTTTTCTTGATCTTGAGCCATAAGCCTCATTCTTTGTAAAACATCCTTTATTGATTTTCAGATACCAAACTACCCAAATATGATACTGCTCCCCAAATGTATAACTACCAAACACCAAACACTGGAAGAAAATTGTTTGAAACACAGAAACTTTTTTACCCTAACCATTCTTTATAACATCAAAGAATTATACCTTGAAAAATCATTATTTATCTAATACCTGATCCTTTTACAGGCTAAAAACCGTTTCCTATACATACCTTGATATACCCTTGTGATACTCATGAATCGTATTACGCTTTTGTATAAGTGCTGTATCAATGTTGATTATGATCTTGCTTATTGAATTACATTGTTTATTACACTGAATTGTTTTAGAATTGGACGGTTTTCTAAATATGGACCAGATTCGTGGTCAGACCAGATTCGTGGTCAGACCAAATTCGTGGTCAATTATAGGCCAATGTGTGCCTTGGATCCAGTAATTAGAGCAGTGCTGTGTACTTTGCTCGGGGTTAGTGCGTGACTGATCAGCAGCCTAACCTTGGTTTTAAAACTTAAAATGAATATCCAATTCTAATGATTGTTTAGCAATAAACTTGATTCCTCTGAATCATCTCGTTTGATCATTGATTAACCTCAATTGTTGTCATGGTGACTTGCTGAGCTAGTTAGCTCACTCTTGTGAATCTTTTTATGTATTATACAGTTAAGAAAGGTACGGTTGATAGCGAGGTTTCCCAGTTCAATGTACGAGCTAGGACCCCAGATTGAGTTGGATCGAGCTAGCAGGAGTTTATTGCGGTAGTGAGATAGTAAGATTGTAAAAATAATTCCATCATCAGATGTAAATTAAATTAGTTGGGATTTGGTGCGTTGTAATAAAAGTTAAGGTTGTGGCTTGTTTTCATACTTTAACCTGTTGCGATCCGTGGTTATGTAAAGCAGGGTCATTGCAATTAATATTTCTTATACAGGTTTTTATATGGTGTATGTGTTGTGGACCCTAAACCTCTGACCCGGGTTTGGAGGGCGCCACATTTTGAGAAAATAAATTTGATTGTTTCATGAATGGAAATGACTTGTTAATGTGTATTCTTAGAAGTAATTAAGAAATTTGATTGGTTGATGATTTAAAGAATCGAAATAGAAGTTGCATGTATTATCTTGCTTGAAAACCAAATGGTTCTTGTTTATTAAGTTGATATTATGATGAAAATGATTTGTTGATTGATTGATTGTAGAGATTCTTGAATAATTGTACTAAGATGTGGTTTAAAAACTCCAAATGATGCATGCATGTCTTGATTACTGGAAAATTCGGGTGTTCTTGCTTGATTTTAAGGGATTAAATTTGATTTATGTGTTAAACAAACTATACGTGTGATTTCGGTTTGATTCTAGAAAGTGCATGTCAAATTTATCCATGCATGTGTGTTTCTTTTGAAAAATCTGAATGGATCTTATTGTTAAAAGAAGGTTAAGTTGTTTTTGTGAGTTTATGTGCTAATTGCATTAGTTACTAGCAAGAATCGACATGAGAATTTGGATGCATGTTAAGGTATAGCTTTACATGTTAGCGTTCAAGTTAGAAATAAGTTAAAGAGAATAAGAGTTGGGTTGATCTCAAGTTCGTATGCAATTTTGATATTTGCATGTCAATGTTTGATTCTTGGATTTTGATTTGTGGTTATAACCGAATGAAATATAGGTATAAAAGGGATTGATTTGATACTAAGCGAATGCATGGGTGATTTTTAGAAATTATATGATTTATGTGTGAGTTATGGTTCGAATTGAATGATGAAAAGGGAAGAATTAAATAGTCATGATATAAGACTATATAAATGATATAATAACTCAAGTATAGAGTTAAAAATGCAAGGATTAAATGCTATATGTCGTATTGGCATCATAATACGTGATTCGAAGTCTATATGGTTAAAAGTATACAAGTTATGGTATAGACATGTTGTGTGATTGTAATTGAGTATATATGCTCTTAGGATATTGCGATTAAGGGAAATGTTAAGCGTTCTGGGAACGTGAAGTAGGAATCTAATTAAGGTTTTGGTTTCTGATTGTAGATTCGGAGCGTGAGGGCATTCAGACTAGGAAAGGAAAAAAGTATACTAGGTGGCAGTAGTTCAACCTTTATGAATCAGGAAAGCGAATTCAGGCAAGTAACTCTACTTACTTGTGTAAATGGTTATAAAGAGGATATTGTTCATGCCATCTAGACTATTGAACTGTTAAAGTAATGTACCCTTGTTATTGATTCTTGAGATATCCTGTCATTAATCTTGTGAACTTGTTAGTAATAAGCTTATTGATTCAACCCTTTGGTAACCCTTTTTCCTATTCTGATTGCTTGTTATACCATGAACTATTGTAAACCCTATAAGTACCTTTACGAACCCCCTGTAATGATCTTTCATTCCTTTGTTTACCTTATTCCCTAATGATCCTTGAAACGGTTTTTGATTCCCTAACTTGAGTACCTTGTTATCGTTTGATTTAAATCCCTAGAATTGAACCTTGCTTATCCTTGATTCATTTCCTTAACTTTGAATTCTTGAAATTGAACTTAAGAATGAGTTTCGACTTGAAAGAGTCTGAATGATTTCATATTCTTGGTAATGATAAAATGAATTTAGTAAAACCCTTCTTTTTCCAACACAAGGTTTTCCAAACGAATTCTTGATGGATTGGATTGAGACGTAAGAGACTCATGGGACTAGTCCAGTCATGTTAAGAGGCTAGCGGAGCTAGTCCAGTTTAAGGCTGAAATTATGCCATTGGTACCTTAAAGACCGGATGGAGGTCGATACGGGCTGATCACCTGTATTATTATGAATTAAAAAGTTGAAGTAGTCCAATCAAGGGTTCCATAACTATTTTAAAAAGGAATTGAATTTCATATCCTGTAATTGATTCTTTGAAAATGAAAAAGGTTTATATTGTTTTGAAAAGAGTTGATTGTGATATTGTGAAGCTTACAGCTTGTGAACCCTGATTTTTGATTCTGTTGATCATATAATTGATTCCCAATGATTGAAAAGATAATCGCTTTCCATTTGAAAGATCATTTGTGATCCTATTAATGATTTATGATGAATGTCGGCTTTTACCCTATCTTGAGCCTTGTTCCTTGAAAGCCCAAAGTTTTTCTTCATAACCCCTTCATTGCCCAAAAGACAGAAATCTGCCACCTAGATATGTTAAAGTAAAATGCCCAAAAAAGTGAAATGGATTATTGTGGATTTCGTATCTTAGAACTGTTATATAGTTACTTGTTGATTTTTATACTCATATGTTTTGTTTAATCTAACCATGAAAGTTAAGCAAGAAGATGGCCAGACTTAGGCGCACTGCTCGTAAGAGCGTACCTGGTGGTCCCTAACGTGTTGAGAGCTTCCGGTTGCCAGAGCAGGTAGTACAGGTTTTGAGAGAGTAAGGGCTTAACCGAAAAGTTGTTAAGATACAATGGGTTATCTGTCGGTTCCAAGTTGGGATCGACTATGTATATTTGGTTTTATTTTGGGTTGTAATTTATATTCTATGGTTGGTAGTTATAATCTTGTCTCATACTTTATCATGTTTGATCCTATTAGTAGCTAATCTTTAACACCCCCAAATCCGGGGTCGGAGATCCGGGTTGTCACGAGTTCCATTTCCCTTAATAACACTTAATCTTAATAAACAACCAACTAATGCGTACTGTGACCCCACAATATACACACACCCACAAGAAGTTATAGTCTCAGAGATGAATACCAAAAATAACACAAGTAATTTTATTCCACAATTATAAGTCATTACACCTCAAAAGGGTTTCTGTATAAATTTACATATTCTTTTCCATTATTATAATTCATAATATACATAAGTCTGGTACATCAACAGTTGAAAGCCTAGCCTATTGGTAGTTCTTACCTCGGCTATAGCGGCATCAACGCCTACAGGAAACTGTGGAATGTTTCCTATCCGATCGCGAATTGGGAGATTGGTCCTGTTTATCTTGTCTATCTGTTATTGTGTGATGAAAGAATAAAGCAAGGGTGAGTAACAAGCCCACCGAAATAATATGTATAATAATTAACAATATATGAGCATCTTCAAAGTACTCATGAAAGTCTTGGTCAAGCTGAAATGAACCAAGTTTGATATCTTAATACGACGAAGTCGCAAAATATTCAGTATATATATACATATATACTTTTCAAAATCTTTGAAATCCTCTGACATTTATAATATACATAGAGTTCCAATTTATAACTGTATAAAGATATCGTTGCAAGGTGATCTCATATATCTAACCTTGTCTCAACGTTTTTTTGAAAATCTTTGTCATGCATAAGATAATTATTTATTAGATATAAGTTGAAAAGATGAAGTTACAAGATACTCCAATATACTTATATCTTTTTCGAACACTACTTGAACTACCACCGTTCAAGATATAATCAGTTTCAAAAGTTCATCACATAGATGAGACTACAAGATAAGACTTTAATATATTCAATCTTTGAAATATCATTTGAAAGAATGAAGTTATGAGATACTTCATTAGTCCCGATATATATATATATACCTATATATATATACATTTCATACACTCTTCTGCTATGGAAGTATAAGCAGAGTTGTCATTACCAAAATTTTGGAAAGAAGAAACTTTGGCATAAACCTGATATATTGCTGATCAGGAAAAGATACCAATTAAGTCACCTTTTCTACTAGTAGATGGATGAATTCCCCACTAGTCATCACCATGGCCGCATTAGGACCTTATGCTGGACTGCCACTCAGCCACTTACGCATTGATGGACTCCCACTGAGCCACTTACACTTTCATGGACCCCCACTGAGCCCATGTTGCTTATGCCAACACATTTCTATTGCGCTTACTTCCCGAATGTTGGGAAAGTAATCAAGCTCCTTTATCAAGTTAGCAACTTCGTTGCTCCAAAAACACACCACGGAGTCGGATCCCTTAGATTTTGAGCGAGTATTTAAATCCCCTTCGAAAGGAAGATCTTAAATCTGAAAATGAGTTTTGGGATCCGCTCTAACTTTGAAAATCATTTTGAAGACTCGAAAACATTTTAAAGAATGTTTAGAGTAATGATGATTTAATAACATAAATCATTCCCGATATGTTAGAAAGTATCTTAATATTATTATTTAAATAATATTCCCATAAGGATAATCTTTATAAAAATTATTGAAGTAGAAGTTTTAAAACTCATACTTGAAATGAATAATAAATAACAAAAAATATACTTATACGAAAGTACGATCTTTATTTGAATAATCGAAAATAAGTTTGATTATTATTCAAAACTATCAAATATACCTTATCTTATTAGTAGTTATAGAAACTATATATATATAAATATATATATATATATATTATACTCGGGAACATCGACTCCCGGTTTAGAAAAATGTTCACTTTCGGGTCCCCTATACTAAGGGTATACGCAACTACTGCTTATCTCTAGCATGGGTATTATGCAGTTTATAATCATTTGAATTGATAATAGAATATCAAGATTATGAAACAGGTATGCATATATATCATATCAACATGCTCCAATATATCGCAAGATTTGCTAATAACAGTCATGCACTTATCACAAGATAATGCATATACACATACACATCACAACAACAGTTATACGGGTAGAAAACTTGCCTGAGTGTTCCGGGATAGACTTAAGCTTAGAGTGCATCCGGTAACCTATGAACAATAACATAATCCGGAATAAGACCACGGTCGCTTAAGAAACTAGTCAAAACTCACTCATACCCTAACGGTCACTTACAGTCGCTTACACGCTTAACGATTTGTGTTAATCGCTTGTGTACCCTCGGCTCCACCAATTTTAATAAATTAACCATTACGAATTTTAAGACGACTATTTCGAGAATACTCTACCAACTGCCTAACCCACCTTACATAATTGTTTCGTAATCCAATTAGTCTTTTAAGGGCCTTAAACAAGGTCTCAAAGTAAAATGAGGGGTAAAGGTTCTTTCGCGAAATGCCGTTACTTAAAACGGTTGTTTCTCCTAAACCATACATCGGAACCAAGCGATCCACATATCAAAACAAATCTTTTGACATGCTCTAGCTAAACATGGAAATGTTACAGATTGGTTGTTAAGTTTTCTGTCCTAAACACTAAGAACAAGCAGTTGAATAAAAATGGGCATTACGACGGCTATGTTTACGCGATTACCAATGTTTAAACTACTCCAATAAACCACAAACCAACTCATAACTATCAATACAACAAAACTTCACCTAAACCATACCACATCAGTCCATAACCTCTAAGTTTTTCAACTCAAACAACCACAATCAAGACCTACGAACTATAATCAAGCTTCAATTACCAAAACACTTCCAAATCAAACAAAACTAGTAATAATCACAATCCATGCTTCTCATTTCACAAAACCAACCATTAAACTTACTAACAAATAAATTAAATGATAGGTTTTGAAGTTTATACCTTCCTTGGGAGGTGTTAAGTTGCTAGAAAGCCTTAGAGAGCCTCCTACAAGCTTGATCTTTCCAAAGAAATCAAGAACACAAAGTTAGGTTTTGAAGTTTCTAAACGTCTGATGGACAGAACTGTAAAAATGAGGGTTTACCATGCTTATTTTGACGAGACTTGTGAAAAAGAGTTGTAGGCCATCTCAATACCTTTCCAACGAGCTAAAGAACACAATATTTGGGTGAGTATTGAAGGAGATATGGAAGTTTGAAGTTGCTGGTATTGTTTTGGCCGAGAGCTTTTGTTCTTGGAAGCAAAAGTCAACTTCTCTTCTGTTTGTTTTATGAAATTATGCTTGGTTGCTTCCCTTTTTGTCTTGACAATTATTTAGCTTTTTACCATGGTTAATTTTCCATGGCCCAAAATCAACCAACAAAATAAAATCCCTTTGTCATGCTTATGTCATCAAGCTTGTGTCATCTTTTTAACACTTATCTTCCCTTTGTGGTGTGATGACATCATCATCTACTAACCTCTTTGATTAACCCTTAATTACTTGGCTAATGACCGCTTATCTGTTATACGGTTCTCTTATCTTTCGTTCTCGTTTATCGTTTGAGGGATCATATCCGGGATCTTTTTACTTGGGTTCCCCTAAACCTTTCTCAATATTTTATATTCCTTTTATGATCCTCTCTTATAATCCTTGAATTTAAATCCTTTTAATCATATTACCTTATACTCAATTCTTTCGGTATCTGGTGGATTTTGGAGAAAAATCAAAGTGTTCAAATTTGGATTCTGACGACATTTACATACACTCATTTACTTTATGGAATACTAATACGATCTTAGAATTTCCATAAAAGTACTCCTATATATCGTGGTCTGATAATTTTTCTTAATCAGCATAGTCAGCAAAAGTTACTATTCATCAGGGTTTCAAAAATTTCCAAAAATTGGGTTTATTACAGTCTCCCCTCCTTCAAAGGATTCCGTCCCGGAATCATATAGAAAACAGTTGGGGATGCTTTCCTAGCATTGCGCTTTCTAACACTCAAGTCAATTTTCCCACATTGTGGTTTTACCTCAAAACTCTGACTAGTTTGATAACCCTGTTCCTAAGCACTTGCTCCTTTCAATCCATAACCCTTACTGGTTGCTCCATATAGGTCAAGTCTGGTTGCATGTCTATGCGCTCGTATTCTCCGATATGTCCGACATTCGGATTATGCTACCTTAATATTGATACGTGGAACATGTTATGAACTTGCTGCAGGTTCGGGGTAGGGCTAGTTTATTTGATAACTTCCCAATACATCTTAATATATCCAAGGGCCCAATAATTCGTCGACTTAGTTGTCCTTTCTTTCCGAACCTCATCAATTCTTTTCAAGGGGATACCTTTAACAACACTAGGTCCCATATTTCATACTTTTTGTCCTTTCGAGTAAAATCAGCATACTTCTTTTGTCCATCCTGGGGTTTCTACCAGTCGTCCTTTGATTAGATCAACTTTATCTTTGGTCTTTTAGACCATTTTGGGCCCGAGCATCTTGCGCTCTCCAACTTCTTTCTGATACAAGGGAGATCGACATTGTCTTCCCTCAAGGATCTCATAAGGCGACATCTCGATACTGACATATCATTTATCATTGTAAGAAAACTCGATATGTGCTAAGTGATCATTCCAAATTCTTTCAAGTCTATCACACAGACTCTCATCATAGCTTCTAGCGTTATAGCTTTTGCTTCTCAATACCCACTCTTTTCCAGTTCGTAATCGTTAATATCTTCTGTACAGAATACTATTCTGGATATACCTTTACTCGCTAGAGTTTTATAACCTTTTAATAAATGCGTCAACCTTAGTATCATGAACGCGTTAGAATCGGAATACCACCGTACTGATACTACTTCATTTCTAGCTGCTTCTATCTTCGAAAGCTTGATCCATCATATAGAAGTAAAAGAATTTATTGAGAGATCACTATGGTCATGAACACTTGTTACATTGCATAGTTAGTACAGAAGGTGGCCAGCCTTTAGTACTTGACAAGCAATTAAACAACATGTGGTATCCTACTAGGCTTCTATCACACAGATAGATAGTCATTCGGCAATACCTCCCCTTCTGGAAGGGTTGTTCTCCTTAGTTTACACGAAATGAAAAGGAGAGAAAAAGAACAATTTTAAGAAAATATGGTCACAAAATGTCTGGTTTGGAATCTACCTCTGAACTATAGAGGTTTATCATAGGAGAATGAAACATATATGCATATATATATCAACATCAAGTATTATAACATCTCAATTCACGTGCCTGAATATTTACTATTCCGTCCATCATTCCATGGACCCATGCTCTTGCGCGAGCTTATAAACAATCACCTTTGAAACTCCCTCGACTTAGAAAATCGAATCTGGGATTTCATTCTAGACATCATCGTTACTAGAATTCTATGCTTGCATTGCAACCTTCCTCTTATAGTAATACTACTCTTTTTCGATAAGAAGGAATAAATATATCATAGGTAAATGTTCGGCTTAGTTGATCTATCAATAATAACTTATACATTACCACGACCCGATTAGTGGTACTGAATCTCAACATCCATTCCAATACAACTCTTACGGTTATAATCGGCTCATTACTCGCAGAATCATCGCTGCATTAATATGGTCCACCATTGACCTACTGTAGTATTTGTTTTCCTTGGAATCTTAATAGCTAACCATATAGAGTCCATATCTGTCGTATCGAATTCTTCTAAGGAGGTAACATAATCACAATTCATGATTCATGAAGAACATTCCAGATCCTGACGTACATATATGACATGAAGCAGATAAAATTACAAAAGAGTTTCAATCAAAGCAACGATAGCAGGTTAATACCATTTTTAATCATATACCTTCAATAGAAGACTTAACTCAAGGATTTGTTTAGTCCTTTTGAAACATGGTCCTGGCTTATTCTCAAGATAGGACCTTTTAAGATAGGTAGCCCGCTCACGGCGATAACATGAATTAAATCTTTACCAAACTACTATTATGGTTGACTAACGCACAATCATCAGAAGGAATGTCAATCTTTCACACCATAATACAACCTTCACAGATTTAACCATCATCACTGTATTCCTCTGGCACGAGCGCCTATAATTGTCCTCTTATACTTAAAGTGTCGGCCACCTCTTTGGCCTTTCCTGATAGTAATATTTCCTTAAAATCAATGTCATTTTAACCACCTTCAACTAAATTTTCTACCTCATTTCAAATCACTGCTTATGTGGAAATAAACTTCCTTAAGCTTTGGTGAGAAAAAAAAATATCAGCATTTTTCCATAAGTTATTGCCTCGGTCTTTGGAGGTTAACATTATCACGACTAACTCTCGATCATACTTAGGACGTCTCTTATCTTGGGTCCTTCTTGTTTTCACCAGTCTCGACCTTCATTGGGTCGATCTATACTTTTTTATTGTTCAATACGTGCCCACCTGGCATTATTATAATTAAGTCATAATTCCTTTATCAAAATTTCTATTCTTTAGAATTTTGAATACTACCTTTTTCCTTGTAAAACCTCTAAGGTTATCCTTGAATCGTTCCTCCAGCATTCCCTAGATACAGGGCATATCAAAATACCATTTACTAATACTAGAACCATTGTCTATATACTTCTAAAAATTCCTCCACTCATCCTTAAAGGTTGTTGTTACCCTAATCCTTTCCCATTTCATACTTGTCAAAACTCAAATTATCCCTATTTAGGGTAAATGCCAACCTTTATGCATTTCCCTAAGGTTCATCTCAAGTTATCGAGGTTCTATCCTTAATTCCACCTTTAAAAGGGTACTTGCATCCTTCCATGGATAAATCAAGTCATATATCCTTGATAGATTATCTTATTCAATCATTCCCACCTCGATAGTCTACACCAAATTTCACAATAGCATCCTTATTCGAGCTGAGGTCAATCTATATGGCCTTGAAAAGATAACAATGGTTATCCGCTTTTATTTCCTGATTTAATGATAACTGGGATGTTCTGGAAGATATTGGTCGTGTTCAATGTGAACCTTTTAGTTCTAACTATTCATTTATCTCCATTATTTATCTCAACCGTCATCTCAATGTTGGGATATCTCTAATACCTGGCGTCTCCCTTTCTAGGTATCAAGCCACCGGTCTTACATACACTTCACATTCTTGAAGTTTACTTCCTTCATCCCATTTTCCTAATTTCTTGTTATCCTGTCTCCTCAGTCCATCCATTTTTCCTTATTAATCCATCAGTCTATCTCAATGTTTCATCGAATACTCTCAACTCAAAGGGGATTAATTATACGTATCGCTTACGCATTCAAACCTTGACTTTATCTCATGATCAGTCACCATTGCGTTGAAGATGACACACTTCTCTATATATTTATTGCTAGGATTTCTTAAGGTTTCACATACCTAACTCCCTTATCGCTTCTCAACCCTATTTCCTTTATATCCCTTTATACTCCTTCCCCTTTCAGTCTTTTATTTTCATTTCTATTACAACCATTTCATGAACCAACACAACATAAGCATTGGTTTCAAACATCCCGTCATTCTGGATTCGTGTCCTTCAAATGAACCTTGACGACTTTCACAATCTAGATTCATGATTCATCATACTTGTCCGCCTCTGGCCTGGTTTTAAAACTTCTACACTATCTCTCTATCTTCCTTAGCCTTCCACCAGCAGGTGGCCTCTCTCTTAGGAAGGTAAGTGGCAAAAACAGTCTTTTGCACTTCGTCAATCATTTAGAATCTCAAATGACTCCTCTATTTCCTTTAGCCAGGATCTTGCCTCGACTGGGTCAATTTGTTCCTTGGAACTCTTAGAGCTTAGCGACTTAAAGGTCCTGAAAGAATTTCCCACCGCATTGTTTCCTCAAGGTGGTGGTTTGGGATAAAAGTATAAGTTTTGTTTAGGCAGGTCCATGGATTGCCCAATAAGAGTACCATCCTGGTTCTTCCTATCTTGCTCGACTTCTATTTTCTCATTATGAAATGTTTCATCCTTCTCCCATAATTGGGGTTATTTTATACGTTAAAATCCTTGATTTCCACTTTATTATATTATGGGTTCTTTCTTTCTTGATGGCGACCTCCCTGACTATCACATTCAAGGTTTGCCCTAAATCTTATTCCTCAAACTATGGCTTTCATCTAAGGTCTCATATTTAAGCTCTTGAACATTGAAACCCAATTTCTGTAGGAATACCTCATTATTCCCTTATCATCTTTCTCGATTTTGATCTCTTCTCCAATCATTTGCTCTTTACCTTCATTCATCACTTTTTCTTGGCACTATACGATATTTTCCAGTAATTTGGGCTGCATTGCAATCTCAACAGCTTTTTAGTACCGGCTCCGGTTACCTTTACTTCTATTTCCATTTTCTTAAAATCTCTTATCAACTCTCTTGAAGACATTATCATCTTGAGTCTTTCCTTACTACTAAGGGCGTTAGCCACCACATTGGCTTTCCCTGGATGATAAAGAATCTACAATCATAATCCTTGATTAGCTTTAACCACCTCCTCTGACGCATATTGAGCTCTTTCTGCGTGAAAATGTATTAGAGCTCTTATGGTTTGTGTAAATCTCGCACTTCTCTCCATACAAGTAGTTCCTCCAATCTTTAGGGAAAAACTATTGCCATGAGCCCAAGCTCATGGGTGGGGATATCGAATTTTATATTCCCTTAATTGTCTTGACGTGTACGCGATTACCTTGCTATGCTGTATAAGAAGCACCCTAATTCCTTATGCAAAGCGTCACTACAAATCACAAAATCTCCTTTTCTCTCCGGCAATGCCAACATAGGGGCCATCACCAATCTTTGCTTCAGTTCTTGAAAGCTGTTCTCGCATTTCTCTGTCCATTAGAACTTCTCAGTCTTACAAGTAAGTCGCGTTAAAGGGGCTGCTACCTTTGCAAACTTGAACGAACCTACGGTAATAACCAGCCAATCCTACCTCTGGTAGTCGCCCTAACCACGGTCATCAATTCCTTAGCAGTCCTTTCTTCATTCTTGTCAGGATTCTCCACGGGATCCTCTCTCAGCAATAATCCCTTTTGGGATAACATCCTTAATTGCTACATCCTTAATATGAACATCATTTGGTCCCTCGTTAGGGTGCTCCATTGGATCCACAATCTGATCCCCAATATATAGTAAAAATCATCGTATTATTGCTCTTGAACTTCCGGGTTCGCAGTCCCACTACCATATACGATAACAAGCTACGCTTCTATCATGATATTTATAAGGGTTCCCGTAAGGGTTTTAATTGTCAGTACCATGTTAGGTAGTCCGACTATGAACATGGCAAGAGTTCTTATTATCTTAATGAACTTATCATTTTAACGACGCATCATCTCTGAGGTTTATAACTCTTAGCTTTGATACCCTTTCTGTAACACCCCCAAATCCGGGGTCGGGGATCCGGGTTGTCATGAGTTCCATTTCCCTTAATAACACTTAATCTTAATAAACAACCAACTACTGCATATTGTGACCCCACAATATACACACACCCAGCACAAGTTATAGTCTTAGAGATGAATACCAAAAATAACATAAGTCATTTTATTTCACAATTATAAGTCATTACACCTCAAAAGGGTTTCTGAATAAATTTACATATTCTTTTCCATTATTACAATTCATAATATACATAAGTCTGGTACATCGAAAGTTGAAAGCCTAGCCTATTGGTAGTCCTACCTCGGCTACAGCGGCATCAACGCCTACAGGAAACTGCCGAACGTTTCCTATCCGCTCGCGAATTGGGAGCTTGGTCCTGTTCATCTTGTCTATCTGTTGTTGTGTGATGAAAGAAGAAAGCAAGGGTGAGCAACAAGCCCACCGAAATAATATGTATAATAATTAACAATATATGAGCATCTTCACAGTACTCATGAAAGTCTTGGTCAAGCAGAAATGAACCAAGTTTGATATCTTAATGCGATGAAGTCGCAAAATATTCAGTATATATATACATATATACTTCTCAAAATCTTTGAAATCCTCTGACATGTATAATATACACAGAGTTCCAATTTATAACTGTATAAAGATATCGTTGCAAGGTGATCTCATATATCTAACCTTGTCTCAACATTTTTCTAAAAATCTTTGTCATGCATAAGATAATCATTTACTAGATATAAGTTGAAAAGATGAAGTTACAAGATACTCCAATATACTTTTTTCTTTTTCGAATACTACTTGAACTACCACCGTTCAAAATATAATCAGTTTCAAAAGTTCATCACATAGATGAAACTACAAGATAAGACTTGAATATATTCAATCTTTGAAATATCATTTAAAAGAATGAAGTTACGAGATACTTCATTAGTCCCGATATATATATATATATATATATATATATATACCTATATATATACATTTCATACACTCTCCTGCTATGGAAGTATAAGCAGAGTTGTCATTCCCGAGAATTTTGGAAAGAAGAAACTTTGGCATAAACCTGATATCTTGCTGATCAGGAAAATATAACAATTAAGTCACATTTTCTACTAGTAGATGGATGAATTCCCCACTGGTCATCACCCTGGCCGCATTAGGACCTTATGCTGGACTACCACTCAGCCGCTTACGCATTGATGGACTCCCACTGAGCCACTTACACTTTCATGGACCCCCACTGAGCCCAGGTTGCTTATGCCGACGCATTTCGGTTGGGCTTACTTCCCGAATGTTGGGCAAGTAATCAAGCTCCTTTATCAAGTTAGCAACTTCGTTGCTCCAAAAATACACCACGGAGCCGGATCCCTTAGGTTTTGAGCGAGTATTTAAATCCCCTTCGAAAGGAAGATCTTAAATCTGAAAATGAGTTTTGGGATCCGCTCTAACTTTTAAAATCATTTTGAAGACTCGAAAACATTTTAAAGAATGTTTAGAGTAATGATGATTTAATAACATAAATCATTCCTGATATGTCAGAAAATATCTGAATATTATTATTTAAATAATATTCCCATACGGATAATCTTTATAGAAATAATTGAAGTAGAAGTTTTAAAACTCATACTTGAAATGAATAATAAATAACAAAAGACATACTTATATGAAAGTACGATCTTTATTTGAATAATCGAAAATATGTTTAATTATTATTCAAAACTATCGAATATACCTTATCCGATTAGTAGTTATAGAAACTATATATACCACATCAGTCCATAACCTCCAAGTTTTTCAACTCGAACAACCACAATCAAAACCTATGAACTATAATCAAGCTTCAGTTAACAAAACACTTTCAAATCAAACTAAACTACTAATAATCACAATCCATGCTTCAAATTTCACAAAACCAACCATTAAACTTACTAACAAATAAAGTAAAGGCTAGGGTTTGAAGTTTATACCTTCCTTGGGAGGTGTTAAGTTGATAGGAAGCCTTAGGGAGCCTCCTACAAGCTTGATCTTTCCAAAGAAATCAAGAACACAAAGTTAGGTTTTGAAGTTTCTAAAAGTCCGATGGAAAGAACTATAAAAATGAGGGTCTTAACATGCTTATTTGGACGAGACTTGTGAACAAGAGTTGTAGGCCATCTCAATACCTTTCCAATGAGCTATAGAAGTTTGAAGTTTCTGGTATTGTTTTGGCCGAGAGCTTTTGTTCTTGGAAGCAAAAGTCAACTTCTCTTCTTTTTGTTTTATGAAATTATGCTTGGTTGCTTCTCTTTTTGTCTTGACAAATGTTTTGCTTTTTACCATGGTTAATTTTCCATGGCCCAAAATCAACCAACAAAATAAAACCCCTTTGTCATGCTTATGTCATCAAGCTTGTGTCATCTTTTTAACACTTTTCTTCCCTTTGTGGTGTGATGACATCATCATCTACTAACCTCTTTGATTAACCCTTAATTACTTGGCTAATGACCGCTTATCTGTTATACGGTTCTCTTATCTTTCGTTCTCTTTGTCGTTTGAGGGATCATATCCGGGATCTTTTTACTTGGGTTCCCCTAAACCTTTCTCAATATTTTATATTCCTTTTATGATCCTCTCTTATAATCCTTGACTTTAAATCCTTTTAATCATGTTACCTTATACTCAATTCGTTCGGTATCTGGTGGATTTTTGAGAAAAATCAAAGTTTTCGAATTTGGATTCTGACGACATTTACATACACTCATTTACTTTAAGGAATACTAATACGATCTTAGAATTTCCATAACAGTACTCCTATATATCGTGGTCTGATAATTTTTCTTAATCAGCATAGTCAGCAAAAGCTACTATTCATCAGGGTTTCAAAAATTTCCAAAAATTGGGGTTATTACATAATCGGGGTTTATGCTAATTTAATTCATAGATTAGAGGTGTGTGGGTCCTCATTTCCTAACCCCGAGACTGAGGGCGTCACACCTATTCCTTCTCATTCGATTTCCTTGATTTTGAAATTTCATTTGGTATTCTATGATAATGAATTTCTTTAGTAATCTTTAGTATGAGGCTCTTATTTTGGAGCGAGAAGCCCTGTAGGGCACAGATTCGGGAACTACAATACATTATCAGGACTATAGATGTCGGCAGGATTGTGAAGGAATTTCGGAATGAGATTCAGGTGACCCGGAGAGTACTTGAAACTAGACGACAGAGATGATGTGACAGCTGATATATGTATAACAATGTGTGATATGTAAGATCAGACTTTTGGTGGGAATATAAATAAACAAGACTTGTTGACTAATGGATAGGCCTGTTGTACCTTTGCCTTCAATAAAATGTTTCGCGCTTGTACCACCAAACTTTGATATACAACACTACCTTTCCTTTTCAGTATGGTCATCTACTTTACTACACCTGTTTTATTTTATTGCACCAGTTATAAAACTCTTGTGATAACCTGTATTTCCCCCCTAACTGTTTATATTCTGTAAAGAAGAATGCAATTTACTTAGTTCAACTATTGAAAATGTTTTCAAAAAGAGATATTTATTTTTTACAAAAATCTTTTCAGAAAAAGGGATTTGATTTAAAGGCTAAATAAGTTGTTTGATTCTTTACAAAAAATGCCTCCTAGAAGAAACACCCGTGCTACCAACTAAAATGAAGAAACCAACAACAACAACAATACCCAGGACAACAATAACCAGAATGTGAATCCAGGTCCCATAGACCCAACTGTAGCCCAGATTCTTCAGATCTTGGCCCAACAGACAGTCCACCGGACTCAACAACAACAGAGGCAGACTAACCCTCAGGTAACCTTTAAGACCTTTCAGGCGGTGAATCCACCAGAATTTAATCCGTAGATCCGATAGAGGCAAGGGTATGGTTGAAGGAGATTGAGAAGGCATTTGCCTTAGTCAAGGTGAGGGAGGAACAGAAGACTGAGTTTGCAAGTTAATATCTGAAGAATGAAGCAACCTACTGGTGGAAAACTATTAAAGTGTTGGAAGGTACTGATGATGTTGCGTGGGATAGATTCAAGGAGTTGTTTCTAGAGAAGTATTTCCCTCAGTTTGTTCAGGATCAAATAGAATTGAAATTTCTGGAGCTCAAGCAGGGGAATATGTCTGTGGCAGATTATGAAAGCAAGTTTGAGGAATTGTCTAGGTTTGTGCCATCCTATGTGGACATTGATAGGAAGAAGGTTAAGAGGTTTCAGCAAGGACTCAAGCCATGGATCCGAGGGAAGGTGGCCATATTTTAATTGGACAAGTATGCGGGAGTTGTGCAGAAAGCTATGATTACGGAGACAGAAAGTGAAATGTCTCAGAAAGAGAAGGTAAGAAGAGGAAGTTTGAAGGGAGTGAAGGACAGTCTCAAGCAGGGAAGTTTCCATATATTAATCAGAAGAAAGGCAAGTTCCAGCCCAGAAGGAATTTCAACATGCAGAACACAGGAAACGGAGGCCAAGGTAACCGTCCAGCCATTGGGAACCAGCCAACCCAGCAGAGGCAAGCTATACCAGATTTCCAAGTCTGCGGGAAGAAGCATGGTGGAATTTGCAACAAGTTGAATATGGTCTGTTACAGATGCAACCAGAAGGGGCACTATTCAAGGGAGTGCCGTAATCAGCCAATCAGGGAGTCAGTCAACAAGGAGCAGCCTACCAGGAATCAGGCAGGCAAAGTTCCAGCAATTGGGTATACCTGTTTAAAGTACGAAAGCCAGGGCACATAGCAAAGGATTGCAAGGCACCAGTTCCAGTCAATAATATACTGCGAATCATGGGAGCCCCTCCAACAGTGAATGATCCTCCCAAAGCTAGAGTTTATGACATGTCTGTGAAGGATGTTATCATGGACACTGATGTTAAGGCAGGTATGCTTATTGTGAATTCTTTATGTGCTAAGGTGCTAGTAGATTCGGGATCAACTCGATCATTTATCTTTCAAGATTTTGGTGATAAGCTGAATTGTCCAATTGAATTGTTAAGTGAGATTATTACGGTAGAATTAGAAAATCAGGAGTGTGTATCTGTGAACCAAGTATGTAAGAACTGTAAGATTAAGATTTCTGGCAATAAGTTTGACGCTGAATTGATACCGTTTAAGTTAGGAGAATTTGACGTTATTTTAGGAATGGACTGGCTATCAAAGCATGATGCTCAGATAGACTGTCGTAATAAGAAAGTACTCTTGAAGATGGAAGAGGAAGTGGTGACGTTTAAAGGTCAGAGGCAAGCGAAGAAGTTCTTGACGATAATGCAAGCCAAGAAGTTATCACAACAAGGATGCGAGCACTTCATTACGTATGTGATATATAGGAGTCAGGAGCCAGCAAAATTGGAAGACATTACAGTGGTAAATAAATTTCCAGACGTGTTTCCAGACGAATTACCAGGACTTCCTCCAGATAGAGAAATTGAATTTGCTACTAACTTAGTACCTGGAACGGAACCAGTATCTAAGGCCCCTTATAGAATAGCGCCAGTTGAAATGAAGGAATTGGCAAAGAAATTGCAAGAATTATTAGAAAAAGGAGTAATTCGACCCAGTGTATCCCCACAGGGTGCACCAGTACTATTTGTCAAGAAGAAAGACGGAAGCATGAGGTTATGCATCGACTATCGAGAACTCAATAAGCTTACAATCAAGAACAAGTATCCATTATCGTGAATCGATGATTTGTTTGATCAGCTGAAAGGAGCTAAGTATTTCTCTAAGATTGATTTGAGATCTGGATATCACGAACTGAAGATTAAACCTGAAGATATACCAAAGACAGATTTCAGAACAAGATATGCTCATTATGAGTTCTTAGTGATGTCTTTTGGATTGACCAATGCTCCAGCAGCTTTTATGGACTTGATGAACAGAATTTTCAAGTAATATCTGGATAAATTTGTAATTTTATTTATCGATGATATTTTTATCTACTCAAAGTCAATGGAAGGTCATGCGGAGCATCTAAGGATATCTTTGGAAATTTTAAGAAAGAAGAAGCTGTATGCCAAGTTTTCGAAGTTTGAGTTTTGGTTACAAGAAGTTCAATTCTTAGGACACGTAGTAAGTAATGAAGGAAGCAAAGTAGACCCAGCAAAGACTGAAGCTATTATCAAAGATTTGTTCAAGATTTCTCGAAGATTGCGACGCCTTTGACGAAGCTTACCAGGAAAAATGAGAAGTTTATATGGAATGAGAAGTATGAAGAAAGTGTTCAAGAATTGAAGAAGAGGTTAATCACGACACTTGTTTTGTCACTTCCAGATGATCAAGGAAATTTCGTAATCTATGGTGATGCTTCTCATAAGGGATTAGGTTGTGTTTTGATACAGCATGATAAAGTCATTGCATATGCATCTAGACAACTGAAACCTCATGAGCAGAAGTATCCTACTCATGACTTGGAACTAGCAGTGATTGTATTTGCCTTAAATATTTGGAGATATTATTTATATGGAGAAAGATGCAAGATCTATATAGATCATAAGAGTTTGAAGTACATATTCACGCAAAAGGAGCTCAATATGAGACAAAGAAGATGGTTGGAGTTGATCAAGGACTATGATTACATGATTAACTATCATCCAGGAAAAGCGAATGTGGTGGCAGATGCGTTAAGCAGAAAGGAAAGATCGAACATGCAGACTATACCTGAAGAATTATACAAGAAATTTCAGAAATTGGAATTAAAAGTCAGAATTTGTAATCCTAATGAAGCAAAGATGTATAGTATGACTTTTCAACCAGAATTGCTAGAAAAGATAAGAAAATATCAAGAGGAAATAATGGATCAGGATATCAATTGTTTGGTTGGAGAAGAGTTATGCACTCAAAAGGACGATCAAGGTATTCTCAGATTTTTATCTAGAATTTGGATACCACCAGTGGCAGAATTGAAGAATGAAATTCTACAAGAAGCTCACAACTCAAGGTATTCCATCCATCCAGGAAATACCAAGATGTACATATATTAAAAGAGAATTATTGTTGACCAGATATGAAAAGAGAAATTGCGGAATGGATTAGCAAATGTTACACGTGCCAAAGAGTTAAGGCGGAGCACCAGAGACCAAGTGGGTTATTACAGCCACTAGAGATTCCAAAATGGAAATGGGAGCATATTGCTATGGATTTTATAGTTGGATTACCAAGGATGAAAGCAAACCATGATGCTATTTGGGTCATAGTGGATAGACTAACCAAATCAGTTCATTTCTTTCCTATTAATGAAAGATTTTTACTGGATAAGTTGGTTCACATATATTTGAAAGAAATAGTAGTGCGTCATGGAGTCCCTGTGTCTATTGTATCTGATCGAGATCCACGATTCAATTCAAGATTTTGGAGAAGTTTTCAAGAATTCTTGGGAACTAAGTTGAATATGAGTACGCCTTATCATCCACAGACGAACGGCCAAAGCGAGAGAATGATCCAAACAATTGAAGATATGTTATGTGTTTGTGCCATTGATTTCAAAGGCAATTGGGATGATCATTTACCCTGAGTGGAGTTTGCTTACAATAAGAGTTATCATGCTAGTATGGAAATGCCACCTTATGAAGCTCTTTATGGACGCAAATGTAGATCACCAATATATTGGGACGAAGTCAGAGAACTTGGACCTGAATTGGTACATCATACAAAAGAAGTTATGGAAGTCATCCAGATAGGTTAATTGCAGCACAAGATCGCCAAAGAAAGTATGCAGATCAATCAAGAAAGGATATGGGATTTGAAGAAGGAGATCTAGTGTTACAGAAGGTGTCACCATGGAAAGGGTTGTCAAGATTTGGAAAGAAAGAAAAGCTGAGTCCTAGATACGTTGGACCTTTTGAAATATTAAAACGTGTCGGCAAGGTAGCATACAAGTTGGCATTACCCCCACACATGGAGCACATTCATAATATTTTTCACGTCTCGATGCTAAAGAGATATAATCCAGATTCTAAGCTTGTAATCGAGTATGAGCCGATAGAACTTCAGGCAGATTTATCATATGTAGATAATCCAATAGAGATTCTAGAAAAAAAGAGAAAAGGTATTGAGAAATAAAGTGGTAAATTTGTTAAGAGTATTGTGGAGAAACCCAAAGGTTGAAGAGTCAACCTGGGAGTTAAAAAGCGATATGCGAGAAAAGTACCCTCAGTTGTTTACTTAACTTAGGAGATTCTCAGGACAGAATCCTTTTAAGGGGGAAGGATGTAATATCTGAGATATCGCCTGTAATTATTTTTATCAATAAATGATTATTATGTGATTATTATGTGAATTTTAGTGAATTATCTGTTGATTGATAATAATATTTAGATATTTATATGTGACATGATATGAGTATGTTAATTATAATATGTGCAGAATAAAATATAGATAAGTGTGGAATTTTTCTAGTAATTTTTGGAATGTTATATGACTTCATATTAATTTATGAATTATTTTCTGAATAATTACAAAATTATTTTATAAAGCTGGTAATCGTCCAACCTCAACCGTTTTTATAATTTAAAACTCGTCCGAAAACTCCTTCCTAACCTAATCTGGTAATTTCGGATATTTTTCGTGTTTTGACTTTTTTGATCCGGATTACGGTTTGACCCGCATGCATCCCAACGTACAATTTTCGATACGATAATTATTTCGATACGATAATTCTTTCGATATATCAAAAAAACCCATATTCTCGAAAGACTGGTTAATATTACATTATTTTCGTATAAAGTGTTTTGTAAAAAGCCCGGTTGGGATAATTATCCAATACGGGTATTAAATCAGATCATTTTTTGCAGTTACTTAGCGGCTAAGTAACTAATTTACCGATCCAAAACGATCCAATACGAACCAATATTCTATAAATATATATAGCCCTTTTATTATTTCATTTTATTCGTAAAATCATAATCGATCAGTAAACATATAAGAAATACAGAGAATAACCCTAAAAATGTTACATTCTTGAGAATTAAATGTACGAACGAAGGCGTTATCGAATTTCGATTCAAGCATGCAATATATCAAAACGAAGCTCTCAAAAAAATCTTTCTGAATCAACCATCTATTTGTGTGCAGAAATCACGGTATTTTTCCTATTTAATTATTTTAATTTGAATTATTTATGGATTAAATTATGAATTTTTATTCTCAATGCTTTTGATGTGATTTAATGGCATAATCATGTAGATCTTTTCTTCCTGATCATTTTGGTATATTTTATGTCAAAAACGGAGTTCAATAATATATAGAAATTGATGTTTGATTCTGGAAAACTGAAATTAGGGTTTTCAATGTTTGAATGTTCTTAATTAGAATTGGGAACTTTTAATTGGTTGATTCTGGGTATGATTGGAAAGTGCTACCTTGTAGATCGTGTCATGAGCAGTCCAATAATGCAAACAAATCAGAAAAAAGAGGTCGGAATCGACCCGCCGGAAAACCTTCGAACTCGCCGACGTTAATGGCGAGTTCGTCGGGAAATTTTTTCTTGGGGTTATTAACGATAGTAAAGTACCGTTTGGAGATGCTGTGTTGATCAGGAATTGGTTGGCATCGGGGTTGATATCAAATGATTCACGAATGGTCGTGAATTTGGCTCGCCAGATTTTTCTCCGATTGCCGTGTTTTGGGTTTAGGTTGCGGGTCGAACGAGTTCTTCGTGACCCGTTTCGCAAACCCGTTTGACCCGGTTTCGATCCTCTGAAACTCTATTTCCAACTCTAAATTCTGTTTCTGAATTTATTTTATTTAAAAATTATTTTGAAATTCTGTTTTATTCTAAAAAAATCATTTTTAATTTCTAAAAATCAATATTTAATTTTGAAAAATTATATTTAAATTGAAATTAAATCTAAATTATTTATTTAATTAATTTTAGTTAATAATTAATTATTTATTTAGTCAATTAATTTAAATATTAATTGATTAGTTAATTTAATTAATTATTAATTTATTTTAATTGATTTAATAATTAGATTTAATTATTTATTTTTGATTTAAAAATTCCGAAAAAAATAGTTTCGAGCTTTAAAATATTATTTTAAATTCTTTTCAAAGCTCGACAATTATTATAAAATTATTTTAAAGATAGATTCGGGTGTTTGAACTCTATTATTTAATTATAAAATTATTCGGAGACTCGTTTTAATTCCAAAAAATGTTCAAAAATTCGTATTAAACACCTGGAAAATTATTTTAACCCTGAATCTTCTTCGAAAAATTATTTTGATCGAATATCTTACGTGCTACGTGTTATATGTGATCTGATTGATGCATAATATGACTACATGTGCATTGTTTGACTGTTTTATTCATAACTTTCAATCCATACGTCGGATTTGGGTGAAACGAAGGGTAGTTAGAAGCTTGTAACGAGTAGAACGAAATGAGGATGAATATTGATAAGTGTTGTTGTGCATATGTTGTGTACTTGATGATTTCATAAATAAAACATCTAAGTAGATTTTACTTAGTGAAATAATGTAGCACTCGACGGATAAGAATTATAGTCCCGACGGATAACTCATTATAGTCCCGACGGATGTTGACTTATTATCAATCGAGTGAGTAGCTTATATAATAATGAGTCTATAGCACAGTTCTGTATACATCTTTTTATAGATTCTGTAGTAGCCTATAAGTCATGTTGACTTTAACTAGATATGCAGAATAGGTTGATTAATTGTATATAAATGATGTCTTGTAATTATGCATAAATGAAATAAAGTCAAGTGCCAAAATAGCTACCGACGGATGATTAACAAAGCCATCGACGGATGATCTAATGACTATCAACAGATGTTTAATATAGCAGTCGACGGATGATCAATGAAGCCATCAACGGATGTTCAGAAAGTCGACGGATGATCATATATCCAACGGATGTTCATAAAGTCCAAAGGATGATCATATAAAGAATTTAAAAAGCAGTTGAACAGTGAAAGCTGAGCACAGCTGTCGAGATGTATACAAATCTACTGTGGAAGCCCATTAACTAGGTAATAAAGGACGAAAAGTAGCAAAGCTTAAGACTGATAGTTTTTATATTTATTTAGTCTTTTTGACTTTGTAATTTTGGTAATATATAAACCAAGAACGTAGCAAATAGAAACAAGAGAGCTGAGATACAAAAATAGAGAAATCTTTGTAAGCAGAATCTTTAGCATTTCCATATATTATCAGTAGTTCAATTTGTAAGCAGCTGTGAGCATTCTTGCACACAGAGTTCTTTCGATATATAATATATATCTCTGGTGGAATTGTTTAAATCCACCAGAAAGTTTTTAAAGACTCTTGTTTTTAATTACTTATATTTTGATTCAATTAAGTTTCTATTCCGCATTGTGCTAATCAAAACACTTATATCTATATTCGAGTTGAATATTTTTATTTCGAGAAAAAGGTTCAAGAATTCCATTCAACCCCCCCCTTCTAAAATTCTTGCTATATTGTTAAGGGACTAATAATTGGTATCAGAGTAAGCTCTTAATCTACAAAGAGTTTAAAGATCAAAACAATTCAGCAAGATGAACAAGAAAGACGTTGGAGTCAAGATTCCTTTTGTAGATAAAGATAATTACCATCATTGGAAGGTAAAGATGCATCTTCATATGCTTTCTTAAGATCTCTTCCTTAGATCTCTTCCAAAGGAATGGAAACCAATGACAGTCTCATTAAGAAACTCACAAGATTATAAAGAGTTTACTTTAGAGAGACTGTATGGCATCCTGAAGACCTATGAGCTTGAGATAGAGCAGGATGAAAGGATGGAGAGAGGAAAGAAGAAAGGAGGATCCATTGCACTAGTTGCTGATTTGGAAAAGGAGAAGGAAGTGAAGATGGAAGCTGTTGAGTCAATTTCTAAGGTCTGTGAGAACAAGGGCAAGGGGCTTGCAGTAGAAAGGGAAGATTCATTGAGCCAAGATGACATGGAGGACATTGATGAGCACCTAGCATTTCTTTCCAGGAGATTTGCCAAGCTCAAGTTCAAGAAGAAATTTGGAGCAGCCAAGCCAAATAGAAACATGGTGGATAAGTCAAAATTCAAATGTTTCAAATATGGCTTGGTAGGGCATTTTGCAAATGAGTGTAGAAAGTCAGATTCCAGTAAGAAAAGGTTTGAGTCTGTGGATTATAAGCAAAAATACTTTGATCTACTCAAACAAAAGGAAAGGGCTTTTATTACACAAGAGAATGACTAGGCAACAGATGGTTTAGATGAAGATGAAGATGTCAGCTATGTCAATCTAGCCCTAATGGCCAAGTCTGATGAAACAGATACAAGTTCCTCAAGCAATCAGGTAATTACTACAAACCTTTCACATTTATCTAAAGCTGAGTGTAATGATGCCATTGTTATTCCAGTGAACTAACAATGAGATTTACAGAAGGGGGGTTGAATGTAAATCTCAAAACTTTTTCAAGTTTTGAGCAGTTTATAGGCTATGTGTTTTGATGAACAAGTGTGTGTAAATTGCTTTGAGCTAATGCAGATAGATATATATTCAAACACAAATGTAAAGAACACAACAGACTTAAAAACTTTTCTGGTGGATTTGTTGTTCCACCAGAGATGTGTTATTTCAGAAAATCTGTGATTCAAACAATTAAATCACAGCTGCTTCCTAGTACAAACTAGATGATTTTCTCTCTGGATTTTTCTAAACAGCTCTGGAAAATTCATCATCTAATTACTAGCTGCTACTTGGTTTATATATCACCAAGTTTACAAGTGAAGACAAAACTGTACAATGCAATTAAAAGATTCTTCACATGTTTCTTCTTCATTTCTCTATCCAATGCAATTTAGGTTTAGCTGAGAATCTTTGAATACTCCCTTGTTTGCACCAGAGTGGAAATGCTGCATTTTCTTGATTCCTCCTTGAGGCTGCCACATTCCAGTTTGTCTCTGTCAACCCATGTGCCTCTGTCAGCTTATGAATTGTCACTATCAACTGCTATTGAACTAAGCATCCGTTGAAGCTTTCATCCGTTGATGCTTTATCCGTTAATGCATTAGCAGTTGAAGCTTTATCCGTTGAAGCACTCATCCGTTGATGGATGTTATCCGTTGAAGCTTTAGAGACATCCGTTGAAGCTTTGTTTCTCATCCGTTGAAGCTTTGTTTCTCATCCGTTGAAGGTCTTTAATATCAGTTGATACTACTTCACTTATACAAAATTACAAGGCATGAAATATTTAAAATTAGCTCTCCTATTTGCATATCCACTAGTAGTCAACATGACTGATAATTTCACACAACATCTAAGAATTACAACTTAAATACAGAGAATGAAATGTGCTACAATACTAAACTTATTTCTAAGTAAAGCTACTCCTTCAACGGATAGCCAGAATGGTCTTATCCGTTGAGGCTACAAACACTAGATTTCTACTTAAGTGTTTTGTTTAATTTATCATCAAACTAATACACATATTCCTAACAATCTCCCCCTATTTATGTCTACTAGAACTGTAGGCATAAATTTGGGTTTAACTTGATGATAACAAAACACTTAACAAACATATGAACTGAAATAAAGTAGAAATTCAAAAGTGCTGCAAAAGTGTGTCTACTGAGATAGAATTGAAGAATTACATTGTTTCCAAGGGTGCTCCTTTAGCCTGAGCAGATTAATTCCTTTTCCTTTGATCCCTTGTTTTCTTCCCTAGCCTCCTGTCATTCTCCTCTATTTGGAGTTGGAGTTGTCTGTAGAATTCAGCTTCATCTTCTTCATTGATGTCCAACTTAGATTGCATATCCTTGAGAGTTTCATTACTGGCAATCTTGAGCTGATCTTCAAGTCCGAAAAATCTTCTGACTCCTTTATTGTCTCTGAACTCCATCAACCAATGAGGTCATTTATGAACTGTAATTCCTCTCTCTGGGATGAGTAATGTTCTAGGCAAGGCATTGGGCTCCCACCAAGTTTTCCTTATGCTGGAAATCTTGTTGAGAATCTCAGTTTTGGCAGTCCTAGTAAAGCCAGAATCCCTTTTTATAGCTGAGTAGACTCTAACCAAGGTAGAATAGCCTTTATTCAGAATTCTGTAAAGAGGCCAAGTCCTTTCCCCACTCCCTTTATATTTGAACACTAGTCTTTCTGAAAGCTGTCTATAGGCATCTATTCCCCTTACTTCCTCCAGCTCATCCAGATAGAGTTCAATGTCTGTAAATTCCTTAATGTCACAAATGTGAACATAATCATCATTTGAGGCTTGTGGCTTAGGCTTAGGCTTCTGAGTGAGTTTGATTAAGGTTAGAGGAGGTGTTGATTTGATTTTTCTTTTCTGTTTCTTTGATGGTGGAGAAGTGGTTAAGAAAGTGGGCAATTTGATGGTGTCCCAATCAATTGGTTCCTCCTTAGGAGTGATTGTTTCACCATGGATGTTTATGAAGGGGTCAGGCACAATGGGTTCAGGAATAGAAGGTAGTGGATTGGATTTTGATTGGGTTTCTTCAGTTTCATCTACAATCTTCCTATTTGCATTGGCCTTCTTTCTGTTCCCTTTCTGCCATTCCTTTCTTTCCTTAGTTCTTTCTTCCACATCATACTAAGCATGTCCCCCATACCTACATCTTCACCCTTGTCTTCAATGTCTTTATTTTCTTCAGCTTGACTTGACTTTAGCTGTTTTTCAAGCTTTACTTGTGCTCTTTTGTCAGCCTTTAGCTTTTTAGCTTCTTCCTTCAACCTTCTGGCTTCTTCCCTCTTGGCTATTAAGAATTTGGGATGTCCTTGTATCACACAGATACTTTTTCCCTCTCTAAAGATAATAGCCATGTTCATTCTTTCAACCACATCCTTGGTTTCCTTGTGCTTTATGATATTACTACCCAAAACCTTGTCTTCATCAGGCTTTGGAAGAGGAAAATCCACTCCTTTCAACTGAGCAAGGCTTAGAGGGTTCTTTGTAGAGTCCTTATTGGATCTGTTGTTGGGCTTGAGAACCATAGGTTTCAGATTCTTGGAAGAAGTCTCTCCACCCTTATTCCTCCTTACTGGCTTGAGCTCCATAATGATTGGCTCCACCTTTGTGCTATGCTTCACAGATTGTGATTTTGAAGTTGTAGAACCAAAAATTTGTTGCATCCTTTCATCAATTCTCCTCCTTTGCTCTTTGACTTTCATCTCAGCTGCTGCTATCTGGATTAGATCAATTCCATCAAGCTTTCCTTTGATTTGAAGTGTTGGAGAAGTGGTGATGGCAGGAACTAGCACTTTAGATATTTGAACTTTTGTTGATGGCTCTCCTTCCCTTTCCCCTTTATTCTCCCCCTTTTTGTTATCATCAAGGATAGGGGTCAAGCCTTGTGCTTTTGCCAGCTGCAATAGTAGACTTGTCTGAGATTGTTGATTTTGAAGAATGGTGACCACAGAGTTTTCAATGACTTGAACTCTGTTCTCCAACTTGGCCAGCCTCTTGTCAGTATCAGATTCTTTCCTCAATCTCAGCAACAAATCTTGCATTGTACCATAAGGCATGACTGAATCCAACTTCTCAGAATTGTAGGATTTCAGATTGCAAAATCCTTTTTGAGTTAATCCACACTCAAATTCTGTCTGATGTGCTGCAACTGCAAGAGATGTAGAGAGTCTAGATGAGCTTGAAGAATAGCCTTGGTACCAGCATCTAAAGTGTCCTGAAGGGCCTTTTGAATAGCCATAACCTGCTTGACCAAAGCTACACCAAACTGTCCTGGTGTAGATTTCTTTGTCCATGTCCATTCAGGTAAATGTGGGACAGAACTTGGGCATGCATCTCCCCCTAAATTCATGCTCACATCCAAAGAAATAGAGTCATCATCATTAGAATTTACTTCAAATTCTTCAGATGGCTCACCAGCTTGAGAAGGCATCCTATTAACAGCAGCTTTATCTCTTTGAAGAGATTCTGAAGTGTGCACTATGTTCAAAGTCTGCTCTGCCTCCACATTGCCCTGAGCAGCCAACAGTTGATAGGCTGAAACAGGATGAGTAAAAGTGTCAGCATCCAAGGAAATGTTATCAATTTTAGCTTTGTAATGTTGCTGAAATTGTCTTCCCTTTTCAGTATCATCCACAATCATTGACTCACTAGCAATGGCTGGATCCACCCTTATAACTTTTGTACCTGCTATTCTCTCATTTTCTCTATATTCTTGCATCAGGGGCTCCCCCTGGCTCACACACACCCTCACCCTCACCTACTAAGGTGGCACTCCCCTCACTCACTTTTGCCATGCTGGAAGAAATAGCATGCATATTGTGACTCTCAACCTCTCCTTTTGCCTGGGAGCAACCCAGCCTCTCACTCAAATTATCACTCCCTTCCCTCAATCCTAGAAGTGATTGTACAGTAACCATGTCTTCTACACTTGGAATAGATTCAGTTATATGTGTAGAGACCGTCAACGGATAGGGAGTATCCGTTGAAGTAGAAACTGATGATATCAACAGATAACTGCTGTTAAACTTATCCGTCGAAGAATAACCACTTGTTAACGGATGAGAGATATCCGTTGAAGAAGGAAAAGATGGAGATATTGAAAGTGACATAATTGTTGAATCTGTGTGAATTGATTTTAAGTGAGGTGACACAGATTCTTCAACTAAGTCTGGAAAAATTGGCTGATGATCCAACAAATCATCTAAAAGATGATGATCACTAGGATTTGAGTGGGGCTCCTCCCTGAGTTTTAAAGAGGAAGAATCAGGAATTGATGTGAATATCATATCCACATCCAGAGATGGTGATGGAGAATTTGGTGATTGATGTGTATCTATTATGAGAGAATGGGGCTGTGACTCTACATTTGCTGGAGCCATATCAAGCTGAATTTGAGAAGGCAAAGATACAGGTGGATGTATTTGTGCAGTGTGTGCCCCCTGTGTTGAAACTAGGGTTTTAGCCTTCTTTCTTCTTCAAAAGGCTTTGATAGGTGAATGTGTGGCTTCAGTGTCCCTCCCTCTTTTGTTCTGTATCCCTGGTTGGGGACTATTTTCAATAGCTGCATCCTTTTGGGAGGATGCAACTAGGGATGTGTTTGACTCCTTTTGAACCACCACAGTCTTTTGAGAAACCGTGGCTTAGCTGGCTAGGGTACCACTCACCTCTCCCACCTTATCCTGGGGGGTTTCTTGATGTTCACCCCTCCCCTCACAACTCACACCCTGTTCCCTCCCTTCAGGGTTTATGGTAGTTGTTACAACTATTGTCTTTTGAGAAACAACAGAGGTGGTTTTCTTTGACTTGTGTTTTGGAATTTTAGTTTTGGTGGCTTTGGTAGGAATCTGTTGAGACAAAGACACAGATTCCATTGCCACACTAGAAGGCAAAGAAATAATGGGGTTGGAAGAGGTAGGAGTTACAGAAGTATTTACCTCACTTACCTGAGGTGCATTCATTATTGGTAAATATACCAATGGCACCTGGCTGTTGAGGTTAATTCTCAAAAGGTCTGCAAGGACCCTTTTCTCTTGTGCCCAGCATTTGAGTTTATTGCTCTCATTAGTTATGACCAAACCTTCAGCAACATGGTTAGCCAATAACATAAAGAATCTAGCATAGTAGATGTTATGAGGTCTATTAGCTTTGTTACCTAACCTGGAACCTAATTCTAGCATGACATAGTTGCTAAAATTAAAGTACCTATCAAAAACTAGCATATAGAGCATATTAACAAGAGATGAAGTTATGGCATCATAATTGCTAATCTTCCCAGAGAAAACCTTGATAAATGCATCTCCAAGAAAACTCCATTCTTTTCTAAGGCCCTTCCTTCTAATGCTCCCTAAACTAGCAGAATCAAAAGAATAGCCTATGAAATCTAACATAGCAGATACATCATTATCAGTGTGTGGTGTCATAACATTATTCTCAGGTAACTTAAAGCAAGACTGTATATCATCACAGTTAATACAGTAATCCTTACCTTTGAGAGAGAAAGTAATGGTCATATCTGTGGAGTTGAACTCTACAGTTGTCCAAATCTCCTCAATTACCTCACAATAGATAGTTGGGGCTTCCAGCATTGCATAGCTTAGTTTGCAGTTCTTGATGAAGTCCATCATTTTGTGATAATCTGAGTGGGCTTCATTCTTTTCCACCAAGGCTACGAAATTGTTCTTTTCATAAACAAAGCCAGACTGAGACATAATCTTGACTACTGGTGCCATTGTTGTGAGTAGAGGTTGCAGAGAAAGATTGAGAGTTTTGGGAGAGAAAGAGAATAAGACTTGCGAGAAAGCGTAAAGTGAAAAAAAGAATTCAAGGGGCTTTTATACTTTCTCGAATTAAAACGTAAATAAAATGATTAAATGATACTTTTAGGTAAATTACAACCGTTTGAGAATAAAGAAAACTATAGAAATTCTGAAAACTGCCTTTAATACAAATACATACAACAGTGTATATATGTATCAACGGTTAAGTAAACGAATCAACGGCTGTGACTCACTTAAAGTAACTGATGTGACACTTCAATGGATGAGGTAAATAGTTATCCGTTGAAGATTAACACAGTTTTTATTCGTTGAAGGATAAAATTACCAGAAATGTATTTGTCTTTCAACGGATAATTAACATCCGTTGATAGAACAATTTTGGCTTTCAACGGATATGGAATATCCATTGATAGAACAAACTTTACTTAAAGCCAACTTTGTTCTTGCCACAAATTCATTTCAGGCTTCAAAGCAGATTATAATGAGGACATGAATTTATGAATAATTAAGCATACCTAGCTCACTTACTAATCTTGTGAATGTTGATTCATCAAGTGGCTTGGTAAATATGTCTGCAATCTGCTTTTCACTTGGAATAAAATGAAGTTCCACTGTACCTTTCATCACATGTTCCCTTATGAAGTGGTACTTGATGTCAATGTGCTTGGTTCTTGAGTGCTGCACTGGATTTTCAGTAATAGAAATGGCACTTGTGTTGTCACAGAATATAGGAATTTTGTCAACAGTTAGTCCATAGTCAAATAGTTGATTCCTCATCCATAGTATTTGTGCACAACAACTACCAGCAGCAATGTATTCAGCTTCAGTTGTTGATGTAGAAACAGAATTTTGCTTCTTGCTGAACCATGATACAAGCTTATTCCCTAGAAATTGACAGGTGTCAGTTGTACTTTTCCTGTCTATTTTGCAACCTGCATAATTTGCATCTGAGTAGCCAATTAGATCAAAACCAGACTCTCTAGGGTACCAAATTCCTAGATTTGGAGTCCCTTTGAGATAATTGAAAATCCTTTTAATAGCCACTAAGTGAGACTCTTTAGGGTCAGCTTGAAATCTAGCACAGAGACATGTAGAAAACATTATATCAGGTCTACTAGTAGTTAAATATAAAAGTGAGCCAACCATGCCTCTATAACTTGAAATGTCTACAGACCTTTCAGCCTTGTTTAATTCAAGCTTGGTGGCAGTGGCCATGGGAGTTTTTGCAGATGAACAATCCATTAAGTCAAACTTCTTTAAAAGATCATAAATATATTTAGTTTGACTAATGAAAATTCCACCACTAACTTGTTTAACTTGTAAACCAAGAAAATAAGTTAGCTCTCCCATCATGCTCATTTCATATTTACTTTGCATTAACTTAGCAAACTTTTTACAAAGCTTATCATCTGTAGAGCCAAATATAATATCATCTACATAAATTGAACAAGTATTGTAGAGCCATTAACATTTCTAAAGAAAAGAGTTTTGTCAACAGTACCTCTTGTGAAGTGATTATCTAGAAATTTTTTTGACAAAGTCTCATACCAAGCTCTAAGTGCTTGCTTTAGTCCATAGAGTGCTTTCAGCAGATAATACACGTAGTCTGGAAAATTTGGATCTTCAAATCCTGGAGGTTGGCTTACATAAACTTCTTCCTCTAATTCCCCATTCAGAAATGCACTATTGACATCCATTTGATAGACCTTGAAATTGGCATGGGCTGCATAGGCTAGAAAGATTCTAATGGCTTCAAGTCTGGCAACTGGAGCAAATGTCTCATCAAAATCTATTCCCTCTTGTTGAGAATAGCCTTTAGCAACCAATCTGGCTTTATTCCTTATGACAATGCCATTTTCATCCATCTTGTTTCTGAATACCCATTTTATGTCAATAGAACTCTTGTTCTTTGGCTTGGGTACCAGCTTCCATACTTTGTTCCTTTCAAATTGGTTTAGCTCCTCTTGCATTGCTAAAATCCAATCTGGATCCAATAGAGCTTCTTCCACTCTCTTAGGTTCATCCTATGATAGAAAGCTACTATACAGACATTCATATTGAGTAGCCCTTCTAGTTTGCACTTTAGATGTAGCATCACCAATGATCAGTTCAAAAGGGTGATTCTTGGTCCATTTCCTTTGAGGTGGTAGATTAGCTCTAGATGAGGTTGCCTCAGTATTATCATGATGTGAGATAGAATGTTGATTGGTTGAAACTCCCTCTGAGTTGCTGATCCTTTGAAAGGAATTGGGAGTTCTATCAACTGATGAAGTGAAATGATTATCCGTTGACAGACTGTGATCAACGGATGCTTCATTATGAACTTCAACGGATGATGCACTTTGTCTTTCAACGGATGCTGCATTGCTTCTATCAACGGAAGCTGAATTATGACTTTCAACGGATGCAGCATTCTGTGCATTATCCCAAGGCAGATTTTGAATTCTTTTCGAGGTGCCTTCTCCATTATTCTCATCTTCACTATCATCACAATATATCTCAATGTTGTCAAATTTGAGTTCCTCATGATGTCCCTCATCTGTTAGTCCATCAATCTTTTTATCATCAAACACAACATGCACAGATTCCATGACAATGTTGGTTCTTAGATTGTAGACTCTATATGATTTTCCAGCAGAATAACCAACAAATATTCCTTCATCAGCCTTTGCATCAAACTTCCCTTTGTGATCAGGTTGATTCCTTAGAATGTAACATTTGCAACCAAAGACATGCAGAAAGTTTAAAGTTGGTTTTCTTCTCTTGAACAATTGATAGGGAGTCATGCCTTTTGCCGGATTAATTAGAGAAATATTCTGAGTGTAACATGCACAGTTAACAGCCTCAGCCCAAAAGTATGTTGGGAGTTTTGACTCTTCAAGCATTGTTCATGCAGCTTCAATTAGTGATCTGTTCTTCCTTTCCACCACACCATTTTGTTGTGGAGTCCTTGGAGCTGAGAACTCATGCATGATCCCATTTTCTTCACAGAACAACTTCATGGTTGTATTCTTGAACTCAGTTCCATTGTCACTCCTGATATTCCTTACTTTGAAATCTGGATGATTGTTGACTTGCTTGATATGATTGATAATGATTTCACTAGCTTCATCCTTTGATCCAAGGAAATAATGTAATAACCCCAAAATTTTGAACTTTTTTGTAACCCTTATGAATAGTGTTTTTGCTGATATTGCTGAATAAGAAAACTTTTCATGCCACACTATGTAGGGGTTCTTTTATTTTTATTCTGAGATCGTATTATTACTCTATATGATAAATAAGTGTATGTAAAGATCGTCAGAATCCAAATCCGAACACTTTGATTTTTTCCCGAAAATCCACCAGATACCGAAAGAATTGAGTATAAGGTAACAGGATAAAAAGGATTTAAATTCAAGGATTTTAAGAGAGGATCATAAAAGGAATATAATGTATTGAGAAAGGTTAAGGGAACCCAAGTAATAAGATCCCGGGTATGATCCCTTAAACGATAAACGAAAATGAAAGTTAAGCGAATCGTATAACAGATCAGCGGTCATTAGCCAAGAAATTAGAAGCTAATCAAAGAAGTTAGTGAGGATGATGTCATCAAACCAATTAGAGGAGGACAAGTGGGGGAGGATGACATAACAAGGTGACATAAGCATGACAAAGAAAGGTGTGTTGTTGGTTGTTTAAGAACCACACAAAAGTTACCATGGTAAAAGGTAATAAATCAAAACAAAACAAATCAACCAAGCCAACCAACAATTCATTTCACCAAAAAACACAAAGTTATTTCACTTTCTTCATCAAAAGCTCTCGGCTTTCTTCTTCTTCAAAGAAAGAAAAAGTCAAAATCCTAGATCCAAGCTTTGTTAATTAGCAAGGTAATTATCTAAGACTCCTTATGCATAGATATAGCTATCCTATAAGTTTGAGCTTCTAATTCATTCACAATCTCTTCCTAAAAATCATGGAAGAAGAGGGTGAATAGTGTTTTTCAAGAACTAAAATTTTTGTTCTTGAGTTTTTGTTTAGATTAAGCTTGGATAAGGACTTTTAAGGGTGATTCCAAGCTAATTACTTGATTCTCCACTCTCCAAGGAAGGTATAACCCCTCTAAACCCTAAATTTACTTTGAGTATTAGGTTTAGTTTTGTTGTTATAGTTCATGAGAGGCTTGATTGTTGTGTATGTAGAGGTTAGTTGGTTTTGTGATGTTTTTGGAGTTGTAATTCTTGGATTATTGATTAATGAACTTAAGTATAGTTTATATTCATGTTTGATTGTGAGTTGATTGTGGGTTGATTTGGAGTGGTATAAATTTGGATAATCGCGTAAACATAGCCGTCGTAATGCCCGATTTACTTTAGACTGTTTTTGTTCTTAACATTAGGACCCGTGAACTCACTGCTAGGTTTTGACCATTGCCATGATTAGATAGTTCATGTTATGAGCTTCATTTTAATATGTGGTTCGTTTGAATGCGATGTACGGTTTAGGAGGAACGACCGTTTTAAGTAACGGCGTTTCGCGAAAGAACCGTTGCCCCTCGCCTTACTTTGAAACATAGGTTAAAGACCTAAAATGACTAATTGGAGTATGAAACATTTATGTAAAGTGTATTAGGCAGTTGGTAAGGCACTCGCGAAAGAATCGACTTAAAACTCTTAATGGTTAATTTATTTAAAATGGTGGAGTCGAGGGTACTCGAGCGACTTAAGAGAATCATTAAGCGCAAAGCGAGCGTTAGAGTCTAAATAGGTTAAAGTATAGATTTATAGGTTACCAGACTCGTCCCAAGCCATTTATAACCCCCAGTCGCTCAGGCAAGTTTTCTACCCGTTATACTGTTGTTGTGATGTATACATATGTATATGCATTATCTTGTGATAGATGCATGATGGTTAATTAGCAAATTCTTGCGATATATTGTAGCATGTGATATGGTATATATGCATGCCTGTTTCGTAATCTTGATACATATATCTGTTGATTCAGTTGATAATACATATGCTAGAGATAAGCGGTATTTGCGTATACCCTTAGTATAGGGGACCCAAAGGTGAACATTTTTCTAAAACCGGGAGTCGATGTTCCCGAGTATAATATATATTTATATATATATATATATATATATATATATATATTTATATATATATATGAATAGTTTTCAAAACTATTATTCGAATAAGGTTTATTCGATAACTTTATTTTATTAATGAATATTATTTTGAATATTCATTCGAGGGCTTATGACTCCATTTATTTTATTAATGAATATTATTTTGAATATTCATTCGAGGGCTTATGACTCCGTTTATTTTATTAATGAATATTATTTTGAATATTCATTCGAGGACTTATGACTCCGATTAATTACTAATTATTATTCTTTATTTTATTAAGGAATAATGTGTCGATAATCAAACTCACTTTTGATTATTCAAATAAAGATAGTACTTTTGTATAAGTATATCTTTGGTTATTTAATATTCATTGAAAGTATAAGTTTTTAAAACTTCTACTTCAATTATTTTTATAAAGATTATTCTTTATGAGAATATTATTTAAATAATAATATTCAGATATTTTCTAATATATTGGGACTGATTTATTTTATTAAATCAGCATCACTCCAAACATTCTTAAAAATGTTTTCGAGCCTTCAAAATGATTTTTAAAGGTTAGGGCGGATCCCAAAAACTCATATTTATATTTAAGATCCTTTCAAAGGGGATTTAAATACTCGCTCAAAACCCGAGGGATCCGGCTATGTGGTGTGTTTATACTCGCAACAAGGTTGCTGTTTTGATAAAAGAGTTTTTGATTACTTACCCAACACTCGGGAAGTAAAATTCTTGGAACAAGTTTATCCATTAACAGGCATCGGCTGGGAAATATTGGTGAGTTTTCCTTTCCAACTAGATACGACTTCTTGGTGGATCCGTATCAACCAGTTTCTACTTGGGGAAAGGGGGGACGAGCTTTACGTTTCAGAGTCATGGATTTCATCTGAACTAGGAGTGGCGTAAGTGGTCGAGTGGCGCCGGCCCAGCCTTATTATATTGGCCCAAATGGCCTGGAAGTTCCGCTAAGACGGTACATTCCTTAGGAGTCCAGTGTTCGGTTGACAAGTAAATCCGATAGGTTCTCCTCTACATGTAGAAAATGGTGGGGTTGCACTACTACGACTGATCATCGTAAGTGGTCTTCCTGGCAGGGCAAACTCCCGTAATGAGTTCATCATCCAGTTGGATAATTCTGCAATACTATACGGAGCATTTCGATCGAAAGGCTACGAATGGGTGGTTGCCGAAGCTTTGACAGGGTCAAACAGTTATAATGGTGTTTCCATTGAATGAAGTATCTCGTAACTTCATTTCCTTTAAAAATATTTCAAAGATTGAATCTATTCAAGTCTTAACTTGTGGTCTCATCTATGGGATGACCTTTTGAAACTTATTATACTTTGAACAATAGTAGTTGAAGTTGATTTCTAAAAATGGTATAAGTATAGTGAAGTAATTGGTAAATTCATCTTCCTTTAAGCTTATATCCAGTAAGTTATTACCTTACACTTGATAAAAGATTCCAGTAAGTTATCCATTTAGATACTTGCATTATTGTTTACACTATATATTATCTTGCGAGCTGTGATGCTCACTCTTGCTTCATTTCTTCATCACACAACAACAGTTAGGAAAGATGGCCATACTCAAGCAGACCCAGCGCAAGCGCGTGGGAAGCGTCCCGCGTCTTCCCGTTAATGTTGTAGCTGCTATAGCTGCAGAGGTAGATCTATTGGTAGATCAGGCATTCTACTTTTGGGAACCAAATATTGTATAATTATAACTTGTGGCAGATAATGGCAATTAACTATAAACTTATCAAGTAATCATTTTGGTTTGTAATAACTTTTAAAATTGTGGATTCAAGGACTTGTACCTATTTCAATTTCATCTCTGAGACTATAACGGGTTGTGGTGTGTGTTAGTGTGGGGTCACAACATGAGGTTATTTATTATTAATTAAGTGAAGTGATATTGTGGAAAGAAAGACCGTGACGACCCGGATCCCCGACCCCGGATCTGGGGGTGTTACAGAAATGGTATCAGAGCTAAGCGTTATAAACCTCAGAGATGATGCGACGATATAATAATAAACTCACAAAGATAATAAAGAACTCTTGCCAAGTTCATGGTCGGACTACTTAAAGTCGCGCTGACAGTTAAAACCCTTACAGGAACCCTTATAAGTATCATGATAGTAACTTACCTCGTTTAATGTGTAGGCACATGAGATAGAGGACCCTGAGATGTTCGAGCGTGAGCATGATGAGGCACTGCTAGAAGCCGAGGATCAGGAGGAGCCTGAGATGGAGGAGGATGAGGAGGACCCCTCAGAGGAGTCAGAGACAGAGGTTGTTGCTATTTCAGATGAGGAGGACCCGGATGAGGTCCCAGTAGCTGAGGAGCATGTCAGAGCTATAGTGGAGTATACTGGTACCCCTTTACCCTCACTCCCGGTGGTCAGAGCTCCTACCTCTCCACCACTATCGTGGAGCCCCTATGACGACAGCTCAGAGACCCATACTCCCGAGCTTAGGCAGACCGAGGAGGCACCTCCAGCGGCTCCGGATTCACCACCTCTCGACCCTGCCCATAGGCAGTCTTTGTTAGCCCACGGCTATGTTCAGGATGTACTGAGGACCCGAGTGGCTGTTGCTGAGGCCCGGCTGGATGAGGACAGGAGGGAGTTGGATGCGGAGAGGGCGGGTAGGCGTACCCGAGCTTATGAGACTAGGGCTACTATACCCCGATCCTTGAGGAGGGAGCTGACGGGGATAGAGCTCACGTCCCGAGCGAGACTCCGATCGCTCCAGGGGGACAGGCATGGTAGGATCTCCAGGCGGCAGGCCGACTATATCTTCCGTCGTACGATGGAAAGGGTATGGGAGCTAACCCGCTCCGGTGTGTGATTCAGGACTGACGATGGGATAGTCTAGTTGTCTAGTTAGTCGAGGCCTTAGTAAGAGCTAATTTTCCGGGATAGTTGACTTGTATATAGCATCCCTTTTTTTCTGACTAGACAGATAGACTCTTGTGTATCACTTTTGGGGCAGATGGCTGTAGCACTGTTGTACTTTTGACCAGATCAAACTATGTATTTCTCGCATTATATATATATTTGTTTCCTTTCAGTTCAGTTCCTTAGTGACGAGATCACTGTTTCTATCATTATTATTACGACATTTTTTTTGAACTATCATAAAATAATAGAATTGCGAGATACATTATCCCCATTATAGAACTGTGCAAGGCACAATGTTGCATATGATTGTGACCTAACGTTGAATTTCCCAATAAATTTTTTTATTATCAGTATCATGCCGCCAAGAAAAATTGGAAATAGGGCGAACCCTGGATCTGAGGACCAGGGAAGCCATAACCAGGATGATAGGAACCAGGAACACAGTGAAGAGGAAGACGAGGATTATGTTGAACAGGATGACTCCCTGTATGAAGAGGAGGAGGAAACATATGATGTTGAGGGATTTGAGATAGAGGCTGAGGAAGGAGAAACTGAGGTTGAGCAACCAGTACCAAACCCAGGCATGGATCCCATGGGCCAGTTCATGCAACTACTAAGGCAGAACTTGGAACGTCAACCCAACCCACCCCCTCAAGGAAATAACAATGTTGTGGCAAACTCTTTCAAGGCTTTTAAGTCCCTTAAGCCCCCTGAGTTCCACGGATCAGCCGACCCAGTTGAGGCAAGGGCATTGTTAAAGGAAATGGAGAAATCCTTTGAGATTCTGAGTATCGATGAGGCACAGAAGACTGTATTTGCTACCTACCTTCTGAAAGGAGAGGCTAACTACTGGTGGGAGGCCAAGAAAAACATGGAGACAGATGCTATTATAACCTGGGAGAGATTCAGTCAGTTGTTTCTGGGAAAATATTTCCTGAGGTTTATGGAAAACCAGATAGAGCTCAAGTTCTTGGAGCTAAGCAGAAT